>NC_060281.1:68147649-68503702 GCF_021613505.1 Equus quagga | reverse complement strand
GTGTGTGTGTTTTTCCCATCCAGTCTCATGGACTCCTAAATTCTAACACGAGAAATCTGCTGTGGACGCTAGTTTGGGGACCCTACTCTGTCTTGTTCTGTGTGCAACGGGAAGACACTGGATGGTTTTCAGTGGGATGAGGCCACACGGGCTGATTTATGTTTTTAAAAACACCGGTGCAGTAACTCTGCGTTCAGTGTGGAGTGTTCACCGAGTGCTGTCTGTTGTCAGATGTTGGGCGGGTGCTGGGTGACAAGGTGACGAACAGCCATGCTGGTCTCTGCCCGCCCGGAGCTCACAGCCTCACGGGGTGGGGAGGGGATGTGACTAGATGTGCTCAGTACCATGTGCTCCACGTAAGGATGGGGCGTGGAGGGGCGTCTGGAGCCCCCAACTCACGCTCTCGTCCCCGTTCCCAGCGCCAGCTCCCTGCCCCGGGCCCCCATGGCCTCTCTCTTGGATGGCTGTCAGGCCTTTCCCATCTCCTGCTTCCATCCTCGATGCCCCGCAGTCTACACTCCACGTGCCACAAAGAGCGCTCTACTTAAACACACACAGATGGGGATGCTCCCCACCCCAAGCCCTCCAGGGGCCGCTTGGTCCTGGGATAGAGTGCTCCTGCTCCTCAAGCGGGAGGAAGTACAGCCAAGCTGGCCCCTGCCCCTCAGACCTCACCCCGCCCGCTCCCCTTCTTGCTCCTGCAGCCAAACCCGTGTCTGCCCCAGAGCCTTTGCCAAAGCCCCTCCTGCACCTGGAATTCTCTTCTCCCAGCTCCCGACGGGTCTGTCATCTCATCACTCAAATCTCAGCTCAGACTTGGTGAAATCCTCTCTGAGAAAATGACGGAGGCTTTTTTTGGTCTTCTGTAAATAAACCTCATCTCAGTCATCCTATACACTTGGGAGTAGAGTAGGGGGGAGGGGCGTCTTTAAAGGTAGGAAGTGGGGGCGGAGGGATAGAGATAGAGAGACAGAGAGAGAGAGAGAGGTTCCCCAGCCTGGAATGAGGGTGCGTGTTCTCAAGAGTAGGGAGCACCCACTCCCTCCTCCCTGGCTGTTTCCCTGGGGCCGTGAGAGGACCTCAGAGGGAAGTGGCTGCTTGTCATCCCTGGAGAGGCGGGACCCAGGCGCAGGGTGGGAGCCTTCCCAAAGACTCCCAGGCTCCATGTGTATCTTGGACTCGGACCAGGAGAGTATCAGCGACAATCCTAATGGGCAGGGAGTTTGGGCCACTTCCTTTCTTATGCGATAACCAAGCCTTGCTGGTTCCTGTTTGACAAGCAGCAGAGTTTCGAACTGATTTGAGTTGCTGGCAAACTCAGACACCCGAGGGGCCCTCAGTGTCAGGCAGGGCAGTGGTTAGGACACAGACTCTGGTGCTGTATTCAAATCCTGCCTCTGACACTTACCAGCCACAGGAGCTTGGGCGAGTGACTTAACCATTCCCCATGACTCAGTTTCCCCGTTGTGAAACTGGCCCAGGATTGTGGTGAAGTCATGTGTGGGAACTGCTCAGAATGGAGGCTGGTGTTAAATTTGCCGTCATAAAGAGGAGCCCTGGACATGATTTGGAACAGCGGCATCCACAGCCGAGAACAGAAGGGATGTCTGGCAGGGCGGTATTTTGATGGGTGGATTGGCTGAGCGCAGCTGTGATGTGTAGAGAGCGGTTCTCACGGTGGGGCCTGCGGCACAAGGGGTCAGAGCAGGGGGCCCCCGGAGGCAAACATTTGACTCCAGCGTGGAGGTGGGGGAACTGCATTCTGAAATGCTCTGGTCTTTTTTTTTTTTTTTTTAAGATTGGCACCTGGGCTAACAACTGTTGCCAATCTTTTTTTTTTTTTTCTGCTTTATCTCCCCAACCCCGTACACAGTTGTATATCTTAGTTGCAGGTCCTTCTAGTTGTGGGATGTGGG
Organism: Equus quagga; assembly: GCF_021613505.1. Lineage (NCBI taxonomy): Eukaryota > Metazoa > Chordata > Mammalia > Perissodactyla > Equidae > Equus > Equus quagga. The sequence goes on along the minus strand of NC_060281.1, from coordinate 68,501,786 downwards.
ATGCCGCCTCAACATGGCCTGACGAGTGGTGCCATGTCTGCGCCCAGGATCTGAACCCTGGGCCACCGCAGTGGAGCGCTTGAACTTAATCACTGGGCCACGGAGCCGGCCCCTGAAAGCTCTGTTTTCTTTTCTTCTCTTTGGTACTCAAGGAAGCTGATTCTTGCTCCCAGGGGAGGCGGGGTCAGGCTCCCCGCTGACCAGGGCAGGCCACGTGGAGCTGCTTGTATCTGATTTCTTGGCCCGGGCCTACCAGTCTCCTCTCCTGCTGCAGGCGTCCATTTGCCACCGGAAACTCCACGTGCTCTGGAGGCCCTTTATCTTCTTGGGGTGACTGTGCCTGATGCCCCAGAACCAGCTGGGGACTTAAATGTCATGCGGCTCCTGTTTCCTGTTGTGGAGACTCTCTCCCTTCCCTGTCACTATTTGTCCTTTGCACATTCACTTTGCAGGCGGCTGGGACTCAGAGGGCAGCCTGTGTCCTGGGAGCCTCCAGCCCGGAGCCCACCCTGAGCGGGGACGTTCCCCCCAGGAAGGCCTGGCAGGCGCGCACGGGCCCCCGGGCCTGACCAGCCTGGGGAGGTCTTAAGTGGGAGGGCATTTCAGAAAGTTTTGCAGGCTGGCGAATGAGTCTTTTTCTTGTCCTTTGTCTTCTGTTTAAAACTTAAAAATAAAATCTAACTAAATAGTGCTTGAATACGCCCTCCTGAAACCTTATATGACGGCTCAAGTGTTGGCTGACGACCCTGCGGCTCCAGCTCCCCTCCGCAAACTAACTGTGGTTTATCATTTTATTTCTTCCATCTGGACTGCCGTCTTTCTGTGTATCTACATTCGTACACATGCATATGGCTGCAGAAAACATAGGACATTGTTGCGAGTGTGTCTGTGTTTTAAAACAAAGGGCGGTGTGCCATGTTTCACGCTCTTTCCAGCCGGCAGTGTGTCTTAGAGGCTTTTCACGCCCATGTGAATAGAGCTGCCTCATTCATTTCTTAAAAATTGCTCTCAAGTATTCTGCGGTGGGCTATTCCATAGTTTATTTCCCTGCTGATGAATATCTAGGTGGTTTCCATTTCCTCTTTTCCCCCTCTGTTTTCTGCTACTATGAGACATCCTATAAAGCTCCATCTGGTTTGGGGGTGGAAAGCGGGTTTTATGTCATGTACCGAATGGTGTCACGCCAGAGCACTGCCATGCTGAGGCAGGAGAGAGGATGGTCAGTCCATAGTCTGTTCCCGGTGCTCTGTTAGTTTCCTGGGGCTGCCGTAACGACTTACCACCAACTGGGTGGCTTCAAACATCAGGAATGTATTTTCTCCCATTCTGGAGGCCAGAGCTCTAAAATCAAGGTGTCAGCAGGGCCCCGTACCCTCTGAAAGTTCTGGGATTCTGGGTCCTTCCTTCCCTCTTCGAGCTTCTGTTGGCTCCAGGCCTTCCTTAGCCTGTGGCCACATCACTCCAGTCTCTGCCTCTGTCATCACAGGACTGTGTGTGTGTCTGCGTCTGTGTCGTCTCCTTATAAAGGACACCAGTCATGGGGTTCAGAGCCCACCCTCATCTGGTATGACCTCATTTTAACTAATTGCATCTGCAAAGACCCTCTTCCAAATAAGGTCACATTCTGAGATTCCAGTGGCCAGCAATTCTGGGGCCACACCATTTAACCCACTGCAGGCTCAGGAACGGGGAGTGGCCACACACATGCCACGGACTTGCCAACTTCGAGCTGGAGGGTGTTGGGGGCAGCCCAGCCCTACACTTTCCACTTCTCCAGTGAGAACTGACCTTCTGGATAATGACTCTATGGGGCTGTTAGGTCTTCAGTCATCAACTCAGCTGCAAACCGTTTACATTCTGGTGTTGACTAGACTCCGTTTACCGGGACAGGAAGGAGATTCCCACACCCTGCAAGGCATTTTTATTGAATCCTGACTTCACAAGCCCACCCAGAAGGCTGGCACTGCCTCTTCTTTTTCCACCCAAACAAGCTCGTCAGCGTAATCACCTGTTGGAGCCTGCACACAGCCCTTGGCAGCAGGTATCCGGGATAAACGTCACACAGTTCTGTCTTTTAGGTTCTCTTCTGTACAAGAAAGAGCAAGATGTGTGCAAAAGTTACCTTAACTCCCATGGTTTCAGCTGATTGATCCAACCCGCTCACAGCGGAAGGAGCAATTGTCAATTGTCAAGGAGAATATGTGTCCAGTGGGTACGCTTTACAAATGACCAGAAATAACCATCTTTCTTGGATGAGATGAAAGCCTGCCACCTTGTAAGTGCCACTCTACGCGCTTCTCATGTGCCAGACGCAGTTCAGCCGCCCACAGCTGAGCAGTTGTCCAGCACGTGACTCCCAGGAGTCTATTCAGGAAACCTGTCACCACAGTGCCCCATAACTGGATTTAGCTGTTATGTCATTTCCCAACTTACATGAAAAAAATGGAAGAAGGATTGCTCTTAGAGAGTGAACTGGAGTCAGCTAAGTGGAAAAGGAGAAGGGAAAAATCCATTAAGATGTTTGGTTCAGTTGACCTGCATTTTTTGGCAAACCTTTGCTGATGGATAATTTCTGAAGGTGAACGGGAAAAAGAGACCCAGTAAGCAAGTCCAGGGAAGAAACTGGTGGCTGTCAGTCGAGGAGCAAAGAATTCTGGTGCTTCTGTGGCTGCAGCAATGTACCATGACAAATTTTAAGGCTCTGTCAATACCATTAATATTTATGACCCATCTCAAAAAACGTCCGTTGTGCGGCACATCCATCAAAGCCTTCTGCTCCGGAGCTGTTGTGTTTTGTTGGGCGATGAGCCCTGAATGACAAAATTGAGAGTGATGACGTGAAGGGGTTCATGCTCCTGTTTTACATGCCCTTAGAGTGGTAAAACCATCAGGAGGCTGTATTCTGAGAAAATAATTTTCTTTTTGAAAAAAAAAAATCCTTTATTATTGATGAGTGAGCTGAATTATTTATCACAACATGGAGTTGTGAATTTGCGTGTTGTGTCTGAGTGCTGAGACTTCCGGGGCCTCCTCCAAGACTGAGATCCCCGTTTGGAAATGACAAACCAGAGTGACCAGCGAAATGAGTCTGCCTAGTCAATGACGGACCCGTGGAGACGTGTGTACTTAAGAAAAGTCGAGCTGCCTCGGTTCATGTCCCACCTGCCCTTTCCTTCAGCTTTGTGATCCTCGGCACCGGCTGCCTTTGGAGCCTCAGTCATCCTGTCTGGAGAAGGGGTAATATGATTCCTACCAGAATGCCCTTATCAAGGTCATGTGAAGGGGAAACGAGACACATGGCAGCACAGCGTTTGTCACACAATATGTGTATGATAAATGTCAGTTTCTTTTTATCAGTATGCCAGTGTGATTAAAGGGGAGACACTCAAGAGCAGTGGTGAAATTGAAAGTGTTTCACAACAGGGCGGCGTGGACCCTGACCGAGTGGAACAGATGCAGCTTGTCCGTACCTGTTACAGCCCCTCCGCCCCCCCCCAGGGCACAGCAGCTGTGTCTCAACTGGCAAGGGAATGTTGCAACGCATCTTTTGTCGTCGTCGTCGTTGTTGCATGGCTTACCGCAGAGCCCAGCACGCCTTGTTCTAAGTAGCTCTGACTTCGCGAACTGCCAAGACGGCATTGTTGCCGGGCTTCTCTTTCCGGGGCGGAGGGGATCACGGGCGGCAGTCCCCGGGGTGCCCACCAGATGGCGCGCACAGACCAGCGGCGGCCGCACCTGCCCCGGGGCTCCGCGAACACCTGCCCCTCGCCCGGCGTCTCCCCGGTGGGGGGCGGGCGGCTCCCCGGCCCCTGGGCCCCCGGGACTCGCGATCTCCCGGCGCCCGAGAGCGGGGGCCCCTCCTGCCCCCCAGCGCTCAGCGCGGCGCCTGGCGGCTTGGGAAGGCGGTGCCTCCCTCCGCCTCGGGCTGGATGGACGTCGTGGGCGGCTTTTTTTCTCGAAAGGCTTTATTGCTTTTATTTAAAAAGATGCATTATAAAAACTTTAAACAACATAAGGAAAAATAGAAATCCCAGCCCCACCAAAGGACCATGGGTAAGATTGTAGACCCGTCACTGGACCTGCCTGTGCCAAGTCCACGAATGTGCGGAGAGCTGGCGGGCTGGACCCACACAGAGCGCAGGGGCGTCATGCTTATAACAAGGTCATACTCTGCATGCTGCTGTTTTTTTTTTTTTTTAAGTGTTAAACTCTCCTTTTACTTATATTTAAAGAAGACAAAGAATCTAATGTGAAATTTCTGAACTTCAAAAAATGTTAATCACTGTAAGAGATAGTGACTTTTAAAACACCTTGCTATGATCAGGGGGAAAGAAATTACAGGGAAAACAGGTCAATGGTCACAGCCACCCTTTTGTTTTTGTCATAACTATTATTACCATCCTTACCACCACCCCTGTTGCTTTCACTCTTTTTTGGGGGGAGTGAGGAAGAATGGCCCTGAGCTAACATCTGTGCCAGTCTTCCTCTATTCTGTATGTGGGACGCCTTGATGAGCCGTGTGTAGGGCCAGGCCCAGGATCCTAACCCACGAAGTCCTGGACGCCAAAGTGGAGCTCCTGAACTTAACCACTGCGCCACCCGCCTGCCCCTGCTTTCACTCTTTTTGATGCCACTATTTAATTTTAGTACAGCATCCTTTTTTAAATTTTATATTTATTTCAAAATGTTTTTCAGCTTTATTGAGGTATAATTGACAAATATAGAAATTGTCTGTGTTTCAGGTGTCCAATGTGAGGTTTTCACACACGTATACATCGTGAAATGATTCCCACAGCCAAGCCAGTGAACATATCCACCACTGCACAGTTGCCATTTTTTGCACGTGTGTATGTCTGTGTGTGTGTGTGTGTGTGTGTTGTGAGAACACTGAAGATCTAGCCTGTCAGCACATTTCACGTGTACAGTAGAGTCATGTTAACTATGTCACTATGCTGTGCCTTAGATCCCCAGAACTTATTCTTGCATAACTTCAACTTTGTGCCCTTCGATCAACATCTCCCCATCTCCCCTCCCCCCAACCCCTGGCAACCGCTGTTCTCCTCTGTGCCCCTACGGGTTCAGGTCTTTTACAGTCCGCTTACGTATGTGGTCAGGCAGTATTTGTCTTCCGTGTCTGGCTGACTTCACTTAGCATCATGTCCTCCAGACTCATCCGTGTTGTCACAAATGGCAGGGTTTCCTTATTTTTGTAAGGCTGAATTATATATCTCACGTTTTATTTATCTGCTCACCCATGGCTCAACACTTAGGTTGTTTCCATGTCTTCGCTGTTGTGAGAAATGCTGCAGTGAACGTGGGGTGCACATCTCTCTGAGATGGTGGAGCATCTGAGCTACCCAATGTGGTAGCTACATGCGGTTATTTACATTAAAATGAATTAACATTAAATACCATTAGAATTCAGCTCCTCACTTGCACTGAGGAACATTTCAAGTGCTCATCAGCCGCATGTGGCTGGTGGCCACCCTAGCAGACAGCGCAGATACAGAGTATTCCGTCACTGGAGAAGGTGCTGTTGGGCCGTGCTGGTTTTACTTGACTCCCTTCTTTGACAGAGGAGTAAACAGTACTGTTAGACTTCCTTCCACTTTCCTCTGCTTACTTATGTATTGGTTTTACATATATTTTTACACTGTTGAATTTTATTACAGTCGTATTTAATTATAGAATCGAATGCCTCCACTTTAATATCAGTTCCCGCTTCAGATTCTCCATGAAGCATCCCGTTACTTCATCAGCTGCTGTGTGGGAAGCGGACTGAGGATTGAGAGACGGGGGTCATGGCAAAGGTGCGGGCAGGACGTGGTGGGCTCACACGAGGAAAGAGGCTGTGGTGTTATTAAGAAGTGGAAGTGCCAGTGTTTCTTTTGATGGGGAGCCCCCGAGCTGGTCCTTGTGTCACCCTGTGAGAAAATAATTTGGGGCTTCCAGATTTTGTCATGAATTAGAAATGAAGCATTGATAATCAGCTGTATTTATTGTTGTCAGAGATCCCCTTTAAAGTTGCCTTTAGACAATAGGAAGTGGTTAGCCCTGAGGAACTTTCTAAGAATAAATTATTGGATATCAGCTACATTTGAAAATGTCACTGTCAACCGTTATGACGTATTGTGGAGATAGATTACGCTTGTTGTGACAACAAGCAGTGCGTTGAAACAGGGGCTGGCCTGGTGATGTAGCGGGTAAGTTTTTGGGCTCCCCTTTGGTGGCCTGGGGTTTGCAGATTCAGAACCCAGGAACAGACCTAGCACCTCTTGTCAAGCCAGGCTGCAGCGGCATCCCACATACAGTAGAGGAAAGTTGGCCCAGATATGTTAGCTCAGTGACAATCTTCCTCAAGCAAAAAGAGGAGGATTGGCAACAGATGTTAGCTCAGGGCCAATCTTCCTCACACACACAAAAAGGCTGCCAGGCATTTATGAGGTTAACCTCTGATATTAACACAGGCTAACGATTCTCCGTGATTCCGCCTCCCTGGCTCTGGTTGGACCCTCCCACACTCTGAGGTCCCAGGACACAGCCTGCCTTTCAGATCCTGCGGTGTGAGGCAAAGGGCTCTTGGAGAGGTGGCCTGTTCATGGCTTAGGCATTGTAGGCAGCAGCTAATTGTGCTTGTTCCTGTTCGACTGAAGCGAGAAGGTGGAACCACGCCAGCAACGCCTTCCTTGACAATGAAATTCAGCTCTCTCTGCTGAATGGGAGCACAGCGCAAAGCTTTCTACAATCTTTCAAGCTCACTTGATCACTCCTTTACCTGGATCTAAAGGACCCATGGGCAACACAGATATGATGGAAGGTCTTTAGCACTGGCCTGGGAGACAAATTTTATTTTTTAGTTCATTCCTATTTTGCTGTGTGATGTTAAGCACATTGCTTAACTTCTCTGTTTTCTTTTCCTTTCTTGAAAATTCAGATTCTGCTAAAATTAACTGTTGCAACCGTTTAGCAAACCTTTTCAGAGAGGTAAGTAGATCATTGATCATAGATTTAGAACACCCAGACTAGGGAGAGAAAATTCACACCATAGATCGTATTGTAGTATATGAGGGGAAGTTCTGAGTTCAGATGCTCTTGAACCTTCAAGAACGTTTAACAAGCACTGTGCCAGTCGTCAGCTTATTGCCTGTCAGCTCCGACTCCACCCTTCTCTGCCTGCTGTGTGGTCTTGGAGCTGGACTCTGGGAACATCTCCCCTTTTTTTCTGGAGGGGCGGGGGGGAGGGGCGGGGGGAGGCACGTCCTTTAGCCCTGGAGCTGGTGGCTGCTGCTTGTGTTCCCTCTTCCTGCTTTCTTTGGAGTTCTTTTCGTCTCCATTATTGATTAGCCACCTTTTTATTGGTCAGAAGTTCTTATCTTACATTTTCCTGATCACATGACTGGTGTGGTTTCTGTCTCCTGACTGGACTCTTACTGGCATGTTACATATGCGGTTATGTATTCGCATAAATGACATTATTGCTTATTTCCCATAACTAATTCTTAGTTTATTGACTGTATTTAAATAATTTTCCCCAGGATACTTGCAGCCTACCTTTCAGTGAAAGAAAGAATAATTCTTTTCAAGCTTACCAGAATCTACGAGTACCTAAAGTAAGAACTCGGCATTTCTTTTTGGAACTCTGGATAATTTAGACTGAGGTTCCCGCTCTGTCAATTCAGAATCACGAAGGGGCTAGTTTAAAATGTGGATTCTTGGGCCTCACACCTAGATGCTTTGCTGTCTGGTTTATTTTACCGTCAAATGGCCCTTCTGTCTATGTTCTTCACACCCAGTCCTTACACCAACACTGTCCGGTGCCTTGACCTCAATTTCCTGCTTGTGGCTCAGAGAAGTCGCTCATAGGCAGAGGAGGGTTAGGGTGGGGGCAGGAGCCAAGCCCAGGGCTTTGATCCCAGACCATATTTTCTTTCCACTGAACACTGCTGCTTTTCTAGCAAAGAATGAAACCTCATCTGTGTCTTCCGTACAAGTGATGAGGAAATTGAGCCAGGCAAATAATTTCACTTTTCAAAATATTTTTTTTTCTCATTGTAGCAAAGTTGTTAAACACAGACATTTATAAAGAAGAAAGTAAAAATAATCTTTCCTTCCGCTGCCTGCAGACACATTTTGACACATCTATTTCCGGTTTCTTTTCTCTGCGTCTATCTTGTTTTTAACAACATGAGGATCATATTTGACTTCTTAACCTTTTGCTTGTTACATCTTATAGTAGTGTTGGTTTGCTACTGCTGCCTAATGAAGCTCTCTCGAATCCAGCAGTTGAAAGCGACAGTCGTTTGTGATTGCTGCCAGTGGCTGACAGCTGGGGTACAGGGTAGGGAGCTCATCTGGGTGGTCAGTGGAGGGGGGGGGGTCTCTCATCCTCCTGGGACCAGGACTCTGGGCCGGACATGTGCTTTTGTGGCCATGGTGGAAACGTGAGCAGGCAAGCAGAGATGCATGCAGCGTCTCGCAGCGTGGGCTGAGGACAGGGACACTGTTTCTTCCTCCTCCTTGCCACAGGAGGACAAATGGTTTCTTTTTGTGTCTCTCGCCCCAGCCTCCTGCATGCAAAGAAGAAATAACCTCTCAATTTCTCCCGAATTCCTCTCAGTAATAGCTCTTGTCACTTTGCACTATATATGAATACTCAAGCTCATTTAAAACACCATCTGATAAAATAACCTGTATAATTTTCTTCACAGATGACTCTGAGGACAAAAATAATGATTACATTATTAGATCAAGGCGCTGTATCTGATGCCAGCTCTAAGCTCCTGATGAAAATGCTGAGTGGCTGTAGCTTCCCACAGAAATGGAAATGAAGAAAAGAAGCCAGCCTAGCTTCACGCATGCAACTGGGTCCCTGGGGGTTTGCTGGCCCCCCGGGCCTGACTGGATGCTTTCTCAGCAGAGATGGAGAGGGGACCTCTAGGCTGAGGGTTGGTGAGCGCAAAAGCATCCTTTCCTTTTGCTTTGCTCCCTTTTTGAAGCCCTTCACGTGGCAGCGTGTTTTAGAGCTATAATGCAGACCAAACAGCGTAGCTGGGGCCCCGAGCTCTTGTGTGGTATAATCCCATTGAGGGAGAACCAGAAGTCACACAAAACCAGCTCGTCCCTCTCCCAGGCCCGTGACCCCACCAGATGGCCTTCCTCCCTTTTGTCAGTTCACTTTTCTTAGAAGCTCGCTTTTATTTCTCTATAAGATTCACTGTGTCTGTTTTTTGGACAATAGTTTGACCTCATGACATGGGTAAACTTCTATATCAGTAGCTTTGTTTCTCAATTTAATTGACTTTCATCTGAAATCTCTTTCTCTGGTTTTAGATTCTGAAATGTATCAGTAGATGAAGCCACTCTGGATACTGTGTGGGGGATGATAGGCACACTCCTGGGTGAGAGGTCAGGAGAGGGCCACGTGGTGATCCAGGCTGCAGCAGAGGATTCAGGCCCTGCTCCCACCGAGTGGCCTCCCAATCTGGGCATGCCCAAACATGCTCAGGACTGCCGAGTAAGGTTGTGCAGGTTGTTTACTGCACATGGGCATGTCCAAGGCAATGTCATTCACATCCTAGGCATTGTAGATTTGGGGATTTAGAAGGACAGTTGTCTAGCAGATAAAGGCAATAAAGTGCCTCATTCTAACAAAATCAGTATATTAGGACAATTTTCTGAGGGATGGAAGAAGCATCATTTTCTAATTTGCATAGGGATTCTATGGGCTAACAACAGCTTTTCTGCACTAAATATTTTTAGAGAATGTATTATTTCCCACAGAATTCCAGGGTAGTAATTCGCTGAACAACATTTAACAGATATTTAAAGAGCAACTATTATACACCAGAAACAGGGCTGGGCCCATGGGGTGCAATGAAGAGTGAAAGGAGCCAGGAGCCTAGTCCCTGCCTTCTAACAGGGGAGACCCTGTGACTCAACCAAGGACATGCTTGAGTGTGTGAGGACCGTTGTGGCAGGTGCTCTAACGGGCAAGTCTAGAGTGTCCTGAGAGCCTAATGGGGGCCTGAGCAGGTCTGGGGGGGCCCAGGGGAGGCTCCGAAGGTCAATGAGGACCGTGGTGGCAGGTGGGGTTGGGTGAGGTGGCATCTGTAGGAAGAAAGCCAGGAGGCTGAGGGCTTCCCAGGGGCAGGAGCCCTGTCCTAGGGGATGTGATGAGTTTGCAGAGCGCACAACCACCGTGTCAGAGAAAACTGAATTACACAGAGAGAAAATGACTTCCTTCTAATTCTCTTTCCACCTTTTTGTTTAGGTCAAGAACGGAGTCTCGCTTGGGTCCAACTGTGTTTAACAACTCTGTAACATTTGCTAATTTTTAGTAGGGAAATAGTGGGCATTTTGCTGAAGCCTCAGACAGGCAACAGTATCCAAATGTAATTTAATCATATTGCTTTGTTTTAATTACAAGTAGCCCTCACTTGGCGTGGTAGCTTGATACCGTAACAATGCCCATGAACCCGGAAACCGAGGAAGCAATCTTAATAATTAATGGGAAAAATTGTGTTTGTTTTGTGACCTTTTAAGAGTTTTGTCAGAACATTAAAACTCTCTTACTGTTGATTAGAAATATACAGGGCAATGAAAAACTAGCACACCTAACATTTATTTAGTACTTTGTAATTTAAAACATTAGCAACATCGAGAGTTAGCGTTTCATTTCTTTGTATAAAACGTATCAAGAGCACTTTGACTATGTTTACCTTCTTCCTCTTATTGTTTAACTTACAAAATGGAGTGAGCGTCTTTTCTATGCGTTGGCAGATGGTCTTATTCTTTAAATGTCGAACCAGCTTCCAACATTTTATCCTTTGCACTTTCAATGTTGTGAAATATCTCTGAGAATTTCTTTAATGTGCAGTTATTTGGCCTTTGGCCACCGTCACTTCCTCTGGGGCATCTTTGATTTCTTTGTTACAACCTCCTTCTTCACTGATGTTGACAAATCCACCTTTGTTAATTTCCTGGGGCTGCCCATCTATGGCTCCTGAACTGCGGCAGCGTCAGCGTGTCCTCCGTCAGCCATTTCTTCTGTAATTCGATCTACACTTAATTTTAATTTCGCTTGCAGCATTATCACTTTTCATTTCTTTGCTGCACTTTCATCTTTCTTGGCCAATTCCATCTTTTGATTATCCATTTTTGTCAGGCAGTTTTATTACCAGGAGACAAGGAGACGGCCCAATTATGTACTTTGCTGTGTGAGTGTGAGCTGAATAACAGATGCAGAGTTATCAGTCACCGACAGGCTGTGAAGTAATTGATGTGGTTGGTCACTCATCCTGATATGCATCTGTTTATTTATGTAGTAATCTGTGGGCTCAAGAGCTAACAAATTTGAAGAGCTAGCTAGAAGTTGGTACTTTACTCTGACTTACAGTTGATAGGGTATTCCTTGGTGACTGAAAATTGAATCGTGTTGTAAGGGAGATGGGTGCTATTTCACTAAACTATGGGAACTGAAATCTGTGCATAGTGGAAGCTTGCAAAGCGAGGAGTGCCTGTATATTTAGTTTTAAGTTTCTTTTTATTTGTGGCAAGTAATAATGACTCCAAGAATGTTACAGAAAATGTCTTTTAAAAAACATGCATTTAAGAATTTGAACAAAATCCTAGATAAATGTAAATTGACTCAAAGAAATATTGATTATGGCACATAGGCAAAATTTTGAGGACTGTGCATGAAGGGCTGTAGTTCAGCGAATGTCGCTGGCTTCCAGGTGCAGACCACAGGAGTGGTTGTATTGCCTAAGGTAATGTCTCCTTATGAAATACGGATGCTTTTCTCTGCTTTCTTCCCCAAATGCTGCCTACAGGGCTCTTCTGGGCAAGTCTGGGCGCTGGTTCCCAGCATGCCTTCCTCCAAGTTCCATGATCTCAGAATAGTCACACGGGGACCCATGGGTTATTCTATGTGCATTTCTTTGTGATATCACGACATATCTCTAGGTCAGCATATCTAGACCTAAGAAGTTTTCCCTGCTTAATAGTCACATAATATTTCATAGTATGGGCACGATTTATTGAATCAATCCTCATTTGTTAGACATTTAGGTTGTCTTTTCTCTCTTTCTTGCATTTTTGCACTACAGACAATAAAGCAATGAATACATGTTGCAGAGATCCTTATTACTGGGATTGCTGGACCAAGGGGTTGCGGATGGCTCATTATAAATGGTGTTGCCAGGCTCATATTCCCATCAGCAGCATATGAAAGTGTCCCCTGCATCTCATCCTTGCCAGCGCTGATGTCACATTCTTGACGATTTTGGCAACCTGGTTGGGGGGAGGAGCTGATTTCTTAGGCCTCTAACAGGTCCGGTGTTCTCTGGTTCTCTCCGGGAAATTCAGAGATTGAAATGCCAAAATGCGGTTAAAATTACAGAAAGATTCTTTCCTTTGAAAAAGCATTTGGCCTTGCTTCCTTAAAAACCCATTGTCTTGATGTTGTCAAACGTTTGTCAACATACCCTTTGAGGTATTTAACTCAGCGTCTGTGAAGAAAGAAGAGCGCTTAAGCTGTCTAAATACTTGCAGAGCTGTGAGAAGTGGACTTGAGTCTCTCATCCAGCTCGGGGTTCTTGGACCAGAGGAGCCGTTCCTCTCACGATTAGGAATTCTCTCCTTTGAGCGGTGGGATGGCCAAAGTCCCAGGGGAAGGGGAAGCAAAGGGCTATTTCCCATGACAAAGGGATGCAGCTCTTGAGAAAGCAGGCATGTGAGGTCCCTGCCCATAGCCTGTGTCTTTAGCATCCTGCTGAGGTTGTGGCTCCAATCTTCCCACTTGGAATCCCCTTTATTTTAAAGGCTGTAAGTACTCAATAACAAAGCTTCAAAATAGATGAAGCAAAAATTTGTATAACTGAAAGGAGAAATAAGTAAATCAACCCACAATTATAGCTGGAGGTTTAGACACTTCCCCCACAGTAATTGATAGAACAAGCAGGCAGAAACTCAATAAGTTGGGTCTTTGAGAAGATAAGTCCTTTACTGAAGTCCGCTCAGTGAGTGGAAGGTCTGGGATTCCGGGTCAAGAAAGACAACAGAGTCCTCGATGTCCCACAGCGCCACGTGGCAGGCCAGGGTCTGAAGACAGCACATCCAATCCCGTGTTAGAATAAGACGTAACAAAAATGCCCCAGGAGAAACAGTTGCCTAGAATGCAGAAGTCATAGGTTCTTGCCCCGGGAAAATTTCGTCATCAGCTCTGAGACCTTGGGCAGGATGGCTGCCCTCTGAGCCTCAGCTTCCTCCTCTGTGCGGTGGGAAAGGTCGTACCTTCCCGGCTTACCTCCCGGGGAAGTCGTGAATCTCATGATGTAAAGGCAGCGAGCCTGGTGTGGGTGCTGTGGAAGTGAGGTCACAATTCCTTTCAGGGGACGGAGGAGAGTGTCAGATGCAATTAGGAGAGGATATTGGCGAGAGCCCCCTGTGCACACAGGTGTGGAGGCCCTGGTTTCTGCTATGCACGGGAATGTTGGTTTGGTCTCTAGTTGAGACGGAGGTCTTGCAGGACAATTCCTCTCTAAACTAGGCAGTGACTGAGTTTGACCCAGTACTTGCTATGTTTTTTTCTGAGTCTACCTACAAATCAGATGAGATGGGAGTGTGTGGTGGGCTTCCTTTGTGAGGAGCCACTGAAAAGGACCTGGGACCAGCCAGTCCCAAGCTCGAATTCCTACCCTGCCAGCTTCTCAACCACAGTATGAGGAAGTCAGTCCCAAGTCAGAAGCACGTGGGGTGGAGTAGAGCCAGTCTGTCAAGGGCTTTGTTTTTTGGCCAAGTTACAGAAGGGCCAATTGGATTGGACCAGCTGGGGTCGTGTGCCAGTCCTTGAACCAATCACTGGGGTCAGGGGAAGGCCAGTTGCTGATTGGCTGTAGGCCTGGGTCCAACAGTGCATTTCTGGAGCTGGAGGTGGGGCAGCTTCTGCTGGAACAACAAGGTCTGAGAGGGGTCAGGGGTCAAGTTGCCCCAGGGAGAAGAGAACCAGAGCAGATCTGGGGCCAGTGCTTATGTGACCGTAGGAGTGGGGCATGGCCAGTGTCCCTCTTCCTGAAGTATCAAGTCACTCTGTTCTCTCTCTCTTTGGGGTTTTGATGACCCTTCAAGAATAATTTCCAGAGTCTACCGTGACATGTAAAGGTAGCATTCGGATTAACTCTGGGCGCCAGTGAACTTCACCCTGTCTGAATGGCTGGCTCAGTGGCTGTCTGCTTTAGTCGTGCTCCCCCTGCCTTCCCAATGTCAGAATCCATTCCGTAATGGGAGCATCAAGGAGAGGCATAGATTCTAGTAACAGGGCTGGCCCAAATAGAACATCCAAAACTGCTCGTCTGGGGCCCCCTTTCAAAAGGAGTTTAGAGGTGTTTGCATGAAGGAAATCACTCCCATGGAGCTGTAAGTATTCTTATTTTCCTTCTCTGGAGGAGGCGGGCAGGCCACCATGCACCCTGTCATCCACATGTTGGGTGACCCCCACCCACGTGTGGCCTGGGCAGGGTGTCGTCAAAGAGCATCTCAGACCTTCAGTCTGCTCAGACCTGTGTCCTGGCACCTTAGGGAGCTGTGTGCCGTTGACATCAGCGGAGAGGAGAGACAGACTTCTTTGGGACGGCTAAGTTGACACTGCTGTCTCCTGGAGGTAGCCACACAGTTTTGTGGCCATTGCATTGATTTCCAATTCAAAGAATTTCATCGATTCTTTGAAAAAAAAAAAAAGGAAACTTTATGATCTTCCAGGGTGTGTAGATTACTGAATATGACGATTCCTATTTACAGAGAAGGAGGCACGGGCAACAGCCAATTGCTTGTTTTGCAATTTGAGTTTATTATGAAAATGGAGGAAAACCACCCCACTGGGTTTATTTGTTAAAGAATGACAAAGATTGAGCTTTTCTCTCAATACAGGTGAGGGCTGGGGTTTTTGCCATTGTTTTCCTGGTAACATGAAGGTCAGGGCTGGTCCCTTGGCACCTGACTTTGCACAGTCCTGGAAAACAAGCCCTGTAGAGGGTTGAATAATGGCTCCCAAGAAAGATACGCCCAAGTTCTAACTCCTGGTATCTGAGAATGTGACCTTATTTGGAAATAGGTAATTTGCATATGTCAAGTTAAGGATCTTGAGAAGGGATCATCCTAGATTTATGGTGGCCTTTAAATCCAGGAACTGGTGTCCTTGTGAGAAAAAAACAGAGGGAGATTTAAGACACGCAGACGCAGAGGAGGAACACAGAGCAGAAGGCCATGTGGAGACGGAGGCAGAGATCAGAGTGATGCTGCCACAAGCCAAGGGATGCCTGGGGCCACCAGGGGCTGGGAGAGGTAAGGAAGGCTCCTCCCCTAGAGCTTTGGAGGGACTGTGGCCCTGCCACACTTTGATGTGGGACTTCTGACCCTGGACCTGTGAGAGAATCCATTTCTGATGTTTTAAGTTGCCGAGTGTACGGTAATCTGTTACGGCGGCCCTAGCAGACCCGGGCAAGCCCACTTAAAGATTCAGGCAAAGAAAGGCTGCGGCTGGATTTGACATCATACAACTGGGAAGACAAAAATGGACCTGCAGCCAGCAGTCTCATTAATTTGAGTCCTGAAACACTACTCACAAATGCTGGGGCAACTGCAGAGTTCCTTGGAATTCTAACAATATAGTAAACTGCTTATTTTACATATTAATCTTCATACTTATGTATGTGAAGGAAAAGATGGTGAATAATTTATCAAGCAGTTTGGAAGAATGGCCTCCATCCTGACACCACGCATCTCCTCTTGGCGGGTTCAGTGTGGAAAAGGTAGAGACTACGATGTGATTTTCGTGGGGTCCTGCTTCTGCTGCCTTCTTTTAGCCTCTCCTAAGATAGAAATTCTAAAAGACTTTGAGTGAAAAAAGTGTGTTTTTTCGCCTGACTTGCAGGACCTGCAGCGTTTTCTTTGCAGACAGACTTCATGAAAGTTCTTCATTAGACAAGCTCCTCTGGTGGCAGGTTCAGTGCTCGAGGGGATGAGACGGGCTCAGGACTAAAGGGCCTAAGAGACTGTTCAGATTTTGTCTTTCCAAGGACCTGACTTCCTGAGTTACCCTCCCCCGAAGTCACCTGTCCGTCATACTACCCCATGTAGACTACGCGAGTTCTGGTAAATACCAAATGTATCAGTCTTTATTAATTTGTTCAAACACCCTTAATGTCTCCAGGCTTGTGCTAAACTCTGGGCTTTCCAAAGTACACGCAGAAGTATGTCCAAGAGACAACCACGTAACTGTGACACCGTAGGCTAAGATCAGGCGTTTATAAAGTGCTGTGGGGAGGTAATTGAGGAAGCAGCTAATTCTGACTGGGGGAAGGTATCAGCCAGGAAGGCTTCATGTAGGAGACAACAATCTAGTAGAATCTTGAAGGATAAGTGAAGATTTTCCGTGAAAAAAAAAATGAGGTGAGTGTAATGAAACCAATAGCTAAGCTTTATCGAACATCCACTACGGGGCAGGCAGTGTTCCAAGAGTTTTGAACACGTTACCTTAGTTAATACTCATGACTCCTTTATGAGGTACTGTTATTGGCCACCTTTTATAGATAAGGAAACTGAGTCAGAGTGCGTTTAAACACCTTTTCCAAGTGACAGAGGCCAGATTGGGAGCAGGGGCTCTGGCTCCCGAGCCTGGCCCTAAGCTGTGGCTCCACACCCAGCTCTCTGGGCAGAAGGAGCCTTATGAGAAAAGGGGGCGGAGTTTGCAGCCCTTGACTAGTTAAGGAAAGGGCGCGAGTTCTGTCTGCCCCAGCATGGTGTGCAACACGTACCAGCAGCTGTGCTAGGAGAAAATGCCTGGGCCCCTCTGAGCTTCAGTTTCCTCACACATAGGATCAGTACTGGTCCTCTCGCTAGTGAGTGAGCCCCCGGACCCCTTTCCTTTCTTTTCCTCTTTATCCATTCCATTGCCTCCCTTCCCTCTCCTTATCTTCAGATCGACTGTTTATTGAATGGAAGATTCTGGGGGTACAGTAATGAACAATCAGGAAATGAGATCTAATTCTGTCTTATGTTTACTGAGGTATAATTTACATACAGGAAAACTCACTCATTTTACAGGTTGATGAGTTTTATGAGTAGCTATATCACCACCACCACCACAATCAAGATGTGGAACATTTCTGTCAGCCCCTTCCATTCCTTCTCATCTCTGGAGCCAGTCCTCACTCCACCACCAGCCTCCAGCAACACTGATCTACTTTCTGTCACTAATTTTCCCTTTTTTAGAATCTCTTGTTAGTAGAATCATACAGTATGTACTCTGGCTTCATTCATTTAGCATAATTGTTTTGGGGTTCATCCATGTTTCTGCATGTATCTGTAGTTTATTACTGAATAATATTCCGTTGTATGGATATGCCACAATTGTTTATCTATTCCCCAGTTAGTGGGCACGTGGGTCATTTCCAGCTTTTGGCTAGTGTGAATAAGTCTGTATCTCATACGGACATAACTTTTTATTACATTCCATTGTCTTTTAGCATAAATATTTTCTGTCTATACATATTTTTTTGCCATATACATAATTCCATCATCTTCATCATTTCTGGGTCTGTTTCTATTGGCTGATCTTTCTCCTGGTTGCCTGGTAATTTTTGATTGGCTTCTGTGCATTGTGAATTTTATGTTTTGAGTGCTGGATTTTGCTACATTCCTTTAAACAGTGTTGACTTTGTTCTGACATGAAATTAAGTTTCTTACAGATCAGTTTGGTCCTTTTGAGGTTGCCTTCAAGCTTAGTTAGGGCAGGTCTAGAGCAGCCTTTACTTCAGCTAATTTAGCCTTACTATTATGACATGACCCTTCTGAGCACTCCACCCAATGCCCCCTGTATTGCAAGGTCCCTCCAGTCTGGGTGATGGGGACATGGACTCTTTCCAGCCCTGTGTGAGTTCTGGAATGGTTCAGCTCACTGCTTCCTGAGATTCTCTTTTTGGCCTTGCATGCAGAGATGAGTCCTGGGCCAAAGACCCCTGCAGCCCCCTCTGCAAGTCTTGGGGATTCTTTCTCTATGTAGCGGTTTCTCTCCAGTTCTTTCTCCACGTGTCAGCTACTCTCTGATACCCTGCCTCACCAGTTCTAGTTACCTTGACCTCCCTTGAACTGCCCTGTCCTCTCAGCTCAGCCAGACTGGAATTTAATTTGAATTTTCTCTTCCTGTGGTAATCACAGGACTCAGCTTAGTTTTCCTTATTTCTACCTGTTTTATAGTGTCTGAAAACAGTTGCTTGATGCACTTTGTCTGGTTTTCCAGTCATAGCAAGTGGAGCAATTCTGGGCCATGAGTGGGAGCAGAAGCCAAAGAATCAATTTGCAATGGGTGTGCCGATCAGAAGGAAGTAAATAAATTATTTAATAATTTATGGTGGTAATTCCTGTAAAGTGAAATAGAGGAATGTGTAGAAACTGTGCGAGGGAGACCCTCCATTGGAGCATTAATGAGAGCAGATGTAGAGTGCTTAGCATTCCGTCTGGCCCAGAGTGTTTTATGATTTTCGTGTAGTGATGCTATACGATTCTCGATGAGCAGGATAGCACAGTGCTCAGAGGCGCAGGCTCGGGAGGAAGCCTTTCTTGGTTTTAGTTCCAGGGCCGGCACTTAGTAATGCCATCTTGGTGAGTGTTTGTGCCTCCATTTTCTCATCTGTAAAATGGAGGTGATAAGAATTCCTCCTCATAGATTTGTTCTGAGAATTAAATGAACAAAAATATGTAAGGTATAAATAGTACCCACATGTCATAAGTATGCCATAGAGTTTTCTAATTTTTCTTGGTTTTCACTTACTTGTATGCCCGACAAAGCCTTGAGCATTTGCTGAACTGATGTTTGCAGCTACACTGGGTTCCATCGGGAAGCCTCAGTGGGCACGGCCGTGATGAGGATCCCTGGCAGGTGCACCCCATTTTGAGAGGCGCTGTGCCCCATGTCCCGGCATGTGGGGACGATCTTCTCTTCTGGGGCTGAGCTCAGTCAGCTTCAGCTGAACAGTCCCAGGTGTCACATGGCTGGGCTGGGGCAGGTGAGCCCATGGTGGACACAGGGGAACTTTGGTGTATTTATAGCAGAAAGCCCTGAGGCTCGCAAGGTCTGTCTTGTTTCTTCTCCTTCTCTCTGCCTCTGTCTCTCTTCCTGCCAGTCACAGTGTGTCTTTTTCTCACGGCCTCGCGCTAGCTCTCCGTCTTTCTCTGTTTGTCTCCTTCCGTGTGTCCGTGTCCCTGTGGCCTTTTCTCAGTTTGTCTCACCCAGTCTTGTCTTTCTCTGTATATCTCCCTGTCTATCTGTCTGTCTGTCTGTCTCTCTCTGTAGGACCCTGAGTTCCCAGTCTTTCTGCCTCTCTCTTTTGGACCATTAGTTCTTCCTCCCTCTCCGCACCCCCTCGCCCCCGTTTCTCCCTCCCTCTCCTCCATCCATCCACACATGGCATCCTGACTGAGGGATTGAGAGTCAGCCTAAAGCCTCCAGCCAAGGCTCTCACTGCTCACTGCAGTCACCCAGACAACAGCCAGTGCACAGTAACTATACAGGAGGCTTTATTCATATTAAAATACAGTTATTAGCGTGGTCTGGGCTTCTCCTCAGGAACACTTCTCTCACTAGCGCCATCGGATCTGGTTTAGATTTTAATTGGACCGATGTCATTTGCTTGCTGGTCCTCTGGCAACCAGAAATTGTGTTAAATTTTAATTTAACTCAAGCTGGATTAGAATTTTTTTTCTCCCCAGACAACAAAGAAACACTATTTACAGGTTACAGTTGTAATTAAGGAAGTGCTAACAGTTAAGTAGAGGAATGAATCAGAGAAAACACACAATAATTATTCAGTGTTGGAGCTGGGACGTGTGAATAAATAGGACCACCTGGATTGGTGGGAGTGAAGGCGTCAAGAATCCCCAGGAGCCAGACCATGTGCATTCTGGACGTGTCTCTCTGACTCTCACGTTGTCCCTATAATTCTGTCTCTGTGTCTCTAAGCTTCAGTGTTCTCTGTCTTTCTCAGCTTCCCCCTCTTTCCTCAAAGCTTCCACCCAGGAGACGTCTGGACAGGACTTTCACAGAGACAGTTTATTGACGCTCTGTAAGCGCTGTCCTATTTGAGGTAATTTTCTTTGTGTTATTCAGGGACTCATAAAGAACCATGTTTTGAGATCACTTACTGCTTTTGGGATAATAAATTAACAGAATCTAAAAATACGCGTCCAGAGCGGGAAACAGGGCTGATTTCAGTGTTATATAATACACAACAGTGGGCTTGAAAACCATGATTTCAGTTGGCGCCAACACCCTGGCTTCTCTGAGTGAAGTTTGCATCTCTTGTGCAACTTTAGTTGTCAGGAGTCGAGGTGTCTGAGAGCAAAATAGGGTCAGGGTTGGATTCCTGTTCTGAGGCTGACGTTCCTGTGCCAGGGACCCAAGGATGTAGGAGCTGGGCCTCAGGATTGACCCAGAACCTCACAGGGGTGGGGAGAGGCTGGAATGGAACATACCAGAAGCCACACGTGGTCATGGCTTGGGGCTTTGGGGCCACGTGGCTACTTCTACTAAAACATAAGCTCCACATTTGTAAAACATCTTTTTGCAGCTTTTAAACTCAAAACCTCTACAAGTGTATCTTTCGTGCTTAAAGCCTTCGAGTTAGGCAAAGAAATGGACTGTTAGCTCCATCTGACAGGTGAGGATCTGAGAGGGGACCCAGGAGGACAGCCGGGCAGTGGGCTTCCATGTCTCGGTGTTTTGGTTCACATCCTGGCTTGGTTGTTAGCAGAAGTGGGATTCTGGCTGAATTAAGGAACCCTTTTCAGCTTTGGTTCCCTCATTTCTCAAATGAGTATGAAAATAGTCATCCTTCAATAGGATGTTCGAGAATTAAATAAGGCATTAGGAAGACCAGTTAATATTTACCAAGTACTTACCACACATCAGGTTCTGTTCTTCGGTGCTATTCTTATTTTTGTTATTAGACGTTAATACCTCTGGTACCATATATTCCTTTACGTTTGCATTGTTATTTACAGATAATGCCTGTAAATCCCTTAGCACAGTGCCTGGCACTTATCTAAGTGTTTAAGAAAAGTTAATTGCTATAAATTATGTTCATTAGGCACTTACCTGGTCCTATTTCTTTATGGATTTATTCATTGGTTTGCCTTTATTTTTGTTTGTTCTTTTGGTTCTTCCTGTTATTTAAAAGTTTCCTACAAGTCGAAATAAATGCCTTTCCAAAATACCTTCACCCCAGTTCCGCAAATGTTAACATTCTGTCTGTCTACACAAACATGTTATTATTGTAATGAACTGTTTGAGAGTAGGTTCCACACATGATACTCCTTTATCTGTAAATACTTCAGTATGGATTTCCCCCCAAGCTCTTACAGAAGTAGAGTGAAATTATCAAAGTCAGGGAATCGTTATTGATACAAAGCATTATCTTGTCCCAGACCTTATTCAGATTTCATCTAATATCCCACTAAAGTTCATTGTAGCAAAAGAAAAATATTTTTTGCTGTTTGAGGATCCAACCAGGGACCACCCATGTGTTTGTTCTGTGTCTTATTTTCTTTTCATCTGGGAGTTTCTCGGACTTCTCTGTCTTTCATACTGTGAGGTACTTGAAATGTACTGGCCAGTTATCTTGTAGAATGCTCCGTAATTTGGGTTTGTCTGATGTTTCCCTGTGATTAGATTCAGTTAATACTAGATTCAGAATATGATACCAGATTATCACTGATCTTACTAACTATTACTAAAATTACTAATCTAATACTGAATCTTATACTAGATTATTAGATTCAGTTTGTTGGAGACATTTCAGAAGTGATGCTGTATCCTTTTTCAGGACATATGTTGTCTGTCGCGTTACCAGTAATGTTATCTTTAATCACGTGGGTAACGTGATGTGTGCTGGGTTTTGGTACCATAAGGTTACTGTTTTTTCTCTTTGAAATTAATAAGCCTCTTGCACAGAGGTATGTTGACACTATGGAAGTATCCTGTTTCTTATCATACTTTTAATCACTAGTAACATCCAGTATTGATTCCTGCCTGAACAGATTATAATAATAAATGTTGGTTGCCAGATGGTGGTATTCTAATTTCATCATTCTTTTATTTTTACATTTATTAGTTGAAATTCTACCCAATTGTTTGTTTATATCAGTATGGACTCAGAAGCTTATTAGATATAATATATTATATTATCATCATTGGCTACTACAATTATTTATGGCGCTGTAAAATTGTCCCAGGTGGGCTGGTGGAGGTGCCTCAAGCTGACTCCGGTGTCCGTTTGACCTTTTTTGAGCACTTTCTTATCTTCTGGCTCCACGATACATTTTAGGCTCATTATTTTGTACTTTCTTTGCCTTGGCAAAGAATCAGCCATTTCTCCAAGGAGCTCTGTTTCCTTTTCTTGGAGAATAGTATTCAGAACTAAAATCTGGGTCTAGGTGTGCTGATTGCATAAGGCATCATTGCTTCTATTTGAGCCCTTTCAGCGAACAAAACTAAGGAAAACTACACACACACACCTACATTTGTGCGTAACATCCGTACGCCCACCATCCCCCATCATGGCGGTACCTCCAGCTGTGGCTTGTGACCACAGAGTTCACTCTCTTTCTCCTTTCCATTTTAAACTCATTTCTCTAGCAGTGAGAAATCTGGCTGTCATTTTCTGACATGTTTTATTTGCTCAATCCTAGAATACATTAGTTGTGGAATTGCTAACCCATACTGCTGTGGAAAACAGACCTAACTAGAGTTCAACATGTGTTTACAGTTATTTTTATCCTTAGCCTGAGAATATGTAGTCAAAATAATATGCTGAAAAGTTACATGCAACTCCTAGCTTTTAATAGCTGAAAACAACGGAGGTTTATTCTTGCTCACACTATGTGTCCAAAACACATCAGCTGGGGGCTTTCACTGCATTATCCTCACTCTGGGATTCATGTTGGTGGAGCAGACGCCATCAGCGTGGCCGAGAAAGGGAGAACACGGAATCTTGTGCCCTTAGCGCTTCTGAAGGGAAGTGGGCACATTTCATTCATGTTTCATTGGCCAAGTCAAGGCATATGGCCACACCTGAATTCAAGTGGAAATCCAACCAACAATCTGCCCAAAAGGAGAACTGGTGGGCATGTCTTATTTGTCTAAAGTCATCCTTTTAAATCCTTTGAAAAAATTCCTATTTTACAGGTAAGGAAACTGAAGCACTCTGGGCTCTTAACCAATATCTGGATCCAATTCACTGTCTTAGCTATTGCTTAATATTTCATCCTATGTACATGTACCGGGCACTCGCCATCCTCCCCTTACCATCCAATCCTCTCACAACCACTAATCTACCTTCTGTCTCCATGTGTTTGCTTCTTCTGGACATTTCATATAAATGGAATCATACAGTACACACCCTTTTGTGTCTGGCATCTCTCACTACGCGTGTTTTTGAGGTTCACTCATATTGTAGCATGTATCGGTACTTCATTACATTTTACGGCCGAACAGCATTCCATTTTATGGATATACCTACATTTTATTTATCTATTTGTCAGTTGATGGACATTTGGGTTGTGTCTACTTCGGTTGTTGTGAATAATGATGCTGTACAAGTGTTCGTGTGGGCTTGTATTTTTACTTCTCTTGTACACACATACATCCGGAGTGGAATTGATGGATCATAAGTAAGTCTATGTTTAACTTTTTGAGAAACTACCAGACTTTTCTATAGCAGCTGTACTATTTCGCATTCCCTCCAGCAATGCATGAGAGCACCAATTTCTCCAGATCCTTGCTAACGCTTGTTACTGTCCATCTTTTTTGATTATAGCCATCCTAATAGGTGTGATTTTATCTCATTGTGGTTTTGGTTTACATTTCCTCAATGATATTAAGCACATTTGCATGTCTTTTTTGGCCATTCGTATATCTTCTTTGGATAAGTGTCTATTCAAATCCTTTTCCCACTTTTTAATTGGGTTATTTGTCTTTTTATTTCTTGGGATGTAAGAGTTCTTTATCTATTTTAAAAACTGGGCCCTTATCAGATATATGATTTAAAAATATTTTCTCTCATTTTGTGGGCTGCCTTTTCACTTTCTTGCTGGTGTCATTTGAAGCACAAATATTTTTAATTTTGATAAAGTCCAATTTATCTATTTCTTTCTTTGGTTGCTTATGCTTTAGATGTCATAAGTAAGAAATCATTGCTTAGTCAAAGGCATGAAGATTTACGCCTGTGTCTTATTCTAAAAGTTTATAGTTTGAGCTCTCACATTTATGTTTTCAGCCTATTTTGAGTTAATTTTTGTATATGGTGTGAGGTGGGGGGTCCAACTTTGTTCTTTTTCATGTGAAGGTCCTGTTATCCCAGCATCTTTTGTTGAAAAGACTGTTCTTTGAAACCATCGAATTGTCTTGGCACCCTTGCCGAAAATCGATTGACTGGAATGTGAGGGTTTATTGCTGGGAAGTCAATTATATTCAGGAAGAGTGTGTCCTGCAGCTTTGTTCTTTTGAAAATTGTTTTGACTATTCAGAGTCCTCTCATTTCCATTTGAATTTTAGAATCAGTTTGTCAGTTTTTGTAAAAAAAAAAGCAGCTGGAATTTCGATAGTGATTGCATCAAATATTTAAATCACTCTGGGGAGTATCATCATCTTAACAACATGAAGTATTCCAATCCATGAACACATCATGCTTTTACATGTATTTAGATATTCTTTAGTTTCTTTCAATGATATTTCATCGTGTTCAGTATAAAATTCATGCACTTCTTGGATTTAATTTATCTTTAAGTAATTTGTTATTTTTGATGCAATTGTACATGGAGTTTTCTCAATTTCATTTTTGTATTGTTCATTACTAGTGTATAGAACCACAATTGAATTTTGTATTTTGAACTTGTATCCTGAACCTTGCTGATCTCCTTTTCTTGCCCTAATAGCTTCTTTTGTGTGTGTGTATGTGTGTGTGTGTGTTCCTTGGATTTTCTATATATAAGATCATGTGATCTGCAAAGAGAGAGTTTTATTTCTTCCTTTCTAATCTTTACTCCTTTTATTTAACTTTCTTTCCTGATGACCTGGCTATAATCTCTAGTACAGTGTGGAGTAGAAGTGGTGAGAGCCATCCTTGCCTTGTTCCTGATCTTAGGGAGAAAGCTTTCAGTATTTCACCATTAAGAATGATGCTTGCTGTGTGTTTTTCAGAGATGCCCTTTATCATGTTGAGGAAGTTTCTATCTCTTCCTAGTTTGTTGAGTATTTTTGTCATAAAAGGCTGTTGGATTTTGTCAAATGCTTTTCCACATGTCTTGAGATGATCATGTGTTTTTGTCCTTTTTTCTATAATTATGGTCTAACACATCGACTGATTTTCATATTGAACCAACCTTGCATTCCTGCAATTAATCCCCTTTGTCGTGGTGTTTAATCCTTTTTTTAATGTTGCTGGAGTTGATTTGCTAGTATTCTGTTGAGGATTTTTACATTTATATTCATTACGGATATTAGTCTGTAGTCTTCTTTTCTTGTAATGTATTTGTCTAGTTTTGTTATCAGGGTAATATTGATCTTATATAATAAGTTAGGAACAATTTCCTCTTCTAATTTTTGGAAGAATTTCTGAAAATTAGTGTTAAATTTTTCTTTAAGCATTTGTTAGACTTTACCAGTGAAGCCATCTAGAACTGGACTTTTCTTTCCAGGAAGTTTTTTGATTTTTAGTTCAACTTCTTTATCTGTTATAGGTCTATTGAAATTTGGATTTTTCTTTAAGTCTGTTTTGGTAGTTTGCATGTTTCCAGGAATTTGTCCTTTTGCATCTAGGCCATCTAGTTTTTAGCATACTATTGCTCTGGTATTCCTCTATAATTTTTTTCCCTGTTAAGTTTGGCCCCGCTTTCACTCCTGACTTTAGAAATCTGAGTTCTCTCTCTCTTTCTCCCTCTCTCATCAGTTTAACTAAAGGCTTGTCCATTTAAAAATCTTTCCAAATAACTTACTTTTGCTTTAATTTTCTTGATTTTATATTCCTTATATCATTTATTTGAACTCTAGTCTTTGTTTTCTTCTTTTTTCTGCTTATTTTGGGTTTAGTTTGCTTTTCTTTTTCTAGTTCCTTAAGGTGGAAGGTCAGGTTATTGATTTGAGCTGTTTCTTCTTTTATAATACAGGCATTTGCAGCCATGAATTTCTCTCTAAGTACTACTTTCTCTGCATCTCATAAGTTTTGGTATGTTGTGTTTTGTTTACCTAATCTCAAAGCATTTTTCTAACTTCCCTTGTGATTTCTTCTTTGAACCATTGGTTGTTTAAAAAGATGCTGTTTATTTTCCACACATTTGTGGATTTCCCACATTTCCTCCTCTCATCCCTTTCTACTTTCGTTCCATTCTTATTGGAGAACATACTAGTGAATTTTCCATTTCGGGTTTTGTACTTTTCAACTCCAGAATTTCCATCTGATTCTTTTTTTTCATAATTTTTCGTAATTTATGTCTCTTTATTGGTATTCTCTCTTTGCTGAGCCATCTTTCTCATACTTTCTTTTAGTTCCTTAGATATGAATTCTTTAGTTCTTTGAATGTATTTGAAATAGCTGATTTAAAATCTTTGCACCTTTGTCTAGTAAGTCCAACATCTGGGCTTCCTCGAGGACAGTTTCTGTTGAATGCTTTTTGTCCTGTGACTGGTCCATCCTTTTTGTTTTCTTGCATGTCTCCTAATTTTTTGGTTGAAAAGTGGATATTTTAAATAATATAATGTAGCAATTCTGAAATCATATTATCTCCCCTTCCCTGGGTTTGTTTTTGATGTCTTATATAGTTGTGGTAGTAGTTTGTTTGTTTAGTGACTTTGGTGAACTAATTCTGTAAAGTGTCCATTCTTTGCTGTGTGTGCCCACTCAAGTCTCTGTTTGATTGGCTTGGTGATCAGCCAATGATTGGGCAGAGATTCCTTAGACACCTGGAATCAGTGTGTCCCAGTCTTTACCAAGGACCTCTGTGTGTGTTGGGACATGCTTTCAATACTCAGCCTAGCATTTGACGACTCTACCTTAGCTTTCACAGAATCTCAAGGTCAACCAGAGGTGACATCTTAGAGCTTTTTCAGGTCTTTCTTGAGTATAAACACAGTCCTGGGCATGCACACAGTCCTAAGTATGAGCAAAGTCTTATAGATTCCCCAGAATATTTAAAAGCTTTTCATAGCCTCTCTGGACATCTCATTTCTCATCTTTTCCTTTTAAGCTTTTTGATTAATCTGTTGTTTGCCCCAACTGTTATCTACTGCTTCAGGCAGCTATGAAGTTAAATAATTGCCTGTAGTTGCCTTTAGTAAATATCTCTAGGGAAAAAGCTTCTCACACTGGGTAAGCTCAGAGTCAGGTCAAATACTGACAGTCTTGCAAGTGGGACCTTCCAGGGAACTACCAGACAAGTCAAATAATGGCAGTTCTTTAGGAAGGAGCTTTTGAAAGGTCTCCAGCCCTGATCTGCTCTCTCCAGTGGCTTTTGGACTGCTGGGTTTTACTGAACGTGGGCTGTTATTTTTCAAAGCTACTACAGAGCTGGAGAGTAGGGGAAGTCAAATTAAAATGCCACAAATTCTCTGTTTTTCAGCCATTTTTCTTGAATAAATACTCTCTTGGTTGCATAAGCCTTTGTTTGATTTCCAGAGTTCTGAAAAAGTTAATTTTGACTTTTTTGGGCCGATTTTCTCATTGCTTTTATGGAGAAGAGAATTTTCAGATCTCCTTACTTTGCTGTTTTTGCTGAAATCACTCTAATGTGCAACATTAATGGAAACTCATCTTCATAAAGGAATATAAATGTGCTTTCAAGACATAAAGCCCAGAGCTGGTACAAATAGGAGCAGAATAAAAGACTTATATTTTGATAGATGGTGAATTTTTAGCAGTCTCTGGCACCAGGGGATGATTTAAATGTAATATTTAACATGATAAATTGCTTTCTTATTGTGCCAGAGGCAGGTAAGAATTGCCTTTGGGATTTTTGAGCTGCTGTTGATGGACACTGGAAAACATGGTTGCAAAAATCTCAGCCACACATGAAAAGGCTGAAGGAGGAAGCATAGTTGCAAAGACATGAGAAATAAATGCACAAGCTTTGATCAGTTGTGATTTGTTGTTATGAAAAATAAAGTCACTTCTATTGACATTCAGTTTGGGAAACTAATTGTAATGTCTTCTTGGAAGGTTGGGAGCTTCTACAGGGTAGAGATTGATTTTGTTTTAGTCTTTTCTCTTTCTCTAGGGTCTCGCATGTTGCCTAGTCTCATGTGTGTGAGTCAAGACTTTCAGTAACAAGTGACAAAAACCCAATGAAAACTGGCTTAAGTAAAACAGTTCATCTTATATATCTGAATTTCCGAAGGTAACAAACACGGATGTAGCTGGATTCAGGAACTCAGACATCTTTCCCAGGAACCGGTCTCTCTCCTACTCCTGACTCTGATTCCCCTTGTTTGGGTTTCACTTGACTCAGTCGTTGTGGACGTGGGGCTGGAATACGTTAATTGGCCGCATTTGGTTCACGTGCTCATCTGTGAAGCCTGATTTGGTGGTCTGGGGTCAGTGCCATCCCAGCTGCATTCATTGGAGGCAGAGCGGGATGGTACCCGAAGGAAAAATGAAATGTCATCATTAAAAAAAAGAGGGAAGGACGAATGTTCAGCATCTATGGACGCTCAAAATTAATGCCTGTCCATCACACACAGACAACACCCACATTGATAGTTTCAATGGGATTATGAGTTGAATTTAACAATTTGTTCTGGAACCATGATGCAGTCTCTTTTCTCTGTGCACACTGTGGTTATTCCCACATCCATCCCATTATCCCACCTTTGGTGATTTCTTATCTCAACTTCCACAGTGCCTCCTGCTTCCTGTCCTCGCGGTCGCCTTAAATGTAAATGTACACATAGTTCATCTGCCTGGTGCGAATGGTATTCTCAGGAACATGGATTATAGTCACATCCTTTCAGATTTATCTCCTTGAGATTGTTCTATCCAGAGGGAAGGACACGGGTAAAAAAAAACCCCGAAACTTATTTTTTCATTTTTCTTAGATTGGGTTGGCATTATTTTCAAGTATTCATTCAAAGTTGATGTTTTATACTGACAAGTAGCTATTATTTGCAGGTTTACTATCAATGAAGAACAGGTAATCTATAAACTGGGAATAATACTAGTAACTACTTTCAGAGGGTTGTTGAGAAAACTGAATGAGCAATTGATTACATGTCAGGTGCTTACAACCCCTCTTTCTCCTGCCCTACTTTCTCCCCCTCCTTCTCCTTCTTCCTCTCCTCCCTCTGCTCCTCCTCCTCCTCCTCCTTCGCTGACTCACCTCTTGGGATGGAGAATGAGGGACTGATTTAGAAAACTGAATGTTGAACCCACTTGCTGCTTGTGCTGAGACTGGGGACTCCACGCTTGAAAGGAGACTCGAGATAACGGTCTGTTTGGTCAATTCTGTTGGGGCCCATCGGTGAATGCTGGTGACTCTCATTGCTCAGCTGTGTTATCCCTTGTCCACCAGCTTCTCTGGTTGACTCTTTCTCTACAGCCAAGTGTGGGAGTAGCATCTCCTCCAGAACCCTCTGTGAACCTGCTCAGAGGTTCTTTAATTCATTCTTGGAGTGAATGTTTTAAAGCCCCTCCGGGAATAGCTGTCATTATTAAGCTCTTGTTGCTCACTATGTTCCAGTTCTTTTCAAACTCAGACAGTCCAGCCCCAGAGCCTGTGCACCCGACCTCTCTCCTGCACGGCTCCTCACATGCCAGATACCGTCCAGGCTCCTCGGATGCGGTGGAGGTCGGAACAAAGATGGCGCAGACCCTTGGGGAGTTTACAATCTAATGGGCAGTCAGAGATTAAAACATCAACACAAAATAAGCAGATAGTGAGCATCCGTGGTCATTGGCAGGCAGGGCAGACTAGGTGCTGTGAGAAATGCCAGTGGGGTGCGAGTTCACACTGTTGGGGGCAGAAGAGCCCGGCTTCTTGGAAGAAGCGGACATTTACACTGAGATCTGAAGGATGGAAGGAACAGGGAGGCGTGTTTTGGGTCAGGAGCTCTGCATGTGTCCGAGCAGAAGGCCTAGATGTGATCGCACTGCTGGGAGAACTGAGAAGACGTCTGGGAGGCTGGACCAGGACAGCGGGAAGCGGCAGAGAGGGCTGGAGAGGTGGCCGAAGTCAGGTCACTCGTGTCTGCGAATTTGGTCTTTATCTTGAGAATAATAGGACACTTTCGATGAGTATTAATCTAGGAGAGAAATTATCTGAATTATATTGAAATTTTAAAAAATTATTGTTGTGAAGAGAGTGGACACAGGGAGACGAGTGGGGGGCGCTGTGGCCGTCCCAGTGAGAGGACACTCCCTCGGGGGAGGAGCTGGTCAGGGGGACGGCAAGAATTTGGCAGAGTGGAGATAAGCTATAGAAACAGAGCCTGCAGGACCCCAGGGTGTCAGAGAAGGAGAGAAGCTACCATGACGTCAACGTTTAAAAGTTCCCAGTTTGGAGGGAAACCTCGGGGTCATTGGAGGTCGGGGGAAGCGAGGGTGCTGGGGTCAGCTCAGGGGGCAGAGGTTTATGCTCTGTGACTGCTTCTCTTCCGTCTGCGTGCTGTTCTCTTTCCTAATTTGACACCAAAGTGAAGGCTACATCCACGAGGCTAATAAATGCAGAAAATTAGGCAATAATTTCCCAAGTGAACCTGTAGCCAAGATTTGGAAACCGTTGAAAAGAACTCTTGTGCTGTGTGCGAGACGTGTCTGTAGGACAGTGGGTGGGGGGCGGAATGAGGGAGGGGAGGGGACGTCGGGGGTCGTGACATGACCCAGCTCCTGGGGACTGAGAAGGTCCAGCTCTCAGGCCTGCTGGTCAGTCTGCCATGCAAAGCCGCCGACTGTTCGGAGTTTCCGTTTTGCTTTGTTGGCCTCGTGACTTCATCCATTCACAGGTTTTTAAACTGCAGAGCAAGAACAAGGCAGTCGGTGGCATGGTCAGTGCCCCACTGCTCCCAGGTCCGCCTGCTTGCTGACATGTGCCCTCTCCTCTCCTGCGTAGGACACGGAGGTGCTGAACACGGCCATTCTCACCGGAAAGGCTGTTTCGGTTCCCGTCAAGGTCGTGGGTGTTCAAGAGGACGGTTCTGTGGTCGACGTGTCGGAGTCTGTGGAATGCAGGTCTGCGGACGAAGACGTCATCAAGGTACAGCCCGCTGGACCTACGGGTCTCCCAGCTGCCAGGGCTTTGGGGGCCCCTTCTTCTGTCCCAGGTCTTGTTCTGACTGGGCGTCCCAGACTCTGAAGGGCTGGAGCCCGGATAACCACCCTAAGGAGTGAGTGACTGATGGCAGGCGCACCCCTGGGAGCTGGAGGAGGCTGCGCGGGGGTGCTGTTCCGTCCCCTGGAATGGGTCCCCTGGCCTTAATCTCCAGCAGAAATAATTTTCTTCCCTCCTTTGGCTTGTAGGACAATATTTCCCTAATTTTAGCAATCTACATGCAATCTTTTCAATTTTTGCCAACTTCCTGTGTCAAATAACATTATTTACTCAATAGATTTTCTTTAAATGCCTCACTTTTTCAAACTTAAATACTAATTTTGCCTCATTATAAGACAGTACAATCCATGAGCTTGATGTACTAATTTTTTGTTAACATACATTAAAATAAATGACTATTACATTAAAAAAAACTTCATCCATGTCCCACCTAACTTAATTCGAGTTCTAGTGGGATACAGCACACAATTTGGGAAGTCTGGCCATGGGACATTTCTGCTTGGTTCTTCATTCTAATTAACTGTATTTATGAGCCCAATTCAGCCAGGAACCAGCCCATGGATTTTTTCAAGTTCTTTGCAAGGGTCTGTTTGAGCCACCAACATTAGTTTCTGCCTATTTTTTCTTGGCACGCTGGTTGGCCGTTTCCTTTTGCAGCAGAGAACTCAAGGAGACAGGATTTAAATCTTTAGAACCATCTTTTCTCCTTGAGGTTGCTCAGATAGCCCTGGCTGTATCTATTCATTCGTTTTAGAAAATGCAATCATGCTGAGTCCTGTCCTTCCTCACGTTCCTCCGGCTCCTGTTTAGAGCTTAGATGGAACTTGGTGCCAGTCTGAGGAGCTTCGTGGCAGACAGAAAAGCCTGTAGGGTTTTCCCTGTGGGAGAAAAGATCCGGCAGGACCCGATTTCTTCTAATTGTGACCTACAGGAGGTTGTGCCTTAAGCCAAAAATGGTTTTAATAAAGAAGAATTGATGTGTCTGTGAGGCCTAATTAAAAAAAATTAGTCCTTGGGAAACCCAAATTTGGCATAGCCTGTTTCCTGGGCTTGGAATGCTAATTCTCCCCCGAGACAGAAGGTGGACTAGCTTCAAAGTACACACAGCCTTGCCCTGGGGCTCCTGGCAGGCCTTGTACTCCTTGGGCAGGTTTGATTAAACAAATCTAAAGCCTTCTAAATTCAGAGTTTAGAAGGATCTGAGCCAGGTCATGCAAGCTCATCAGAATGAGAAGTACTCACGATACATTGCCCTTGGTTGCCCTTGACAACACACATTATTTACATTATGTCCCCCTGTCATTCCAGAAGGGAGACACTGGTGATGGCATAGGGACATGGTGTCTGTGTGATTATGCTGTCACCGGCTCCAACAAATGGCTCCCTGCTGCAGTTCCCTAAGCCTTGTTCCCACCTGAGAGGCTGCTGTGGGGTCCCACAGGGTGGGGGCCCCCCTCCTGCCCTGGAGAGCCCTACCCTGTAGAGGCGGGTCCAAGTCCACGGATCCCACCATTGCCTTATACTTCGTTGTGTCCCCACACAGAAATGTGCTGAAATCATCCTCTGCCCGGCCTGATAGACAGATTGCTTTGCAAGACGATAGTTTTTGCTCAGCTGTCACTTCTGTGGCCTCATGGAGATGGGACTTTCTCCTAGCAAATTATGACCCGATTTTCAGAGGAGCAGACCAGAGTGTGCAGATCACCAAGCTCAGAGCTGCTTTCAGGCTTTTGGAGGGGAGTCCAGGCTCTGCTGCAAATCCTGGGGCTGGGTCCGTTGAGAGGATTAGTTGATTGGCTATGGTGCATTTGTTATGGCTTCAGTGTCAATACTTGTAATAAATTTTGCCACAGCACTAAGACAAGCAGCGCCATCTGCAGAGCTGTGCACTGGCTTCAGCATCATCCCAGGGGCATTCCCAAACGAGTGGCACATTCATTAGCATCCCACAGAGAGACCCCCTTAGTCTGTGGGATTGTCACTCAGTCACTTCTTCATGGTGCATAAAATGCTGTGTGATCCCCAGGGAGAATCTTGCAGGGTTCACCAAGGATCTTCATGCCTTGAAATTCTATGCATTGGGACCATGATTTAGTAAGGAGAAAGTATGAACTTGGGAAGATGTAAATTGTGGTGGCAAACAAACAAATTGGCTTCTTTGACTCAGGATTGAATGACTTTTGGAGGACAGAATCTGAGAACATAAATGATCTCGAAAGACTGGAAGCTTGGCCTAATCTGGAAAGGCTGGGAGGCAGTGTTACCAAACCAGGTCTGTTTTGCCTGCCACACGATTACGCCAATCACTGAGACAAGGAGGCTGTAGCAGAGAAAGGGTTTATTCACAAGGTAGCCAAGTGAGGAGACGGGAGACCAAATCTCAAATCTGCCTCCCTCCAAATGGGGGTTAGGGATATTTATGGGATTAAGGGGCAGGGTGGCCTGAAGTGTGGGAATAGATGACTGGAGGTGAGGAGAAGGCAGGTAACTGATGATCCGTGCAAGTGTGGTCAAGCTTCTTGGCTCTTCATAGGATGCGTGTTCACAAAATGGCGGCATTACCATAAGTTCAGGGTGGAGCTTTCAGCTCCTTGATGTCAAAGGATCACCTGTCAGTCATCTGTGCAGACCCAGTTGATGAGCGGGAGGTCTCGACTGGCCTCAACTGGACAAATAGTCAACTCTCAGTTCATGAAAAACTTAAGCGCTTGTTACCATGGTGACCCAGGCATCAGAGACGTTATCTCTAGGTGGCTTTAGTACTGCATTATCTAACTACTTTTGCAAACAGACAACTAACTGAGTATAGTTAAAGCAAATTGGCCCCCGATTTCAGGAGAAATGTCAAGTTTTAAGTTGACCACTACTACTTCTGGTAGTGGAGGATGCGTCTTGATAGTAGTGTTTATGTGTGTGTGTGCATGCACGCGCGCAAGGTCTTGGCACTTTTATTGATAGTGAGATCTAATGAATCAACTGTTTGAAGAGGCTGCCACAGGTTAGTGAGATTTTCATTGCCATTAATGGTACATGATCCCAGAACAGAGGTCACAGGCAGGCAGACTACAGACTGGATCTGGCTCAGAGGTGTGTATGTGTATGTGTGTTATTATTTAATTTGTTGCCATCCTGTAAAAAGTGGCAAATTCACATAGAAATCTGGATTTCCAGCTTCTTATGAAAATCACAAGGTCAAGTAGCCCCGGGTCCGCATTGCTCCCTGTGACCCTCACCTGGAGCCGACTAGAGGATGCCCCTGTGCTTGAGGCCTGTGCCCTCCAGATCACCACAGTCTCCACCCCTCCCTCTTGTCTCCCACATGGGGGCTGAGGGACAGTTGTCACTTCTTGTCACACTTTTGTTGCCGGTTTTCGATAGATTTCAGAGGAAAGTGAGACATTTCTTGTACCCCGGTCTCTATAAAAAATCAGTGACAGATGACGGATCTTGCTCTGTCACAGTGACAGAGGATCTGTATCTTTCTAGGCCATAAGAGGAACACTGGAAATGGGATTGTGTTCTGCTCCAAAGTGTCTGGGGGGCTGAGGGCCCTTGAAATGAAATCACAGGAGAAATGATTGAAGGAGCTGTGAGCATTGAGCCTGGTGATGAGAAGAAAGGGCCCAGGGGTGAGGTGAAGAGGGGGACGTGGCAGGTCTTTTCAAGCCTTTCAAGGGCCGTCATGCAGAAGGTTGAGTAGATGTGTGCTTTTTGGATTCCAAGAGTGGAAGTTCAAAGGGAGCCGCTCTAGCTCAATATGAAGGAAAAGAACGCAGAGGTGCTGAGTTTCTTGGTTAAGCTTTGAGAAAGACGGTGTCGACTCAAATCCTGACTCCACCTTCCTTGCTGTTTAACCTCGGATAAGTTGCTTACCATCTTTGAGCCCAGTGGCCTCATCTGTGAAATAAGGATGATAGTGATACAAGGGGGAGGAACCATCAATAGAGACTTGTCCTAAAGTCAGTGGATAAGGCAGAACTATCGATGATCAAGATAATCCTTGAAAATCCTTTCAAGAATACGTGGGTTCAAAACATTCAAAAGACAGTTGAGATTTAAAAACATTTCTCCTTGCAGTTGAGCTGTGGCTGGATTTCCTGGGGCGTTGCAGGGCAAGGGTTCGTTTTAAAGGGAATCTCGGGGAGAGTCTCCATAAGTTAGATATGGGGGAGTCAAAGGTAAGAGACATTTTCCTCTTTCTTTTAGTTTTTCACATCTTCTGATGGAAGTGCTGTCAGTTAGCAACCTAAAGTTATTCTAAACACATATAATTGAATTACCATTTGTTAAATCCGCGTGTCATAAAACCCCAGCATGGAGTTAGGGGGATGATTAAATAAGGGTGTCTATATAAAGGGAGTCACACAGTGCTTGATCTGTAATATATCAATCAACATTATATCTGTATATCTACATCTATATTTACATATCAATATCCATATTCATATCTGTATATATAAATGTTTATTTTTTTTGAGGAAGATCAGCCCTGAGCCAACATCTGCTGCAAATCTTCCTTTTTTTTTTTTTTTTTTTTGCTGAGGAAGACTGGCCCTGAGCTAACATCTATGCCCACCTTCCTCTACTTTATATGTGGGATGCCTACCACAGCATGGCGTGCCAAGTGGTGCATAGACCCACACCTGGGATCCAAACTGGCGAACCCTGGGCCACTGAAGTGGAATGTGTGCACTTAACCGCTGCGCCACCAGGCCAGCTCCTCATATCTGTGTATTTTAACTGCTACTTGATTGTAAGGCCTACGGTAGCTTTGTTTCATTGACTATTCTGTCCACAGTCTTAAGCAGGGTCTGGAATACAGTGGGAGCTCAATAAATGTTTGTTGAGTATATTAACAAATGAAGGATGAATGAATGAATGCTGGAGCTTCCCAGAGGTGGAACAAGCTACTAGGCAAGTGTGGTTATCAGAACATCTCCAGGGAATTTCCTGTTGCTGGGAATCTTCAGAGAGAGGTGGGAGGTCTGTCGCCAAAGGGCCTTGGCACTGGGTGGAGACCTGGACCTGATGCTATGAGCCAAGCCTTCTTCTGTTCTCAGGAGAAGGTTTTTATTCCACAAATGCTTGTTGATCATCTCCTTGTGGAGGCGTACAGAAGGCGCTTCCGGAGCTACAAACGTGCAGGGCATCTGTGTTCTGTCCTCGTGAGCGTACAGCTCAGCTAATGAGGATTAATAGTAACATTTGTTGAAAACTTATTGACAAGGATTATTAATAAGGACATTAGAAATATCGACCCATTTCGTCTTCACAAAAAGCCTTGAAGGTAGGTAACACTCCCCTTCTAGAATAGTTTCTACATGAGGAAATGGCGCGTGGAGGGTGAAGTGACTACCTGAGCGGTGAATGTCAGGGTCGGAGTTCCCACCCGGGCAGGCTGGCCCCAGAGCCTCTGATTGCAGCCGCCGTGCATCTCGGGTGGTCCTTCTCTAAGGGCATGCATGACTGCCCAAGTAGCAAAGTATAATTCCTATGGCCTTCCCATCAGGGAGTCAGCGGATCATGGGCTTATTCTGAGATTGCAAAAGCCTTTGTTTTCATCCTCGTCACCTGGAAGGCGTGCGTATTAGTTTCTTCTTGCTGTTGTAACAAATTACCACAAACTCAGTAGCATAAAACACCCATCTATTCTCTTGCAGTCCTGGAGGTCAGGAGTCTAAAATGGGTCGGCAGGGCCACATTCCTTCCAGAAGCTCTAGGGGAGAACCTGTTTCTTTGCCTTTTCCAGCTTCTAGAGGCCGCCTGCTCTTCTTGGCTGTGGCCCTTTCCTCCATCTTTAAAGTCAGCGTCGTAGCATCTTCAAATCTCTCTCTCTCTCTCACCTGTGGTTTCATCATCATAGTGTTTCTCTGCCTCTGACCCTCCTGCCTCCCTCTAATAAGGACCTCTGTGACCACCTTAAGTCCACCTGGATAGCCCGGGAGAATCCTCTCATCTCAAGATCCTTATCTCAATTAAATCTGCACAGCCCCTTTGGCACATGTTTTAGTTTTGTAGAGCTGCCGTAATAAGTTACCACAAACTCAGTAGCTTAAAACAACGTAAATGTATTCTCTCACAGATCTGGGGGCCAGAAGTCTGAAGTCAAGGTGTGGGCCGGGCTCCGCTTCCTCCAGAAGCTCTCGGGGAGGGTTCTTCCTGCCTCTCCAGCTCCTGGTGGCTCCAGGTCTTCCTTGGCTTGTGGCAGCCTTGCTCTCATCTCCGCCTCCGTCTCCACATGGTCTTGCCCTTGTGTGTCGTATGGCTTTCTCTTCTAAGGACACTTGTCATTGGATTTAGAGGCCACCCTAATTCAGAACAGTCTCATCTCAAGAGGCTTAACTTAATTACATCTGCAAAGACCTAGTTTCCAAATAAGGTCCCGTTTACAGATACCAGGGGCTACAACTGGGATGTATCTATTCGGGGCCACAATTCAACCCACAACACTGTGTAAGGTAACATACTCAGAGGTTCTGGGAATTAGGATGTGGACGTCTTTGGGAGTCTTTATGCTGCCTCCCACACCATGTTTTCTTTTCTTTGCTAGGTTTCTTTAAAGGTCTTCAGAGGAAGGAAGAAAAATGCAATTTTCATGTTGTAATTATGATTTAATGTATGAAAGTCTATCTTTCTAAGTGATGGCCTCATGTTTTTTTCTTTTCTCTTTTGGTGAAGAAGATTGGCCCTGAGCTAACATCTGATGCCCATCTTCCTCTTTTTGCTTGGCTTGATGAGTGCTATGTAGGTCCCCACCCAGGATCTGAACCTGTGAACCCCGGGCCGCCAAAGTAGAGTGTGTGAACCTAACCGCTAGGCCACTGGGCCGGCCCCAATGGCCTCGTGTTTTTCTGTGTTGGTAATTGTATTGTTTGTCAATGAATTATCTCGAGAACCACAGAAGCCAGCCATACAGCGTCAGCAGGGTAAGAACTCATTCACGTCTGAAGAAAAATGTCAACTCATGCTGATCTTGAAGATGGTGCCCCCCAACTTTTGGCTGCAGTAATTAAGTTTCCAGCCTTCTGGTGTCAGCCGGACTTGCAATAATGAGATGCTAAAGGCCTCATAAAAGGGCATTAGCATTTTAAAGCCTTCTCTGCCCCCAGGAAGGATCTTATTTCCAAACTTGGTCTGGTTGAGGGGTAGGGGTAGGCAGTGGATGGGCTGTCAGGAAAAATATGAAGTTTTCTGCTGCTTGCTGAGCAATGTGTGGGAAGCTGGTTCTTAGACGGAGCCTGAAATCACCTCCGGAGGCATCGGCAGCTTTGATAGAGCCCTGCATTTCCTCGGTTGTTACACAGCTCCTACAGAAGTCCACGTGACCCAATTTTCCTTGAGGGCTTGGATTCATAGAGAGGATGAGGTGGAAGGTGGGTGTGTCCTGAATATGGTCCTTAGAGGCACAGTTGAGCTGACGTCACTGAGCAAGAGACGTCACTGTTCAGGTGGCTGGGATTTGACAGATGTGGTCGGTAGTGGGATCTAGCAGGCCTGGGGTGAAGTCTTGCATTGGTGAGTTTTTTAAAGTTTGGTTGCAAGTAATAGAAACCCAAATCCAACTGTCTTAAGCCAAAAAAGGGGCAATCTATTGACTCATGCAACTAAAAGAGGCATGATGACTTCAGGTGAGGTTGGATCCAGAGTCTCATCTGGGCTTGGTTTCTCTCCTTCTCTGATTTCTGCCTTCCTCTGTGAGGTTTTGCGTACCTTTCTCCTGAGCTCGTGCTGTTTCCTCTGCCTCGCGTCCCCTCCCCGATCCCTGTGCCTGGAGGAATCCCAGTCGTCCTCCGGGCTCGGCTCAGACGCCCCTCCTCTGTGCAGCCACCTCCTTCCCGCCGTTCTCCCCCACCCCAGGGTCCTCCCCTCCGTGTTTCACCTGTGAAGGTGCCCGTGCGAGGGACTCAGCACATCGGACATCCTTGTGCTGGCTGACGCCTTTGCCCCTTGCGGCCAGGGTCTGAGCTCACTTCTCCTGCTGTCCCCAGGGTCCATTAGAGTGATCAGTGACAACTACGACCCGAGCGACAGTGACGCTGTGCTGGGCCCTGTTCTTGTTTTAAGTGCATCGCAGCCTTCGACCCACACAGCCCCCCACGAGGCGGGTGCAAGCGTCACCCCATTCCACAGCTCAGGAAACTGAGGCACGGAGAGGTTTAAGCGTCTGTACCCAGTGGGTTTTGAAGAAACTTTAGTCCACTGCATGTCTAAGTTCACAGTACCAAAAAGTGGACAAACAGTGCCTTCCTATTTCTTCTCTCATTTAAAGACAGATGTTTCCAGAAATCCAGATTTTCATGCAATATTTTTGACTTTTTACTGTGGCAAGTCATTCAATTGTAAGAGCTCTGCAAGCAGATTTTGCGCCGGGGGCTATCAGTCTGACCCCCTCCGGGTGGAGCGCTGTGGGGGCAGGGAAACCACGTGGAAACCGGAGCCCCAGTCACAGGTGGGGGTGGGACTGAGGACGTGGTGAGGCCCCACGGGGTTGACGGAGCAGAGGAAGCGGGTTCAGAACAGTCTGTCCGCACTGACTTACCTTGAAAGTGTCCTCATCTGCTGTGGCTCCAGTGGGCTTCCATAGAAACTCTCGGACGGAACCCCATTTTACGTAGAAGGAGATGTAGAGAAATTCCAAAGAGATTTAAGACTATTTCCTTCTCTTTTAACAATACTTGGCCAAAATTCCTACAAAAAATCCTACTGTTTGTATTCTATTCTATTTCTGGGCATGAATTTTCTTTCCTTCTCCCAGCACCAGGAACCAGGCAGCTAAGAATAAGTTGTCAGGCAGTTTGGATGTTATTGCCTAATTTTGTCCTCTTTATGCTGGTAATTTGGACTTGCATTGTTCCGTTCTAATTGGAGACGCATCACGTATTTCCTGTTGGCCAGAGGAGAGAGACTGCCGCTTCCCAACCTTTTGTTCCTGTCAGTATCACTCGGATTTCAGGATTAATTCCATCTTCTGTTCCTGTCATCTTCGGCATCCCTAATTAAGAACTGGCATCCTGGAATCGTCTCTGCACAGTGCAGAGAAGTCCTGGGACGAGTAGAGTAAGCCAGTCAGCCTCCCCGCTCCCCTCCCCCAGCAAACACGCCAGGAGCCCCCTCCCTCCTCTCCCGCGGCCTTTCGTCTGTGCTTCTCCATCAGGCCCTGCTTGGCTCCAGGGTCGGGTTGACCAGAGTCCTGGGCCTGTGAATGGGTCTCGGGTGTCGGGCAGGCCAACCACGGCCCCTGGGCCCTGTGTCTCCTGGAGACACACTTGTCTTGTGTTCAGTGGGAGGGAAGGGGACATGATGTTTCAGAGCTTGGTTCACAACTTAACGTCCTGCCACGCAGCTTTGATGGCGAGCAGAATGTATCAGCTTCATACCAAATTCATTGGGTTTCCCGAAGAAACTCAAATCGCTTAAGCAAATGTTAGAAGTTAAAGGATCATTTAGCTGTAAGCTCTAGATAGAGGTATGAATGGATTTAGGTACAAAAGCAACGTGTCGACGCTGCTGCACACTCTACCGTTTTTCTTTTTAACAGCTCTGTAAGGGTGTAATTGACGTGCAATAAACTACGCATATTTAAAGTGTACCATTTGAGGTACCAAACCGTGCGTCACCAAATCAAGATGGTGACCACATCCTTGACCCCAAATCTCCCCTTTGTGGTCCCTGACCCTCTGCACTCATCCCCCAGCAAACACGCATCTTCTCTCTGTCACTGATGATTCATTTTCATTTTCTAGAGTTTTATGTAAGTGGAATCGTATAAAGTGTGTTCTCTTCTTTTGTCTGGCTTCTTCCACTCAGCATAATTAATTTGAGATTCACCCGTGTTGTTACTGCTGAGCCGTATTCTGTCGTGTGAATATCTGCAGCTTATCCATCTGTTGATGGACATTTGGGTTGTATCTAATTTGGGGCTCTTACAACTAATACTGCTATGAACATTCATTCACGCTTTTGTCTGGACATAAGCTTTCATTTCTCTGATAGTAGACAAGTGGAATCAGATGATAAATGTATGTTGAACCTTCTAAGAAACTGCCAAACTGGTTTCTAAAGTGGTTGCACCGTTTTACATTCCCACCATCAGGGTCTGAGAGTTCCAGTACCTCCATATCCTTGTCAACACTTGGTATGGTCAGTCTTTTGTATTTTAGCCATTCTATTAGGTATGGACAGGTATGCCATTTGGGTTTTAATTTGCATTTCCCTGAAGAGTAATGATGTTGAACATCCTTTCATGTGCTATTTGCTGCCCACACATCTTTGGTGACATGGTTGTTCAGATCTTTTGCCCATTTTATTACTGGGTTGCTTTTTTAAAAAAGATTGGCACCTGAGCTAACATCTGTTGCTAATCTTTTTGTTTTGTTTTGGTTTTTACTATTGAGTTTTGAGAGTTCATTTTCTGATTACAATTCCTTTGTCAGATATGTGATTTGAAAATATTTTCTTCCAGTCTGTGGTTGGTTTTTCCATGTCCTATAGGGTCTTCTGAAGAGCAGAAGTTCTTCATTTTGATAAGGTCCAGGTTATCAATTTTTTGCTGTTACAGATTATGCTTGTGCTCTTGTATCCGAGAAATAATTGCCTAGCCTGAGATCACAATAATTTTCTCATATATTTCCTTCTAAAAGTTTTATAGTTTAGCTCTTACATTTAGGTCTATGATCCATTTTGAGCTAATTTTCGTGTGTGGTGTGAGACAAGCATCTAAATTCATCTGTTTTGCACATGGCTGTCCCGTTGTCCCAGCACCCTTTGTTGGACTCTTCTTTCCCCATTAAATTGTCTTGGCATCCTTTCCGAAAATCAATCGACCATAAAGATGAGGGTTTATTTAGGCACTCTTGATTCTATTCCAATGATCTCCACGTCTCTTAAGACAGTACCACATTCTCTTGACTACCATAACTTTGTAGTAAGTTCTGTAAGAGGGATGTGTGAATCCTCAAACTGTGTTATTCTTTTTCATGCTTGTTTTGACAATTCTGGGTCCCTTGACTTTCCATGTGAAGTTTAGGTTCAGCTTGTCAGTTTCTGCCAGAAAGGTAGCTGCGTAGGTCCAAAGAGGAAAAAACCAGAGGTCGGGCGCCGAACTGGGGACAGTGCCTAGATGACGGGCACCTGAACATCAGACGTGCCTGTTGAAAACCTTCTAGCCTGGCCCCTCGGGAGGGCAGGGGGTTTCATCTATTTTGTTTGGGGCTGACTCCCTCCCACCTAGAACAGCCCCTGGCATGCAGTGGACCCTCAG
The DNA here is from genome assembly GCF_021613505.1 of Equus quagga. Lineage (NCBI taxonomy): Eukaryota > Metazoa > Chordata > Mammalia > Perissodactyla > Equidae > Equus > Equus quagga. Next base: position 68,459,164 of record NC_060281.1, on the reverse strand, counting down.
CAAATATTTGTTGAATGCATAAGCTTCAAAAACCTTTAAAAATAATATCAAAAAGTAGCAAAGCTCCATGTGCTGTGACTTCCTGGAGCCTCATGTTGGTTGGGGAGAGGAGAAGAAAGGCTTGAGTCTCTGTGGCGCGTCTGGTGTCGCCCCGTCGGGAGAATGCACTCCTTAGAGGGTCAGGCCTCTCTCAGAGCATTTAATGGTTAGTCTGAAGGTTGACCGACTTTGCACCACACGGTAGGGACAACGCCTGTTCCTGAGGCCCTTCTTAGGGGTGTGGGGCAGCAGGTGAGCTTGCATTTCAGATTTATGTCTTCTCGTTTGCACCAAAGTGAGTTGCTAGTTTACATGTTTTCGTTGCAGCTGAATTTGCACCTTCTTCAGTATTTAAGAGCAAGAGCATGAAGAATAGATGTCTTTGTGATGGTCATTTGGAGAAAAAAATGGGCTCCCTGGGGGCAGCAGCCAAGTCTAAGGGCCATCTCCCAGCTCCAGCCCTCCCACGGAGTCTGGCAGCTCAACCTTCTGGCAAATGTCAGCTGGAAGAATGAATGGATGACCCCTCACGGCCAGAAGGAAAGTGCATGAACCCAGCATGGATCAGTCTGTGCTTGGGTCCACTTCTTCCTACTCGGTTGTCTCCCACGTGCATTTATTGAGCAAGTGCTATTCAGGGCACTGGTTCATTGCCATTGGAGGGGGGGTTGCGGGTGTTATAATGTGTTGGCTTATTGGTTTGTTGATCCATCTTTGTCTTTAAACTGGCAGCTCCATGATGGGGCGGGACCGTGTCCATTTTGCTCACAGTGCATCCCTGTCACCCAGCTCTGAGCAGGTGCTCCACAAGCTCTGTGAACAGACACTGAAGGTAGTCTCTAGGGGGGCTTATTGGTACCAGAAGATAATGCCCCTGCTCATGGAGGAGGGGCAGGCTCTGGAGTCTGGTAGATGTGGGTTCTAATCCTGCCTCAGCCCTCACTCCCTGGGGGATCTTGGGAAACTTGCTTTTCAAAATGGGCCTCAGAACCTCACTCGGTATGTGATAACTAGCATTTATTGAGCTCCTCGTGTGTGTCAATTCACCGAATACTCAGAATAACCCCTCGAGGCCTGACTGTTAAAATCCACATTTTACAGATAAGTAAACTGATACACATGGCACCTAAATAAAGGTCACCCAGCTGGTGAGTGTCGGGGCTCGGGTTTGACCCCAGGCAGCTTGTCTCTCTCGGCCACTGCTTTACAGAGAGCGCCCCAATTTCATAGTGAACAGAGCCCCATGGAGTGGTTAGACTGCCATTTCAGGGGCAGGCTTTTCCCCATCCTCTGGGATTAGCTGTAAATTGATTTATTTGAAGCATATCCTGAGATTAAGATTATTATCTTCTGTAGGGGAGGAAGACATTTCCTCTATCCAAAGTGGGCTCGTCTGGCCGGAGAACGAATTAAATTCACAGGAGACAGAATAGCAAGAGAAAATTAAACAAAGCTTTATGAGGACCATGGCCCAGGGCCTTTCTTTACTAAGGAAGAAAGGGAACCGAAGAAGTGGGGTGCACAGAGTGGTTATATACCCCCAAACAGGCTGTTTCACATATGATTGAAATGTCCTTCCCACAGTAGTCACAAGACTGCCCTGTCGGCACAGCACTTGATGGACACAGCGGGTAGTGGGTCTGCTATCTCAGAGGGCGTAGCAGGAGGCAAGTCTATTGTCTCGAGCTGGGTGGTCACAGGTGAGCGCAGCAATTAGTTTCTAGCCTAAGGAAAGATGCTTAATCCTTAAGGAGATGCCAACGTTGGGAGGGGGAGGGAAGTCAGTCACAGGAGGTCACCAGACAAGCACAATAAACAAATGCAGATTTAAGTCCTTGCCTCCCCATTGATTAAGAGTTTCTAGAGATATCTTTACAGATGGAGAGTTCTTTTACAATCTAAATGTCTCTTACAAAGGGTAAGTAAATTCTACTTTTCAGTTTCTTTCCTGTCTGCAAAGTAACTATCCTCAAATAATCATCATGCCAAAGAGACATATCTTGGGGTGGCCAATTCCAGTCCCCACACTTCCAAAGATAAAAATGTGCCCTCTTTCTCTTAAACATTTCAAGTGTCTAGAGAGAAATACACTTGGGTTAGGAACTGGCGGACACAGAAATCCCCTAAAGAAGAGCTGGAGCTCCTTTTCCAGCCACGAGTTGATCATACAGCACAGACGTGATGGGCAGAGACGAGAGACGTCTTCTCAGAGCCTCACACGTTTCCCCCAAATATGCGGGGAATTTAGCATGAGCAATTTACGAGCGCTTTGTTGATGTACATCGCTGGGCAGATACAGACTTGCAGAAAGTAACGCTGCCTTTTGCAGGTGGTGGAAATGTAAATCCCGTCTCAGCTGAAGGCAGTGGAACGAGAGTTCTCAGGGAGTGGACGGCGTGCGCTACCCAGTCGCTTCTTAATCAAACAGCCTCTTCTCTCTTCCAATCCAATTTCAAGAGGGATGGGCTTCCAGCAGCAAAAGATCATTTATATTCATATACTCCATGTATTCCTTCTCTACTGATTACATCTTCTAAATTACTCTTGGATTAATTTGCCATTGAAGCATTTAAAGTTTAACTTTAAATGCTCCAAGAAAAGCCCAGATTTCACAGCATTTCTTCTGACTTCCATTCCTCCCTGTGGTGCTGAGTTAACCTTCCTGAAGAGCTCTGCTCCAAAATGCTTCTTATGTTTTTTGACCACTTCTAAAGCCTGGTTTAAGACGCTCTTTTTAAAAATTAAAGTCCTCAGACCCAAGCGGTTGCCCATTTAATAAAGTTGTCTTTTAATGCTCCGGACAACTGAACACTTTCCATCATCAAGGGTTTCAACTGTAGCTCACCCCAAGGTTTGTGCTCAGAGAGGTGAGTAATCAGTGAGTTCCTGACATCCTTTGTGTCTAACATTTAACAAATATTTGGGTTACACTCTGACTTCGTTTCATTTGCGCACAGTTGTACAAAGGGCAGTAGACGGCCTCGTGCTGGGAGCCATCTGTGTGTCTGGAGGCCACTCGTGGGGCCAGTGGCTTTCTGTGTGTCCTTCTTGACAGCCTCCTTGATGACAAAACAATACTGAGAATCTTGCAGGATTTTCCCACTCTAATTCCAGTGCTTGCCCCATGGCTCTTGTTGGAACAGAGGGACTTTGGTCAAGCACATTGGGCCAAAGAATTTTGGTTTCATAAATCTGATGTAAGTAATATGCAATAAATAAAACCTGTGATAGGACACTGCTCCCCAGCCTATGCCCATGTAGACATCACTCATCAATCCCAGCACTCTTGCCAGAGCCCAGATTCCATCTCCAGCAGAGCTCCCCTGAGCAGCCACTGTGAATTGATTTGCGCTGGCAAGGGAGACGAACCGATTTCCCATTTCTGGGAGAGTCTGTGAGGAACTAGCAAAAGTTTTAATAAGGATTGAATAGCATGATGCTAATGAGGCCACGATGCAGACCTCGAAGTCTGATACATTGGAGGGGAAAAAACCCCCAAAATGAACCACTTCTATTCCATTACACTGGGATCATGTCATATATATCAGGATGTCCTTAGGCCAGAGGTCATAAAATGACAGGCCTTGAGGCAAATACAGCCTCCAAGACATGCTCTGTTTGGCCAGAAATGTACCTTAAAATATATACACTTAGATGCCATTCAAAAATTAGTTGATTCCACCAAAATTCTGGATTTCCCGTTTCTCTTGCAAAGTCATAAGATCTCTGAACACAGCCCCAGCTTCCCCACGTGGCAACGGTGGGCTCAGTGAGTAGCAGCTGTCCCCTTTGAGTGGGGTTTGGGTGGCCCCGTCGAGTTTGCCACAGTCCCCAACTTCTCTGTCATTTACAGCAGACCCACCGTCCTCCATTATGTCGCCCCCTTGGTCCAGCAGGGATTTGGCTGTTGGGTCAACTTTCACCTTGTGAAGCTCTGTCTCAGGTCAATCTTGCTGAAAAAAAATTTGGGTTAATTATACAGGTAAACTGAATTCTATCATAAATATATTAGATGTTAGCTGCACTAGGTGAGAAATATTAGAAAATAATATTAGATGTGATTATTTTAACTTATTGCTAACTTAGTAGAGGTTTTCACAAAGCAGAGTCATTTGCTGTAAGAATCACCCAAATTTTACCAAGGGCGCTACTTCTCAGGCTGTTCAGACCAGAATTTTTATATCTGGGATTCCAATTCGCCCACGCTGTACTGGCAAGGACTCAAAGCTGATCAAGGGGGCGCATCCGGGTGACTCCGGGCTGCAGAGGCACGGTGCCTGCGTCAAGCCTTCCTGTGTGGCTCGCTCGGGCTGGCTGGGCTCTGATTTGCTGGTTTCTGCCTGGAAATCCTCACTAGAGTGCAGGCTTGGATGTCCAGCCCTTTCTTGGCCACAGTGAGCAAATCTTGCCTCTGCCAGGTCTTTTCAGCTTGAGCCTTTCGATGTGCGTCTTTTCTACTGATTTTGGAGCAGTTGGTAGTGGGGCCATGATTTCTATTTACTTTTTCCCTTTGTCTGGAGTCTCAGAGATAAAAACTCTCAGCTGCTGATTTTCATACCTTGAGTTCACAATTCACAGCATTCTTTTATCAAAAAGTTTCTTTTCTCACAGAAATTTCATAAGTACTTTCAAAATAAGTTTGGAAAACACGAACCCTGAAGGTCTCTCTTTCCCCTGAGAATATGCTTATCCTGCCAAAATGCTTTTCTTTTATGTAACTCATTTATGTGCAAACCTCAAACACCTCAGCTTTGGCTCCAGCATCTGCGCCGATGAAACCTAATTAAGAGCGCTTCTCTCCAACGGGTCCAGGGTCGCAGTCAGAGCTGGTGCAGGGTGGCGCCATATGCCGGGCTTTCACCAGATAAACAGCTCCTAATCCCTTCTGGGGCATCGTTGGATGAATGTGGAATGCTTGGATCTTTTCCGAAGCTAACAAGCATTGGTGGTGCTTTTAAAATCTCCCACTGTCAAGGAATAAAATGCTAAAATGAAAACGTTCCACAGATAAGCGTATGCTAAACTTTACAACAAACCATAGTCTGGGGACTAATTTGCTGGTGTAGTTTTGATAAGGGACAAAATTTTGGAAGCACTTCTCTGTAAGGTAGACTCGGACTTTGTTGAGTGCGATTTGGACAGAGAGTTCTCTCCTAGTGGGAGAGGACCAGAATTTTCTTATGTCTCTGTAGAGGTGGCCCAACAAGCAGAATGCAGACATTGTCTGTGCTTGGCTCCAGAGCCATCGCATGACGGGGGAGACGAAGTCGGATGGGAGAGGCGTGGCCGGGCGTCCTGTGTGAAGGAGCTGTCCTGGGCTTCTCAAATGCACATGAACGGCAGCCCCTCCTTGTCCTTCCGGTGGACTGAAGGCAGCCAGTGAGGCCTGACCATCTTGTAAGCACCATGCAAATCTTACTGTGCTACCGATCGCCGCACGTGACAGGATTTTGTACGTGGGTCTGGCTCCTCCACTCAGTCAGGCCTCCTCAAGGGCAGGGACTCTTGGATTCGCTTTGTGTCCTGAGTCCTGCCCAGAGCCACATGTCTTTACTGGCCCCGAGCTGGGCCTGAGACTCATGGGAACTCTCTGTGCCCTCAAGATGGGGACTCGTCCTCCTGGGCTGCCTCTCTCCAGGGCGGGGCCCAGAGCAGACAATCTCTGGGGTGCCTTTCAGCACCAAGATTCTAAGATTCTATAACGAAGGTGTGTGTTGAGGATGCGATGAGAAGACGATGAAGCTCAGTGGTCTCCATTCGGCCCCCAGTGGCCCCGAGGTCTGCACTTGCTGGGGGGCCTGGACACTCAGTCAGCTACGGGCTGGACGCTGGGCAAACTGCCCTGGAGAGATGAAGAAATGGCACGTCCCAGACATGGCCCAACCATGGAAGGCAGGCCGACCTGCATGAAAAGGAAGTGATAAAAATAAATGAAGCTGAGTGCAAAGCATCATGATCAGACCCTGAAAGGCTGACTTAGGGAGTCTCCTGAGAGTGGGGGGCTCCGAATGACTCTCAGTGCTGGTGAGCGGCATGTGGGTGGATGGGTGGGGGGGCTCAGAAGACCTGCCAGTTACTGGTTGTCAATCCTGAGCGGACCACTGATCTCTCATTTACTCCGCACGGTTCTTATATGTCTACAATGTTCCAGGCCCCGTGCCATGACTGTGGGCTGCAGAAAACCAAATAAGGCAACATGCCTGTCCTCAAAAGGCTCGCCTTTAGGATCTAGGATTGGCAGAGTCAGTGATAATCTAGTAACTCTTAGTGAATAAAGATGTAAAGGTGGACAGAGTTTCCTCAAGCCAGGGTCCATGGTCTTGCTCTTCTAGAGCTCTCTGTGAGAATTATTTGACTTTTCATATTCATTTTTTATAGTAGTCTAAAGAATATTCAGCAGCTTGTCCCGTTGGCAGTAGACCCAAACATTGACTTCCGTTCTGGTGTCTGCGTTTGTGGTCATGATCACGCTGGGGGCCCAAAGGACCTGGAGCTGGATCACGTGAATATTTAACTCTTGAGAATTCAGTTGTGTGCATCCGGCCAAAAGTGACATTGTGTACTCACATTTACATACATACATATATGTATATGTATATACAGTAGAAATTACGCATCTTTTAATCTGGTAAAACATAAGCCAGGAGCTACTGGCACAGCCCCTGGGGGCAATGTCTGCCCGTGGTAATGTTGGCCCACCATTGTCAAAGCCGTGTGGTGTGCCGTGTGGTGCATTCTTCTGGTGGCCAGGCAAGTGGGTGGTGATGGTGTCATTGACCTCCTCTCTTCAGGAAGACATTGAAGGATGTATTGAGGCCACAGAGAAACCCTTGACTAATGAAATGTTAGAGAAATGGGTGGATATTTTTAGAGAAGTTGTAGGTGACGACAGCCAACAGGAGGAACCAACAAACTGGAGTCCTGTAAATTGCTGAGTGTTCCAAGCAGAGAGAAATAATTCAATAATTTCCGAATACCACCCATCTCCGCAGTTGTATGCTATGTGTAATTACATATATATTCATCATATGCATCCACATTATTGTACATATTTTTTTATATTAAAAATCATAAATATTGTGCCTTATGCATGAAAATGGAGATTTTCTTGTGTAATACTGGTTGGGTACAATTTTGTTTCAGTTAACTTTAGAACTGAACTGCCTTTTGCATGGGTCATTGAGAAAAGAAAGATATATTTTACATGCAAATACTGTATTTGTGCCAGGTGAAGTCCAAAAGACATTGCAGATGAAGGAGCTAATGTTACTGAGCCAGACTCGTTTTGCCTGCTGCATGATGACGCCAGTCACTGAGATGACGAGTTTGCAAAGAGAAAGAGTTTCATCACAAGGCAGCCAATGAGGAGGCGGGAGAATCAATCTCAGATCCACCTCCCCGAAAATGGGGACTCGGGGATATCTATGGGGTAGGGGAAAGTGGTCTGAAATGTGGGCATGGATGATTGGAGGTGAGGAGAGGTGAGGGAATTGATGGTCTGCGCAAGCGTAGTCCAACTTCATGGCTCTTCACGGGATGTGTGTTCACAAAATGACAGCATTCCCATGATCTGAGAGTGGAGGTTTTAGCTCCCTGACATCAAAGGGTCATTTGTCGGTCACCTGCACAGGCTCAGTTGATAAGGTGATGGTCTCAACTGGCCTGAACTGGACAAGGAGTGGACTCTCAATTCCTGAAAAACTTGAGCACCCCACCCGTTACCATGGTGACCCAAGGGTCAGAGGTGTTATCTCTAGAGGGACTTTAGTAATGCATCATCTAAGTACTTTTTCAAACAGAGCTAACCGAGTATAGTTAAAACAAGTTAGCCCCCGGTTTCCCTAAGACTCAGATTATGCTACTTGCTCATGGTCACCAGGTATTATTAAGCATAGTTCAGAAATGTTCTAGGGAAAAAAAGGGATCAAGGTGGTCTGTTAATGCTTACTTATCGAAGGGAAGGGGTGGGCAATGATCAGAGGTAGATGCGTCTGTCCAATGAAAGCCTAGCCTCATCTGGGGACCCACTGGGGGCAGGTGCACTGCTGTGTCCAAGAGACTTGTGTGCATTTTAACATGAGGGAATTTCGTTACCATGAGCACATGGCTGTTTGCCAGAGTAATGCAGGACTCTGTTTAATGAAGTAGCTTATATTTAACTCAAACTGATTCCTTTAGATGCAGTGGAGTCCCACGAGAGCCCTAAGTGGCATTTTATTAGACTTCTGCCTGTGGATGAAGACTCGCCCTGTAGGGGAGATAGAGGATATGGAACTACGCAGTTTCGGCGGCGGCTGCTGTTCCCCTCTGAGCCTGACCCCCAGGGGAGCTGTCTCAGGAATCTCCCGGATCTTCCCTCTGAGTGCCTGGGGGGAGCTTGCCAGGGGGTACGAGCTCCCCATATTTACAGGCCCTCGGGGCTTCACACTCTCACACTAGCCCGTACTTGGCCTTCAGCAAGTCAGCAAAGTTGCTCACTTGAATCATTTTTACCAGCTGGTATGGCCTCCACAGTGTCCGCCCCAGGGAAGCAAATGCTCCATTTCTCCTGCAGGCCCACGTCTTCCTCCAGATCCCAGGTCAGTCTGTTGCCTGCAACCGCACTTCTCTGATGGGCGTAAGACAAGGTTTTAATGTGTGGTTGAATACAGGTGGGAGAAAGGTTCCTCTCTCCGTGTCTGAACTGAACCTCGAGCCTGGCTGACTTGATTTGGTCTCTGATTTTATCAAAGCAGAGAATAACCCAGGCCTCTTATTTTAAGAATACTTTAAGTGAAAACTGAAAACGAACTGAACATAGAGGGGGGTCAGAGGTCACACGGTTTGGCACGCTGGCTCTCCATTACTAACTAGGTGACCTGACGGAGCCTTAGTCTCCTCATCTGTAAAATGGGCTAAAGAATAAATGGGATGAAGAATAATCGTGGGGAGGTTTTCCTACAATGCTCAAGTGCAGGGCTTTTCTGATTAAGGGCCAACTTTTATGAGATCTCACCAGCATTTTATAAAAAGTGATGGAAAGAAATGGCATAGAGTGGAGTAGAGTGGAATAGAACAAAATGGAATAAAAGAGAATAGAAAATTTAGAATGACTTACAGGTTGTGAGGTGAAGTATTTTTTCATGAAACTTTAGTCTCTATCTATGTGCATACCTTTTGTCTACTGGTCTTAGTGTAAGATGTATTTTCTACCGTGCATTGTGAATTAAAACACTCGGAGACACACTGTCACGGAGTGCATCAGTTAGTTACTCCTACCTAACAAACAGCCCCTGTATCTTAGTCACATGACACCTTGAGCATTTTTTCATTGCTCACAGGTCTTCAGGTCAGCTGGAGTTCAGCTCATCTAGGTGGCAAACACCAAGAGGGCAGACCCAATCCTTTAACTGTTTTAAGTGTTTTATTGTGATATTTTGGCTAAAATTCCACTGGACAAAGTAACTCATTTACCCAAACCCAATATTATTGAGATAAGAGAGTACATTTTCCCACCAGTGGGAGGTACAGCAAAGTCACATGACACAGGGTGAGGTGCGGTATTGGGTACAATATTGAAATCGACCGCACGGGGCAACTGAGAATGTCAGATGCGATAGTGTCTGATACATTGTAAAGTACCTGTTAGGTTTCATCTTTAAAGATGCGCACTGTTCCTCCTTTCCCCACCCCACCCCCCGTCCATCCACCATGCGGTTGGGCAGAGGGGAGAGGAAGTCATAACGATGTAAGAGAATTCCTCACTCATCTTCACCTTTGGGCCCGGAAAACTGCCTTGATTTCTCATTTTTTTCTTCTGAGAAAGCTTCCCCTCTATGTTGCCACCAGTTTGCAATGTATGAATTTGCACGTCTGTATATGTTGATTTTTTCCTGTTTCCCAGTTTGGTAACCAGATTGAAAAGCCTCTGTAGACATGGCTTGTTTTCTTTGCTATTTTACTTATTTGTTACACGAGAGGCATTTGGTCAGGGGTGATGGAAGACAGTATTGTTGATTTTATTTTGTTGTTTTCAGCCGTAAGCTCCAAGTGGGCAGGCCACTAATTTCTTCTCTGACCTCAGTGTCTGAACTCATAGTAGGCATTTGATGAGTTTGGCATTTAGGCTTAGACTTACCCCTTAGATCATCCGTTGTCGCATCTCTCTGCTCCCCGTTATGGCAAACCTCCTCGAAGAAGCTTTCTGTATTACGCCCTCCACACACATCCCATTCTCTCTCGAACTCACTCGCATCAGCTGTTTGCCTCTTCTGCTCCACCGAAGCCCCTTCGTCAAGGTCTCCAGGACCTTGCACATGGCCAGTTCCAGCAGTCAGCTTTCGGTCCACACCGTACTTGACTTCCGAGCAGCACTGATACTCAATCACACCCTCTTCCTGAAGTACCTTCATCATCTATCTTTTGAGATAGCGTTCTCTCTTGTGGCTTTCATTTTTAACAAACTTTTCGCATGTTTTTGGTGTCCTTTACTGGGTCCTTTTCTGTGTGACTCTAAGTGTTGGCATGCTCCAGGCTTACACGTGGGGTATTATTTGGTCTCCCAGCTTTAAATACTGTGTATGCTGGCATAACCCAAACTTCTTCCTTCTGCTTGAACTTCTCTCCATGAATACTAGACTTGTGTTTCCAGCTTCTTACTTCACATTGTCATTCGGATGTCTAATAAGCATTTCAAATTTAACATTTGTGAAATTGAACTCTGGATTCTTTCTCTCTTCTCCAAATCTGCCTCTCCTTATCTCAGGGATGGCAACGCCATCCTTCTGGTTGCTCAGGCTAACAACCCTGAAGCATCCATGACTTCTTCCTCTCTCTCACCTCCAACATCCATTCCCATGGCAAATCTGGTCCAGGCTGCCTTCAGAATGCTTCCTGAATCTGATCGCTTCCCATTATCTCCATCACTACCACCCTCATAGGAACCACTTTCACGTTTCCACTGGATGGGCTCAGCAGGCCCCTAAATGATCTCCCCTTTTTCCATTCCTGCCAGAGGTATCCTGTCATATTGTCCCGTTAGGCTACTTCCTTGCTCCAAACTCCCCTCAGCTTCTCATTAGACTTACTCATGGAGTAAAATCCAAGCCCTTGGCTACTTTTGGCCACTTGCCCTCTTTCTGATCCTTGAACATGGCAGGACCATTCCTGTCTCAGGGCCTATGCATGTCCTCTTTCCTCTGCTTTCAGTGCTCTTCTGCGTGTCCTTGTGACTCACTTCCTTGCTTCAGTTAGGTCTCTGCTCACACACCACCTGTCTGGAGAGCCCTTCGCTGCCCATTCTAACACTGTCTATTCTCGTACCTCGCTCTATTTTTCTTTCCCTCCCGTCTCACTACCTGACGTTATGTTGTCTATGTGATTGTTTACTTTCTCTGTCTCCTCCTTAGGACCGTCAGCTCCGTAAGAGCAGGGCTGTGTTGTCCATCGCTCTATCCCCAGCACCTAGGACAGTTCCTGGGTCTTAGTTGACATTAAATAAATACTTGTTAAGTGAAGTATGATTTACTCTTATTTTGCAGATGAGGGATCTGAGACAGAGACAAGTTATATTATGTCAGGATACCCTTGGACCCTGAGCTTGGTCTCTAAATCCGGGAAATGATAGATCAGGTGAATGTCAGAGCTGGAAAGTTGAGCTGCCCCTGGGTTTGCAGATGTGGAATCTGAGCCCTGGAGATGGGGGAGTGACTTATTCAGATGTGATGAGGGGAAGAACTTGGAGGAGGACCCAGGCCTCTGGACCTCAGTCTGAGGCACCCAGCTGGTACTCCTGTCCCCCTCTCCCTGCCCTGTGGCAGTGGTTTCACAGGAGTATGTCAAACCCTTTAAGCGTAACCTTCAAACAAATATGGTGCATTGAACACAAACTATACCTCAATAAGGGGGACAGAAAGTCCCAGCAGGTATATTTAGGGCTCGCCTTCCCCAGTCAGGCCCTCTGGGGGCTGGACCGAGTCTTCTCCCCCGTGGGCTGCTCTGAGGTGGTAAGGCACGTCGCCGAGGAGCCGCCGGGTGCAGGGCGCCTGCCTGCGCATCCCTCCTTGGCCCTTCACCACCTGCCATCCAACGAGCAGCCTCTCCCGGGCCTCAGTTTCCCCATTCATGATCGAGGGACAAAACGCCTAACGTGCAGAGTACTTGGAGGGCTTATTCGGTATAATTCTATGTAAAGTTTGAAAAACAATGCCTGGTGCATAGTAAGCACTCAGCACACGATAGCTATTATTATTCCTTTTTGTGTTTCTTGGAAGTGTAAAAACTCAAGGTAAAATAAATACTTTTTGAGTACTAGCTGCTCCTCAGACACAGCACACTTTGCTAAACTTGATAATAAATACGAAATGTTTAATTCAGGTAACAATTGAACATCAGAGGTTTTTTTCTTTACTTAGTTTTTTGTTGCCTATCTTAATACGGAATTTCAGCATTTTTTGTGCATTTGTGAGACGCATACTATCCGGTTGTGGAGCTTTTTTTTCTTTCTAGCACATTTCTCAGGGTTGAGGTGGGCTCCCGTGAGGGGAGCCTGGTAATGCACAGTCAGCTTCCCATCAGTGCAGACAGGTGCATCACCAGTGTGGCAGGCTCAGAGTGTGGCTGATACACAGACAGAATTCTTGCTTCTTTTCTAAATAGAAAATGAAGTAAACGATACAGTATATCTTACAGGATCCCCAGAGGAAACATGCTTACATCTGGAGAGCTCTGTTTGCCCCTGTTACTCTCAAGTGATGTAGAGAGTAACAGGGTAGTTTGACAGTAAAGGTATTAACCTCTGAGGGCAGCTTCCCCAGGATGATGTTTACAAGCCATTTTACACGTGCTCACTGATCCACATGGCGCAAACCGTCTGTTTCCAATCTCTGCATCCCTGTCCTCAGCTCTTCTAACATTAGGATCAGAATTTGGTTTTCAATGTTCCTTTCAGGTCTCAGAGAGCCAAAGGTGTCATTTAAATGAGTGGAGGGAATCCGACTCTGATCTTTACCTCACAGTGTCTTCCTGTCCCCTCCCAGCACACATGCTCTCACTGTGTCTCATGACACAGAGATCTCAATTCCCAGCCATAAGGCCACCTTCACACTGGGAATCCAAATTTATCAGTTTTTTACCTCAACATTCCTTAGCAATTGGTCTCTGTTTCTTCTACTCGTGTGTCTCCTGTCGTGCTATATTAAATGAACTTTTTTCTGAGTGCCATGAACATGATAACCTTTTCTAAGGCACCTCCTCCCCCTTCTTACCCAGACACGTGCCACTCATGGGGCACTGAAATGAATGGGACCCAGAGAAAATGGTGGTGACAGATTTCCACTGAGCATCTCTTTACTGAACACCTTCTATGTGCAAGAAGTGGAGACACAGTGGTTAAGAGGGGGCAGGTCCATGTTCTCGAGCAGATCACCTTCAGGTGGAGAACAGAGATAAGAAACAAGTAAGCAACCGGCAGCATTTAGAGAGTGATAAATATTGAAAGGCAAATTCTATAGCGTAACATAGAGCCATCCAGTGTGATTCATATAGTGTGAGCCACGTGACATAAGCAATGTGATTACAGTAAGTAAAATACTTAGGTGATATAGCAATATTGTAAATGTAATCTACATAGTTGTGTGCACAGTAAATTAGAGGAAAATTGTGTAACATAGATGGAGAGTGACCACGTGTGGGGGGTGCCAAGTTTAAATTAGAAATGACTCATGGAATGCCTTCTGTGGAGTTTGAGCTGAGATCCTGTGTAACTTATGATGCTTTTGGTGGCAAGGAACAAAAAACCATGGGCCAAAATGGCTTTAACAACATCAAAGAAAATCACCTGGTAGGAAGTCACAAAGTTGGCTGGTTCCAGGTAGGCGGGTCCACTGGTCCATCCAGGTTACAGAGGACCTGGTTCCTTCTGTCTTTCTGTCCTTCCATGGTCTCAGTGTCAGCCTGGTCCTCGGCCAGCCCTCTCCAGGCTCTGAGGTCACCGTGGCAGTCCCTGTTGTCATCTCTGCTGTGACATCATCCAGTGGGAGAAGGAGGCACAGCTTCCTGTGGATCTCAGAGCAAGGAGACCCTTCCCAGAATCCCCAGCAGACATCTCACACCTCATTGGCCAGAATCGGGTCACAGGCCCTTCCCTAAGCCAATCACTGGCAAGGATAATGGGGTGAGAATGACTGGCTCTGCTGGGCCCATGGTGGATGGAGGGCAGTGAGTTTTCTGAGTAAAATTTTCATAATATTAGAGAAGAAGAAGGTATATGTGTGTGTCAGGGCAGAGGTGCTGGTGTGCGATTAGATGGGCAGTAGGCAGCCACTTATGTCTCCTCAGACCTGAATGACAAGCAGACCTCTGTCAAGGGAAGGTCACGGAAAGGCTTTCGGATGAGGGTGAGCTCAGGAGAGTTCAGGGAGAGAAGGCAGACCCACGAGGAGGGAGCCTGTGTTGGGGGCGGGGAGGGGTGTGTCGGGCGAGGCTGGAGAAGGAGGCAGGTCCAGGTCATTGGGCCTTGTAAGTTGTAATCAGGGGTTGGGTTTTATCTGGTGTGCCACGGGAAGACCCCGGAGAGACCTGACGTGAGCAGGCAGAGGAAAGAGCGCTGGCCAGGAGTGAGCACATTCACCCGAAGCCCTGGGCGGGTGGCGTTCCGTTTTCTATGCTGGATTCAGTGCAGGTAAACTGAGGGTCCTGATGCCAGCCGCACAGAGTCATTGTGGGCACTGACGTATCGAGAGGGGAGGAAGAGCGTTGCAGGCAGTGAGTCCTGTTCGAATATGAGATGTTTACTGTAGACTATTCTCCTCACTGGTGGTAGTAATAAAGTTGGTGTGAACACTGGATTACAAACCCTGAACCATTGCTTCTAGGGGAAATATACACACACACACCTCACGTGGATTATACTCTTAAATATTCTCTTTATTTTACAAAGTATAAAATGCGGTTCAGAAGTGTTAAGTGACTTTCCTGAGGCCGCCCCACTACCGGGTGCCAGAGGAGGTGTTCAGTCCCTGTGCAGCTGGCCCAGAGCAGCGCCCACCCCCATCCTCTGGTCATCCCTGGAGGAGAACTGAGACAAGATGGCAGAGTCGTCCTGTTCGACCTCAGCCTGGAAAGTGCACATGGGGCAGAGGACTCAGCGTTTTCACTGCTCTGCATCAAAGTGCTCCAAGCAATGTTAGCAGCTAGGCAAATTTGCAGATAAGGAATCCACAAAGAATGAGGAATCTACAAACAACAAACATTTATTTCTCATGGTTCTGGAGGCTGGGAAGTCGGGGTCAGGGTGTGGGTGTCTGGTGAGGGCCCTCCTCCTGGTTCAGAGACAGCTGTCTTCTGCTTGTGTCCTCACATGGAGGAGAGTAGAGGGAGGGAGCAGGCTGTCTCTGTGTGTCTCTTCTTCTGAGAGTCCTGATCCCATAATGAGGCCTCCACCCTCAAGACCTCATTACCTTCCAAAGGCGCCATCTCTAAATACCATCACATTGGGGATTAGGGTTTCAATACAGGAATTTTAGGGGGACACAAACGTTCAGGTCTGCATGTTGCCAGTGAGTCCAGGGTGGTTAGGGGTCTGATTGCATGTCCGCCAGTGCAGTGCTCTGGTGGGAAGGCAGGGGTCGCCCTATAATGGGGCGTCCACTCCCTTCTAAGAACCTGAGGGAAGGGCAGTAGCTTGGCATTGTGTCAGCATCACAGTATATTAAAATAAGCACACGTTCCTCCATTCTATTTTCTGCTCTAATTGAGAACCTTGTTCTGATTGCTCTCTTTACAATCCTGGGCATGATAATGCGGATTTATGTCCCTCAAATGCACCCTGAAAGCCAGCTGATGCACTCAGTTTGTCGTCTTTCTTCTCCCTTTTCCCTGAAGGGCAGAGGACTTGGACTGCTGAGTTCTGACACGGTGGGAAGGGGCTCCGGGCTGACCTCAGCCTGCCTCAGTGACACTCCAGCACCCCGTTCATTGCTTGGTGCACCATGTCACTGTGAGTTCAGCCCATCTCCCCATTCGTGGCCTTGGGTAATTCTACTTACAGATTCCTAAAGTCATCTGTGACATTGTGAAGTGGAAATGGCGAGGAGCCATGTCTGTGACAGGGGCGCAGGGCCGGTTTAAGGATCCTGTTAGTTGTTTTTTTTGGCCTTTGATTTCATTCTATCGTGAACTAAGTTCATCTATTCCTTCTCCTTGTGGGAGCGAGTTCATATCCATGCCTTTTGTGGGGGGCGGTGATGATAATTTGTCTCAAACAACGTGGAGGTTTGCTCTTAGAGTTGGGAAGCTGGCACTTCTGCCCCTGCTCTTGAGCCATTCATCAGCGACGTCAAGGGTGCAGTTGGACCTGTGTGTCTGGGGCTCGGAAGGCAGGCTTGGGCTGCAGGTACCAATTCCGGTGAGGAAGAGAAGGTCAAGAATAAGTCCTGCTCTGTGGCTTGCAAAACAGGCTGCCTGGTGCCTCTCAGGGCTGCGTTGGGGAGCCCTCCAGCAGCCCAGCCCTATGCGGAACCCCAAAAGCAGTGTGTCACCTTGAGCAGTTACATCACCTCGCTGGCCTCAGGGTCTTCATCTCCAGGAGGAGACTGTGGACCCCGTGCAGCTTTGTGTTTCCGTGCTGAATTGGTGGTTGATTTGTGTCTTCTGCACATGAAGTGACTTTGCCCCGACCCCCGCCGCCCCGCCTAGATACATAAATGACATTTTCCTGATGGCCCAGGAGAGAAAGTCATCAACATTTTATTGGTTTATCCAGAAGATGTGAGGTGAAATGGGGGCTTCAATTGTCTAGTACCTAGCCTGCTAATGCAGGCACGTCGAAAGGGCACCTCCAAGTGCTGAGTCAAAAGGCCATTACAAAATGCTCCATCCTCACTTCCATTCTGCAAAATGCTAGTTTGATGGGACAAAAATAAGTATATCCACATTTCCAGTGCATTCCGTGAGTATTTCCTACAGGGATTTTAATCTAGCACAAAGCTCTTTGGGTTTTTCAGGAGAGAGCGTCTTTATGGCTTGAATAAAGTTTTTCCTTAGTAACATATGGCCACCTTTGATGCATCTTCAAATATGGAGCACGAGTGAAATATGTCGCACTGGGGTTCGATTGCTGGTGCTTAGAGTATGTGAAAAAGTTAAGGTAAAGAAAAACACGCGCACAAAAGGCACACAGGTGATGTCACTCATTAAATTATGTTTATAGTTTTACTTGTCAGTATTTCGTAATACAAAATGGTTTTCCTGGAGTCTCTTTATCAGTATTTGTCACTAATTAGTGCCTACAAATTACCTTTTGTTCGAGTGCTTTTCTTCTGACTGTCCTGGTGTCTCATTGATCAGAGCTGTTGAAGTTCATGAACTTTCACTGTCAGCTTTGGCTTGCACTTTTCCTGCTGATGCGTCTCAGGATTTTAACTCCTCTCCCCAGGTTTCCAACACCTGCGATTCCATCTTTGTGAACGGGAAGGAAATGAAGAGCAGAGTGGACACGGTCGTGAACTTCACCCACCAGCACTTCACCTCCCAGTTAGAGGTCACTGTCTGGGTGCCCCGACTGCCCCTGCAGGTGGAGATCTCGGACACGGAGCTGAGCCAGATCAAAGGATGGAGGATCCCGGTGGCCTCCAACAGAAGGTGAGGCACTGAGGGAGGGAGACTCTCAGAGAGAGCTGTGCATCTGAGGCTCCTAGGGCCCAGATCCTTGTGGGAGACCAACAGACCTCAGGGGCCCAGGTCCCAGGGCAGTAACATGCACAGTGGGTGACAATGGTCTGGAGTGGTCGGATGGCTCTGATTGGGCACTTACTAGCCCTTTGACATGAGGGGATTATAATAATGGGGATGGTGATGGTATCAACCTCGTGGAGTAGTTGCTAGGATTAGTAAAGTGACGCAAAGCATGAGAAGCACCCGGCACAGGGCCTGGCTTTTAGGGTCTAGTTATTGTTTTATTCCCTGTTTCCTTGTCTGTAAATGTCAGCAATCATCCAGACAGCTCAGTGTGATGGTTGGGTTCTGGGCTCTGGAATAAGGCTGCCTGAGTTTCCACCCTGGCTTTCCCCCGTATAGCTGTGTGACGTTGGACAAGTTACTTAAGCTCTCTATTCCTGTTTCTTCATCTATAACTTGGAGACGATAATATTACTGAAGAGAGTTGTCCCAAGGATTCAATGAAATGATGCATACTGAGCAGACAGAATTCTAAAGATGACGCACCTCCAGAATTCCCGTCTCCTGGTTTTCAGTCAAACGCTATCTGGTGCCGCTGTGAAGGGATTTTACAGATCTAATTAAAATTCCAAATCTGTCAACCTTAAGATTTGGGAATTATCCAGGTGGGCCTGACCCATCGGTTGAGCCGTTTGTTAACAGTTTTCTCTAGCTGGTAAGTGGTACCATACAGGATGTAACCTTACAAAACTGACCTGTTTTTATTTGGCATGATGCCCTTGAGATCCACCCAAGTCGTCGCACATATCAGTAGTTCATTTATTTATACCGCTGATCGCGTCTTGTGGAGCATGTTATCACAGTTTGCTTAATCAGTCACCCCTCAAAGGACACTTGTCTGTCTCCAGTTTGGGGGCTGCTACACAGAGAACTCCTATGACACTCGTATGTGAGTTGTTATGTGAACATAAGTTTTCATTTCTCTGGGGAAAATGCCCGAGAAGGCAATTGTTGGGTCATACGGTGAGGGCATATGTCACTTTAAAAGAAACTGCCGAACCATTTTCCAGGGAGGCTGGGCCATTTTGCATTCCCACCAGCCATGCATGAATCACCCGGTTACCCACATCCTTACCGGCCGGTTGAAAGGTTACAAATGCAGTTCCATTTACGATGATATAGAAAATGGAACACAGGCGAGTGGTGGCTCTGGGTCCGGGGTGGTGTAGGAGGACGAAGGAGCAGCACGGACGCCCCGTGGAGAGGGACCTGTTCTGTGTCTCGATTATGGGGATGGTTCCCCGAATTTGCATGGGATCAAATTGCATGAACTATACATTCCCCCACCCCCACCCCACGGTACTTGTCAAGTTGTAGAAATCTGAATAAGCTCCGTGACTTGTCCCAAAGTCATTCTCCTGGTCTTGATATTGCACTGTGGTTATACGAGATGTTGACTCTGGGGGCCTGGGTAAAGAGGGTATGGGACCTCTCCATACAAGTTTTTTTTAACTTTCAGTGAATTTGTAATTACTTCAACATTTAAAGTTTTTTTTAAGAAAACAATAGAACACAATCTGTCCTAAAGTTTTCATTTTCCCCAGAGAAATGAAGACTTATGTTCACACAAAAACTCATACACGAGTTTCATGGCAGTTCTCTGTGTAGCAGCCCCCAAGCTGGAAACAGACAGGTGTCCTTCTGTGGGTGACCGATAAGCAAACTGTGATAACATGCTCCACGAGACGCTATCGGCAATGTTAATAATGAACGGAATTGTTCATTAAGATGGTATTTCTAAAACTTCTTTCACTCACTCGCCACATTGATGACACTGCCACTTTTGAATACCACCTGTCATATGTTTCATGTTGTTCTTTTTTCAGTGTTATCCATTTATTTAAGGGAAATTTCACATCACTACCAAAAATGGCCAACTAGTAAAAATTAATGCAAAGAAAATAAAGCGTGGTTATTAAATTCTGAGTCGATACTATTGTTTGTCTGAATTTGTCTTTATTAACTAGTGGAGACTAGCGAGTGTCAGAGAAGCGTTAAAGACAGGCTGGCACCGGACAGAGACGCTCCCTGTGATAGAACCAGACAAGTGAAAAATAATCTGGGTGTGTCATTCAATGTTTCTAACGCTCCCTCCCTTTCCAGCTAAAACCACCTCACTTGCCAGCAAGGGTGCTCGCCCCTCACTTTGGGAACCCAGATCTCTGTGCTGTGGTGCTGGTGAAAACCTTCCCTCTGACTTTCTACACGGTTCTCAGACCTTTCCGGGAGGCGGAAGCACAAATTTTAAAGAAAGCACATTTTGGAAGTCAGAGGCGGCTCAGTCCAAATCTGCTCGACTACTCTGAGCCGTGGTTCCTTCACATAAAAATAGGATCATGTTTCATGGCTCCTGTGAAGATGAATGGAATTAGCTCTAAGAAGGGAGGGGACACAAACAGAGGGGACAACCGGCCTGGGCTCGGCCCCGCCTCTGCATGACCAGCTGTGTGGCCGTGGCCGCGTTGCTTCTCCTCTCTAGACTTGGTTTCCTCCCCGCTAAGATCAGAATAAACGCCCTCTCTCCGTGGGGTTCTGCGGAGGCTCAGTGAGTCAATCGTGTGTGGCTGGCGAGGATGTGGTGGACCGAGGTCAGCTCTCGTCATTGCACAGAACACATAGAACAGGACCCGGCGCGCAGTGGGTCTAACTCAGTGCCTGTGAGTCTCTCCCCTGACACAAATCCCTGTCCACTGATGGTCACAGACTAGTCAGCAGCCATCAAACAAGGTCCCCTCATTAAAGGAGACAGTACAGTTTTGTCGACTTGAGGGGAAGGTTCTGGAACAGCAGAGCCAGAGAGGATTTCTCAGAGTGGATTGTGGAGTGGTGGAGTGACAGGAGAGGCTGTGCCAGGGCGAGAGGAAGGCTGGTGTGCTGAGGGAGGAGGGAGAAGCCAGGACGGGCGACAGGGAGCAAGGCGCACACGTCCAGACGTGTTCCAGTGATTTTGGCAGAATCATGCAGCGGCTCTGCGGGGTGAGCAGGCAGGTGCGTTGGGGTGGACTCTGGCTGCCTTTAGGGCCGTGAGCTCAGAGGAGGCCGCTTCTGGAGGGATGAGAGGGCCTTGGCCAGTGGAGGCTGGGTGTTGTAGCCATCCCAGGGGGATGGTTCGTGATCCGTCTTTGCAGTTCCTACAGTGCCGTCCTGGTGTCTTCACACCTTGACTTACTCTCCCTCAGGCATGCTATGGAGCAGTGGCCTTGCTGTGCTCGCCACGATCTGTGCGATCAGTCACAGCGAGTCAGGGATCGAGAAAGGCAGCTTTAATACAATTAGCCGGCATAATCGGGAAGACGGCAGACTAATGTCTCAAAAAAACCATCTTCCAGAGCTGCAGAAGCTTGAGGCAGTTATATAGGGAAGCGTGCAGTGAGGAGGGGTCTAGAGATGTCGGCCTGCAGGCAGGACGGACGCCAGGGTCCCTCATTGTTCTTTTCTTCTGTGGGTGATGATGGATACCGTGTGGGTGTGTTTCCCGCCTGTGGTCAGCCTGTGCCTGGAGAGAAACTCACAGAACAAAGTTTTAATTCGTCAAGCTGTCAGGGAGCACATGTGTCAGCAGAGGCCATAAATCAGGAGAGCGTGTGAATTTTTAGCGCACGTGCAGAGCATCGAGTGGTCACACAGAGGAGGGGCGGGGGCCACTTAGCGCAACAAGATGGCCTCACTCATGCTCACTTGCATGCACACCTGGAGCGAGGTGTTCTTATTTCCACTTCCAAGGTGAGAAGACCGGGCCTGAGTGGGGGCGGCACGCCTCGCTTGCTCAAGGCCAACAGGGAGGAGTGGAAACAGGCCCCCAACAGCCCTTCATTCCAGGCTGTCACGTTCCCTCTGCCACATCGAGGTTCTGTGTCATCCCCGTACGGGGGACCGTTTTGAAATTACAAGTTTCCAGAACACGGAGGACAGAGCCGAGCCTCTGCCTGTTTGGGGCTGTCTCATGGGTGGGGGGTGAGGCAGCGGTGGTGCTTGCAACTCCATGTTCCAAGCACGTGGCAGCACGCGTGGCACACAGTGACCAGGAGAAAGTGCCCATGGAGTGAACGAAGGAGCAGACAGTGAATGAGCCGATGGTGAGCAGGTCTGTTAGGGAGAAGAACCATTTGACATCACTCTGTGCCGTCTCGTGGAATCTGGAGGAGGAGGTACGTGAAACTTCTTACCCGTGTTTATTCCGGTTTGTTTGTGTCCCAGGCCCACCCGAGAGAGCGAGGACGAGGAGGACGAGGAGAAGAAGGGCCGGGGCTGCTCCTTGCAGTACCAACACGCCACGGTGCGCGTCCTCACGCAGTTCGTGGCGGAGTCGCCCGACTTGGGTCAGCTGAGCTACATGCTGGGCCCCGACTGGCAGTTTGACATCACTGACCTGGTGATGGATTTCATGAAGGTGGAGGAGCCGAAAGTGGCTCAGTTGCAGGATGGCAGGACCCTGGTGGGTCGGGAGCCGGGCATCACCACTGTGCAGGTACAGCCATCCACTCCCTGCCGCCTCCCCCAACCCAGTCTCTACTGACGAGCATCCAGGAGATGCTGACGTGCAGGGGCGTGTGTGTGTGTGTGTGTCTGCGTCTGTGTGTGCACACATGCGTATGAGCGTGTGTCAGTGTACACGTTTGTGAGTCTGTGTGTGTGTATAAGGAAATCATGAATAACAATAGAGTATTCATCAATTTTAATGATCTAAACTCAAGTTAATTTTTGCATTTTAGAGAAAGTTGAGAAAAAATATCTAATTTCTTTTACCGGTCAAAGCTAAATTAAACACACAGTGCAAGCAATCTTTCCCTCAATATAATTTACTCTTTGTACATAACTAATAGAAGACCGTAGAGCCTGCGAAAGCTGGGCTTATTTTCCTAATCTCGAGGTTAACCATTTAGCTATAATTTAATATAATATTATGCCTTGAACACTGGATAAAAAAATTTTAAAAAACATGTATTTGCACTAAAAATAATAAAAAATCCATAGTTTAACGCTGTTTTATTATAGCAATGGTAAAACTATTTCCTAGCCAATTGTGACAGGATAATTATGCAGAAATGGTGCAGCATTTTTTTTAATAAAAATTTTAAATGTTAAAGCTCATACTTGATTATTGTATTTTAGCTACTGCCGAAGTTAATTTTTGACAAAGCTGAATTAAATTATTATACTTTGTATTACTTTTCTATTTCTGTGTGACAAATTGTGACAAATTTAGCACCTTAAAACACCACTAATTGGTTAACTCATAGTTTGGTGGATCAGGAGTCCAGGTGAGCCTGGCTGGGTTTGGAGCTCAGGGTGTCCAAGGCTGGAATCAAGGCGGTCGCCAGGCAAGCTTCCGTGGGGTGTCAGGGATGGGTTTGATCCCAGCTCGGGGTGTCGGCAGAATGCAGTTCCTCAGTGTAGGACTGAGGTGTCTGTTTCCTTGTTGACTGTCAGCCAGGGGTCACCCTCTCCTCCTAGAGGCCACCAGCATCACTTCTCATGTGGCCCCTGTGTCATCAGGAATGGCTGGATCAAGTTCTCCTCATGCTTTGAGTCTCTCTGTCTTTCTCTTCTTCCACCAGCCAGGGGAGCACTCTGGTTGTCAGGGCTCATGTGATCACATTGGACCCACCTGGAAAATCCAGGCTAATCTCCCTATTTTAAGGCCCCTGTGCTGTGTAGCATAACATGATCATGAGAGTTACTTTCTCATCATAGTCACAGGTTGAGAGATGAGGCAGGGACAATTCTAGAAATTCTGCCACTGGATATTCCTCTTCATTTGTTAGTCGGCCCCGGTTGCCAGCTAGATGGCAACATAGGAGGAATGGCTTCTTAGGATGTTAAGATTCCCTTTCCCACTTTGCTTAACTCGTTCATCCAGTGAGGACCCAGGGGCCCACACAATGATCACTATGGTCCCATAGTGAACAGCTAACCAGCCACTAGAAGGAATATGAGCGGGAGATGTTCCCGTAAAGAGGTTTGCCACAGTTCTGCAGTTTCACACCTGAATATTAGCTGTTGGGAAAATGTTACTCTTGGAGTACCTAGTGCCAAGGTGGTAATTTTTAGTGATTGCCTTTAAATTAAATCAAGCCCTTCTTGGAAAACACACTTCTATTATCACGGTATGAGTCAAAGGAAAGAAAATGGACCAAGATGATATTTGAAAACTCCTCCTTCATTTGGCAAGGATAGTTGAACAATGGCATAGCGCTCAGGCACGCAATTTCCATGAGGGCCTTCATTTAGCACAGCACAGGCAGAATACTTAGGTGGGCACGTCAATTAAGGAGTTTTAAATGGTGTGTGGAGCAGAGACCTGAGCTTTCTTGCTTCCTCGGAAGGTCCTCTCGCCTCTCTCTGACTCCATCCTGGCCGAGAAGACGGTGACTGTCCTGGATGACCGCGTCACCATCTCGGACCTGGGCGTGCAGCTGGTGGCTGGCTTGTCTCTTTCCCTGCAGCCACACAGAGCCGACAAAAGAGCCATTGTCTCCACAGCGGCCGCCCGAGACATTCTCCAAGCCCCACAGCAGGTGAGACTCCAGAGTCATTTGTCACTGCTCAGTTGAGACAGTTTCTCTCTCCCTCCCATCCTGCAAAGGAGATGAGTAGAGCCCTCATAGCTAGAACTGGTGACTCTCGAAGCTTCCTCCTGCTTCTTACCCCGTCTGTCCTTCTCTGGGAGAAGTGCTCAGTGGCTTAGATATGTCCTCCTCGTATGTACTTTTGCACCTAACCACGTGCTCATATGCCGTTGCTTTGCAGCAGCCTTATCTGTGCTTGGCACACTGTGCTGCTACACCAGGACCAAAGGATCACGTTTGCACTTTTGCCAAAACAGGTGGCTTTTGATACTTAGAAATTCCATTTCAGCTACTTGAACAAGCCTGCCTATCAGTCACCAAGTTGCTACTGTTTACACTTATTGCCACTCTAAAACTCTCCTCCATCTTTAAACTGTTATAAGTCATTTATGATGATACGAGGGACACTGTGCCTTTCAAGCGAGCTAGTCTCGTAATGCATCTTTCCCTGACTGCTTCCAGCCTGGCAAGTTTTGGTTCATCAGCAGTGGTTTCCTAATAAAGTCTGTTCAAAGTGATATTATCTGGAGCACTAGCCTGGTTAGTTGCACCTGGATTTGATTCAGATAAATTGCCTGATCTTTCGGAATGTGTTTAGAAAGGTCAAAGTCAAATTCTGTTGTGTGGCATGCAATAAATTAATATACAGTTTAATGTATCCATTAAAGTGTATTATTTGTTCCTCACATCTGTGGGGCGATAGCATATTATTGATGCCATTTGGAGGCATGCCAAGAGCTGTTCAAAATGATAAAACACAGAAATTTATTTTTGTCAGTTTGTATATCTAAATAATATTATATAGGAACTCATATTTACTTTTGCAAATTTGAAGGAACCTGATTATAACATAATGCTTTGGTTTCATTTTTCTTAGGAAGCAATAGTCAGTTCTTGGATCTTGTTCAGTGATGGTTCAGTGACACCCTTAGACATTTATGATCCCAAGGATTTTTCAGTTACTGTCTCATCGTTGGATGAAATGGTGGTGTCTGTCCAGACAAACCTTCAGTCCAAATGGCCAGTGGTGGTGGCAGAGGGTGAAGGGCAAGGACCCTTGATTAAATTGGAAATGATGATTAGTGAACCTTGTCAGAAGACCAAGAGGAAGAGTGTTCTTGCCGTGGGTAAAGGAAATGTCAAGGTCAAATTTGAACCAAATATTGATGATCACCAAGGAGGCACCAATGATATTGAGGGCATAAATCGTGAATATAAAGACCACCTCAGTAATTCCATAGAGCGTGAAGGAAACCAGGAGAGAGCAGTTCAGGAATGGTTCCAACATGGCGCCTCTGTTGGCCAAGAAGAAGGTACCAACAAAAGCACAACCCCACAGTCTCCCATGGAAGGAAAGGATAAGAAGTTGCTCAGGAGTGGTGGTCCAGATGCCTTCACAAGCTTCCCGACTCAAGGGAAGTTACCAGAACCCAATAATCCTAGTGACCTTACAGTGACTTCAAGGGGGTTAACCGACCTGGAGATTGGCATGTACGCCCTGCTCTGTGTCTTCTGCCTGGCCATTCTGGTCTTCTTAATCAACTGTGTGGCATTTGCTTGGAAATACAGACACAAAAGGTTTGCTGTGAGTGAGCAAGGCAACGTCCCCCATTCCCACGACTGGGTCTGGCTCGGGAATGAAGTGGAACTTTTGGAGAACCCCGTGGACATCACACTCCCGTCGGAGGAGTGCACAACCGTGATAGACAGGGGGCTGCAGTTCGAGGAGAGGAACTTCCTTCTGAACGGCAGTTCCCAGAAGACTTTCCACAGTCAACTGCTCAGACCTTCGGACTACGTCTATGAGAAGGAAATTAAAAATGAACCTATACATTCATCGGGCCCAAAGAGGAAGCGAGTCAAGTTTACTTCCTACACCACTATCCTCCCAGAGGACGGCGGCCCGTACACCAACTCCATCCTGTTCGACAGCGATGACAACATCAAGTGGGTCTGCCAAGACATGGGGCTGGGGGACTCCCAGGACTTTAGAGACTATATGGAGAGACTGCAGGACCAGATGTGAACTCCTCTCTTATGTTTGTACTCACCTTTATGCCTTCTGTTTTCTGAGTGGTGGAGCAGTGAGTTTATCAGCAATAGGGGATGATTTAGCAAAGCTTAGCTTGTGGAGGTCTGGTGGGTCCCTTCCTGAGCAGGTAGCAGAGGTCTGGGGGGCTATAGCAGCTGGGTTAGAAGCCAGGAAATATCTCTGAAACAGCCACATGTAGGTCCTGGAGAAATTCTAAGACAAAAGTTTTATCTGCTGCCTGGTACAGGCTCAGTTCGAATATAATAAACCTGACCCCACAGACATTGTTAGTCATCTCGTGAGAAATGGCCATGTGGAATTAGAAAAGACTCGGTGTTGATTTTTCTATTCCTACATCTTGTAAAGCACAGTGGACGTTTCTTGCCCTTGGCCTGAGCTTGGACATACGTGAGGATGCCGAATGTAGCTGCCCTTATTTGTTATGAGCACTGCTGATTATTTTTATATACATTTGCACCTGCGCCTGGTTCCTTTGACCTCTGGAATTCTTTTTGAAACATGAAGAAAAGAAATTTCGTTCTTTCCTCTGAGGTCTGTTTGATTTACACATGAGTTTCCGTCCCTGAGATCTGCCGCATCACGTTATTTCCTGGGTGTCCCTGCAGGATCTTCTCCACTTTCCCCCACTTGATCACTTAGGGGCGAGAGCTGAGAAGCTTATCCTCGCTCTGTCTTTCCTTCTTTTTGTTGTTGAACTTTCTTGTATGAGGCGGGGACGCGGGATTTTACTTAAAATATGAATATGCTGTGAGGGAGACCATTTCTTTACAGTTTTCTACATGGAGCTTAAAACCTTTCCAGAAAAGTTGTGCACCATGAACATTTATTTTGATCTTCTGCTTGTGGAAGATTCATGAGGAACGCCTGGAGTACATTTCTGAGGGCAAAAAGACCTCGAAATGGCTGTTTTTATACGAGTGCTTTGTGGTCAACACAAGTTGTTATCCAAACTGAAACCAAAATTTAGAATGGATGTACACAGAACGGAAATTGCAGAGGAAATTCTTTCAGATTAAACTTGCCATTTTACCAGAACACAAAATTTTTAAAAAGTAAGTAGAATGATGTTTCAACTTAGCAATATGTAGAAATTCATCCATACAATGCCTCCCCCCGAGACTCTGGCAGAGATAAAACCTACACAGGGTGTGCACCAAGGGGGAGAAGCAATGGGTTTCCCCCCAAATTCATAAAAATAAATGACTTAGTTTCAGAGCTTAAGAAGCAGCAGTTACGATGAAAAACCCTAGCTAGTAGAAAATCAACGTGGCAAGAGAAAAAGCACATGATTCCTGTATAATTTTAAAATAAAAGGTGTTTTTCAAAGAATAGCATGAATGGTTTCCAGCAAAGCAAGAATTTCAGATTAGGAAATTATGAAAACATTTTTATTAAGATAGGATATCTGGAAAAACAGACAGGACAAGTGTGCCTCCTTACGAGTTCCCTGAGCCGCTGGCATCTGTTTCTTAGTGGCGGGGCCTCGAGGATCTGCAGAAGGTGTCCGAAGCAGTTCTTGACTCCAAATGGCTGTCAACTGAGCTGTACGAAAGAGAGGCATTCAATTGTTCTCATAGATTTCTGTGCCGGGGAACATGACAACCCAGCCTCCTCTAGCCATGACATGGCAGCCACAAATTTCTACCTGTGTCTCTCGCCCACAGGACTACAGTGCGTTTGCAAACCCTTCATCCGTTACCAGTGATGTTGGCCTGACCTCCAGAGGTTTAAATCTCAGTTTTAAAATTGGGGTTAGGAACTGAAGCTGGCGAATTTCCAAAAATCTTTCAATTTGATTGGCAAGTGAAGCCAGGAGGTCCAGGCATTAGCTCCAAAAGCAGTTTGCAAGGAGATGGCTGACACCTTGTAGCAAGAGCTCCTCCATTAGCCAAGGATGCCGCCAGTGCTTTGGAAAGGGTTGGGTGGGGAGGGAGCTCAAAACTGACTGTGTAGGGCAGAAGGGAAGTTCACGTGCTGATTAAAACATAGCCATCCAAACGCATCCTGCTCCTCCTCTAAGATATTCTCAAGTTTCTCTCCCTTGGATCCTCAACATTCTAGAAATAATGAGAATATCATTTCTGGAACTGAGGAAGCTCAGCTGATATGGGGGTGAAGCTCTTTCTCTCACACACACAGCAGGCTGCCTCTGCTGATAGGTGGAGACTTTGGGTGTAATTCGGGAGGGGGCAGGGGAAGCTACCGTTGTCATAGGGAGCCTTATTAAGGAGCATACAAATTAGAGCGTTTCCTGTGGTCTGTGTGCTTGATGCGGCACAGAGAGCAAACTGTGGAGCGTTAGAGCGTCACTGGTTTCTCAGCAGAGCTGGAAACTGCCCCCTGTCCTAAGACGCCCCCTGCGGCTGCGCTGTCTCACCCGGAGTGACACAGGCTTGTCCAGTCACCTTGGCTAGTTACGCTGAGACTCAGTTCCATGTAATCAAATGGAAGATCATAGAGGAGGGGGTCCCTCTTACTATAGAACGCACGCTCGCCTATACACACACATTGATACGTGTGTGTGTGAATAGGGAAGAGCAGAGAATACGGGCGTTAGTAGGAATCAACCCTGTTAGTTGTTCTGAGGTTCGGCGTGGGCACTGCTCGGCTCAACAGAAGTTCACTGGAGTTCTTTCCATTCTGAATATTTCCTGCCCACTGGAAATCCTGGGTTATGTCTGCTTGTTTTTCAACTAGTCAAATTAAAACGAAAAGGAACTCTACCCCAAAATATTTAAACTAAAATAGGGGTAAAGATGTAAGTTAAGCCTTGAAATACAATTTCTTGGGGCCCTGCATTTGCCTGGATTTTCCAGGTTTTTCTGGCTCAGAGATCCATATGATTGGTGTGATAAATAACCTGAACAAAACAACGTTGATAAAGCCCCTTCCTCTCCCGTGAGTGGAATGCTTGGACCCCCCTGAGGAACACACTAGCAAACCTCTCGAGGGCCGCCAGGCCGCGACCTCGCTGGCTCACGTGGAGGGCAGTTCAGGTGCTGCACGAGGACCAGCCCACCTAGGACAGCAGGGGAGGCGAGACCACAGTTTCCAGGGGCCGGATGTGTTGCTTTCCAGGCCAGCGCACAGGGGTCGAGAAGCAGCCGCCACTCAGAAGAACCGGAGTTTAAACACACGCTGTCGCATTTGAGAGAAAGCAGGATGAAAGGACACAGGAAGTTTCCCCAGAAAAACACACCTAGCAAACCTCAGAATTCTCCACGTGCACCAAGAGAAGGAGTATTGACATCCTTGTTGTTTTGTAGTGCACCCTGGCCAGGGTAAGTTCCCAGCCTCGAATAATCCTTAAACTCCAGGCAGAGAGTCTCTATTTACAAACATTAATGCAGGGGAAAAAATGGATTAATTTTTGTCCCATGGCCACCTCTGTAGACCAAGTATTTTGTACCTTGCTGATTTTTAAGTTTTAGAAAGTTTGTCTTTGTGCGTTTTGATCAACATTCTTGTCTCGCTCGCTTAGAAAGGCGTCTTCCCCATGTTGGGATGTTGGGGCCACAGCAAAGGCTCTGTCTGTCAGAGAACTAGCCAGCGCATCTTCAGTGACCACAGAGGGTGGTTTTATCTGAATCCTACATTTTCATTGACACCATTGTGTTTTCTACTCTGATCATCTCAAAAATGGCCTCAATACTCCATGCTGGTCTTTGTAAATGACACGATAGATGGTTTCTAAACTCAGAAACCGTCTCCTCCATAAAAATTATACATGTGTAATGTGATGCTTATCGCCTGTTATGTAAAGGGACAGTACGAGTGGTGGAAAACTTATGTTAAAATATGGATAGCAGATATTTTTGTATGTAATATAGACAATATCCTGAAGCACTGAGAAGTGTATTGGAATAAATACATTTTAAAATAAAAGCATGCAAAGCCGTAGCTTTTAAATGTACAGACGTCCCACTCAAAAATATCTAAACTGATGGTGGGGAAGCGTTGGGACCTCACATCATGAAATGCACTGAATTAGCAATGCAGCCTGGAAAAGGCCTGGCTCGTGTCGGGATCGTTGATGGAACCTGCCAGAACATTTTGCTTTTACTCGTCATTACTTTTGGAATTTTTTCATTTCTCTTTTTTTCTGGAAATATTTCAGAAATAAAGTGACTTCGTTTTCCAGCATAAAGGTATATTCTAACCACAGGGTAACTCATCATTTTTAATATGGAAATAAACATTTAAACGTTCTTCAACTGTTTCATTATTTTATCCATGTATTCCCTTCTTAATGTCAGCATCTGGATGATTTGACTATATTTATATATATTTTTTCTTTTTAGCCAGAGATTTTCATACCTTTGATACAGCAATAAATGGAAACCAAAAGAAAATGTTTCTTAAAAGTTGCAAACAACCTTTACCTTTGAAAAGCTTCTCATTTGTCCTCCTAGCAGGCTGGGGGGCTCTTCTTCCCAGCTGTCTCAGAAGGAGGGCTCGTGTTTCTCACGTCCCTGTCCAGGGACAGACTGTCTTGGACTCAGGCTGACATGTAGGATGAAGTGGCCCCTGACCTCTCTCTCCCTTCTGGTCTTTACTTGTCAATGGCTTGCGTGTGTGTATTCGGGCAGGACCATGAATAGGGTCAAGGACCTGGGGTGCTGAGAGCCCAGAACAGGCAAAACTCTAGAGACATAAGGAAAACACAAGACAATCGAAGATTCCGCTCGGAAGGCTGACGTCTCAGCTGAAAGGCTGGTGGGCTCTCTGTTGGCGTGTGCACACTTCCTGACCCTGCCAGCATCATCTTTGGCATTTTGGCAAATGGCATCCCCTGCTTTCAGAATGAAAAAGGATGTCTCTTTGGCAGTAACTTGACGTGTCATAGTAGATGTCTTTCAATGGGGCCCACAGACATGACTTCTGTCACTGGGTGTACACATAGGAATTGGCTTTGTGAAATAGAATCTGTGAGCAGCAGGCTTTGGATGAACTCAAATGCTCCCCCAGGTGTGCCAGCCCATCAGCAGGGTTTCTCACGCTTGGGGCGGTTGTTTCCCTCTAGCAGCCTCCGCTTCTTCCTCGGGACGGAGGAGGTCTGAGCCACGGAGCCTGCAGGCTCCCCGGATCTCCCCATGCACATATGCAGCTTAGTGAAGTTGGTTTCTAAAAGAGAAGGAAAACAGAAAGTTTGAAATGAGATTTGTAAAAGAACGAACTCTTTAGATTTACATTTTTTTGTGTGTGTGCAAAAACCACCGCGTTTGAAATGTTTTGGTATTGAAATCCTTAATGCCTGTTTATGTCTTTATGGCTCCATACAATTTAGATCTGTTATGGAGGGTTCTTGTTGTTTGCTTTCAGAAATTTTTAAAAATATGAAAAAGTGCAGAAGCATTCTAACCCAGGTCAGTGTTTACAGACTCTTCCATGACTCAGGATGAGCGGGACACTGTCACTTACCAGATGGGAAATAACATGTCAAGTCCAATAGGGAAATCACCTTCCCACTCTAAGGAAGCAAACATGTCATCGACTCACAAAACCAGACAATCTTCATGTTCCATGAGACGCCTTTATACTTTCTTTGGCTTTAATTATTGCTCTCCATCAGTCATTCCGAAGAAAGCTTTTAATTTTATCTTAAGGATTGAAATCTCTTTAGACTCGCAGAAGCTGAGGACAGATGATCCTTTCACACATCTTCATTGCCCCTTGGAATGAAGCACGTACAAACAGAAACATCGATGTTGCTTTGGAATTTGGCGTCCACGTGATGTTGTCTTTTCTACCCATTTGAAAATATTACTTCTCTAGGATGGATTAAATCGACTTTGACCTGACACTGCTCTCTTTACTTCCTTGGCCAAAGAGCGTGCACAACTTTTCTATTTCCCATTGTAGGGTGGAGATGAAATAATCTGCTACTTTATTACCTCCTCTGTAGGATTCTGACTCACTGAATGAAATAACACAAAATGCCAGTGTAGACACTGCTCACATGATGTAGTTTCTTCATTTAGAGATGCTTCCTTAGAGAGCGTGCCTTTCTTCCCCGTCATAATCGCTGTAGGATCTCTGTCTTATCCATGTACATTCCCACATAGCGCGAGCATGCTCTATTCCCATAAATATTTTAGGCTGACAAGGGTCACACATCCATCACTGATAAGCACACCTCTCCAGGTACTCGGCACTTTATTTCACAATTCTGGTTGGGGTGTCCCCACTGGGCACATCAGTAACTTTGCATCAGACCTACTGTCATGTCAGTCGCCCTGGTACGGTGAATTGCTCCTCCTCAGCCAGTTCACATGCTGAAAAAAGCCGCATGGGGGGACCACAGTGTTTCCTCCCAGCACAGATCACCGAGTGAGTGACTTTCTTTCTGTAGTTGTCCTCCACTGGGAGCCTTTTCTGACTTCTAGCAAGGGCATCAATTTAAAATCCAACGTGGGTTCCCAGAACAAACTCGTTGCCCGATCCCCGTGACCATTGAGGTTCCAGGCACGCCCCACACATCCTTGCGGGTTTAAGCAAATGCCAAAACCATGAAAGGCAGGAGCTGAGAATGGAGAATTTAATAAAGAAGTGATCAACCCCAGGAAGAAAGAAGTGGCTGTAAGACCCTGGGAAAGATACTCCCCCGTAAAGAGTATTGTATAGCATATCCGTGTTCTTGGAGGGCGGTCACCCCCATTTCCCCACAGAAAGGATTTTTGCAATGCTGCTTATCTACAATGTGTGTCTGAAGAACATGTTGTTTTCTCACAATTTAAATTTGTATCTCAGCTGTCAGTCCCCGGTCGCAGACTCTTCTCAGACAGGTGGATCCGATCTGGGCTGCGGGTCACAGTGAGTGGCCAAACGCACAGAGCCCAACCAGCTCTGCCCTTCCACGGGGCTTCAAGGAACAAACAGAGCAGGGAGAAATTTTGTCTGGCATTTGAAAAAAAGTGTTATCCCTTACTTTCTATTTATCTGAGTTGGGTTCTTGTTCCCTGGTAAACAGCAGGTATTACACACAGAGCATGCTGTGATGACATTGTGCTTCTATATACTTTTTTGGTTGTATAAAATATCTCATATTCCCCATGGTTTTCAGTACGATCTGTTGTATGTGTTTCACAGTATATTTAACATCTCTGTAAAGGCACTTACAAACGTTTTGAAAGTGAAGAAATAAAATATGTTGGATGATTCCTTGTCATAGTAAAACAGTCGATCGGTAGGTCCCAGGAAATGATCTCATGTTCAAATCGGTGTTCCAAGGAGGGTATGAAGAAGCCCGCGTGTCCAGTGTAGAGGCAGCGATGTCTCCAGGGTCTTGGGGACGGTTACTGAGACTTTGAGAACTGGAGAAGAGAAGGGCGTGCTTAAGTGTGAGAGCAAGATTGCGAGGGGAACAGCTTGCTCTGGTGCCCGGGGGGAGTACTCTGGCTAGGAAAAAAAATGAGATAAACTAGACAGCCTTTCCTCCATTAGGAAGGTGCCTTCCAGGAAGGGGACAGTGGTGGCCCATGAGTTTCTGTAGATGACATGCAAACTCAGGTCTTGGAGAAAGCCAAGAAAAGTCTATTTCCTTAAAGCTTACAGGTTGAATTTTAATGACAGAAAGAGCTTTATTCAGATTCATTTCTGCCAGCCAGGGGGACATCAATTTTATTTTCAAAATTGGAATCCCAGGTAAAACTAACTTAGGCACAATAAATTCCAGTTCATGTTCATGGTCTTGGGATCTGTTCCACTTAACTCCAGAGCTAAATGACAACATTTCAACACCTTGGGTCTCCACCGCTCTGCCAATTTAATCAGGTTAAAAACCTCCATCACACTACACTCCTGCCCTCTGCAGACATTGGTTCCACTGGCTGTGTGGCCTGAACTAAAATGTGCATGCCCGACTAACCCTCTGTCAACACTCAGCTTTACAAAAACAAGTCCCCCCCGCCCCGAGACAGCATCAGGCTGGCTGTCTTGGGCAACTATGGCAATCCTGAGCCAACGTCCATGCCTCCTGGTTCACTGCCATAGTCGCAGGGGTCTACGGCAGCTTCTCACCCAGCAGTGTGGTCCATACTACTCGAGATGTAAAGAGGTGTTTGCGAAACCCCCTTCCCTTCGTGCAAAGGGCAAGGACTTTATGAGCAGAGAATGGCTGGGCTACAACATGTGCCCTTGGCCATGACTCTCCTTTAGACCATGAGGTGAAACAGAACTCAAGAAGGCAGCATGTCCAGGACATCTGAAGCCACTCTGGAGCCGGATGAATCTACAGAAAGAAACACCAGGTAGGTGTCCAGGGCGGCCTGGAATAAACTGCACATGAGGGAGAACCCTGCTTGGTGCCACAGTACATCATGGGTCACTGTTGTAGAAAATGGATATTTTTGTATTATAAATTTCTAAATGACGCTTACTTAAATGGTGTTAATTGAATGTTAACATAAAATTATAGGAAAAACCCAGAAAACTCCAGATTGTCTTCTACATGGAGAGGGATGTGCCCATTCACATGATATGCCAAATGAAGAGCCCAAGCAACCACTGACTTGATTAATGTGACAATAAAGGGTTAAAAACATTAGCTTTCTCACCAAGTTCCTGGATCTGACAAAAAAGACAATAAAACTTTCTGTCTGCAGGTCCCAATGCTCTCAGGAAGAGAGGATGCTGGCAAGAGAGACTGGGGATGGAGTCCGTCTGGGCAGACAAAATTCAAAATAGTGTTCCAGGCTGAGGGAACAGAATATGCAAAGGTGGGAGGTCGCTGTGCTTGGGATGTGAGGGGCAGGGATCCCCTTAGGGCCTGGCCGGGTGGGGGGCTCCATGTGGAGTGAAGGTACTCAGACTGTGACTCCTGTGGTGGGATGAGTGGTCCCCAGCAGGACAGAGATGTTACCTGACTTGTGTTTTAAAAATAAACCTGGGACATACCACCCACACGCGGGGGCTCTAGATCTGGGGTTGGGATGCTGGGGCATTTCTTATTCCAAAGTGTTCGCAGTCATCTAAGAGGTGGGGAGACTGGGCATAAGCAGCCTGAATTCTGGAAAGTTCTACATGAAGAAAAGTGTCCTTGGAGTACTTGGCCTCAGTAGGTAGATTTGATCAACGAGGCAATTTTGGGTTGTGCTGGAGGAACCTCTTCAGCGTAGATTTCCCCAAGCGTGTTACAATCAAGAAAGTTGGCCAGATTAGATGATGGGAAACACAAAACCAAACAAACGAAAAACACGACAGAATGATTCTGGGAACACCCTCCCACGGGAAATGCTTTTGAATCTTTCCCCTTGAAGATGCTCAGACCACGTTTAAGGCTGTGAGAAGTCCATCTATAAAGAAATATTTCAAGTGTTCCTTAATCTGCGTTTTCCACATTACCCTCTTTTATTAATTACTTATTACTTTAATTTATGATATACTTATTTTTCCTAAAATCTCTTAGAACCCTAAAGGACTGCATTGCACGCTTTGAGGAATGTTCAATTTAGAACGTTAGGGCTTTAGAACACTTTAGAGTGTTCTAGCAATCCTGTAACAATGCAGATTCTGCTTTGTTGGCAGCATGTCAGTGTTTTCAGGGAGGAAATGTGCCGCCGACACGGTGGGGTGGGACAGAGGGGAAGGGACACCGGTGTCAGAGTGCCTGCTTCCCTTCTGATGCCTCGACTCCCTGCTGGGCTTACAGCACACACGGGGCTTGGGGAAGCCCTGCGATCTGCGACAAACCTCAGAACCCATCTGGAAGTGAGGGGCGCAGGGGGCTACCAGAAACCGTGGGCCCTGCACAAGCGAAGCAAGGTAAAGAAGGGAATTGCTTTTACAAAAATCCATTTTACAGGAACTAATCAGTCTCGTTGGCCCAAACACTAAGAAGACATTTGCAGCAGAAAACTTCAACCAGCTACTTTTACTTGTCTTTTTTATATTTGCTTAGAACAGCTGTATTGAGATATAACTCACATGCCACACAATTCATCCATTTAAAGCATGCAACTCAGTAGCTTTTAATGTCTTCATACCTTCAGCATCATCGATTTTAGAGCATGCTCATCATGCCCAAAAGAAGCCCTACGCTCATTACCCCGTGTCCCCTAACCTACCAGGCCTGGGAGACCGCTCACCTGCTTGCTGTGTGTGTAGTTTGCCTTTTCTGGGCTTTTCATATAAATGGAATCCTACAATATGTGCTTTTTGTGACTGGCTTCTTTCACTCAGCACAATGATTTGAGATATATCATAGACCTAAATGTAAAAACAAAAACATACAACTTTTTGAAGAAAACATAGCAGAATATTTTTCCTTTGGCATTGGGATAAGCAAAGATTTCTTTCTTTCTTTCTTTCTTTTTTTTTTTTTTGAGGAAGATTAGCCCTGAGCTAACTACTGCCAATCCTCCTCTTTTTGCTGAGGAAGACTGGCCCTGAGCTAACATCCGTGCCCATCTTCCTCTACTTTATATGTGGAACGCCTACCACAACGTGGTGTGCCAAGTGGTGCCATGTCCACACCTGGGATCTGAACCGGCGAACCCCGGGCCGCTGAGAAGTGGGATGTGCGAACCTAACCGCTGCGCCACCGGGCTGGCTCCTAAGCAAAGATTTCTTAATCAAGACATAAAATCACTTAAGATAAGCAAAAAATTAACAAATTAGATTTCATTAAAACTAAAAATGATATCAAAAGATATCATTATGGAAATAGGCAATCCACAGAATGGAAGAAAATGTCCTCAATACAAGACACTTGTTTCCAGAATATACAAAGAACTCCTGCAACTTAGTAAAAAGGCAGACAACAGGGGCCAGCCCCGTGGCCGAGTGGTTAAGTTTGTGCGCTCCACTTCAGTGGCCCAGGGTTTCGCTGGTTCGGATCCTGGACGTGGACATGGCACCACTCATCAGGCCATGCTGAGGCAGCATCCCACATATCCCAACCAGAGGCACTCACAACTAGAATATACAGCTAGGTACTGGGGAGCTTTGGGGAGAAGAAGAAGAAGATTGGCAACAGACGTTAGCTCAGGTGTCAATCTTAAAAAAAAGAAAAAGGCTGATGACAATTGAAAATGGGTAGAAGATTTGAGCAGAAACTTCCCAAAGGAAGGTTTGTGAAAAGCATGAGAAAGCGTGCCTTACACCATTTGTCATCAGGGAAATGCAAATTCAGAC
The DNA here is from genome assembly GCF_021613505.1 of Equus quagga. NCBI lineage: Eukaryota > Metazoa > Chordata > Mammalia > Perissodactyla > Equidae > Equus > Equus quagga. The sequence goes on along the minus strand of NC_060281.1, from coordinate 68,421,655 downwards.
AACGATGAAATACTACTCTACACCATCCATCACGGCTAATGTTCAGAAGACTGGAACACCCGTGGTTGGCAAAGATGTGGAGGAAGCAAAATTTTCAGACGTTGTCGGTGGGACTGAAAATATCATCACTGTGGAAAGCATCCCGCCAGCTTCTGGTTAAGTTAAACATACACTTAACGTATGTGGAGATGTTAAGAATGGCATTCTTCGGTGTTTATCCAAGAGCGTTAAAAACGTGCTTTCATGTGAAGATATAACAAGAATGTTCGTAGCAGTTTTATTCATAATAGACAAATAATGGAAACTCCCCAAATGTCCATCAACAGGAGGATGGATACCCAGTAGTCTCTTTTTCAAACAGTGGGGAATGACTCAGAAATAAAAAGGAACAGTTTATGCAACTTCGTGGACTTAGTGAAACGAACGAAAGAAGCGAGACACAAGAGTACCTACCACATGATTCCATTTACATGATATTCAAGACTAAGCAACAAAATAGCTACGGGAATAGAAATCAGAGCCGTGTTGGCCTTACCGGGTGTGTACGGACAAGGCGGGGCGCTGGCGTGGGCGATGCGAGTGTCTTCATCTTGGGCAGGGACTGGATGGCGTTGGGAAGGACTCTTCTAAAGTTCACAGATATACACTTGAGACCTGTCCATCTCACGGTGTGTAAATTATACTTAAAATAAGTAATGTCATGAAAAAAACCACAAGTATCTTCAGAAACCAACAAAGCAAGTAAACCCAAATATCCTCGGTGAGGTCCTTTTTGCTGCTTTCCCTGCACCCGTGGCCAGACTCCCCCAACCTCAGGATGCCCGCCCCCTAAAAAAAAGGAAACTCAGCAGGGAGACTCGGAGAGGGAGGTTTCTGCGACCTCTGTGGGCAGGGCCAGGATTCGGGGCTGATGGAGGAAGAGGTGAAATGAAGAGAGGAAGGAGCTGCAGACTTCACGTGTGCGGCAACCTTCTACCGCAGAGGGTCCGCCTGGTGCCCTGGACCACAGGGGCGAGAATGGGCGGCTGGCTTCACTGAGATCCTCATGGTTTTCTGTGGGACCCGCCGGGGTCTGGAGTAGTGAGTTGCAGGCTGGAGACCCCTGGCTTCAAGCATCCTCGTTCGTTTCCACCCTACACTATACAAACCATTTTGTTCCGAGTGTGCCTTGACAGACAAAGGTCGGACGGCACCTCTCGATTCACCTCTGGGCTCGCCGCAGCCTCGCTGCTGGTATTCCCTGCTGGCCAGGCTCTCATTTGGGTTCCAAGTGGACCACTCCCCGGGGCTCCGTGTGCCCTGCTGAGGCCCAGCAGGAGGCTCTGCAGGGTCCTTCGGTGCTGAGCGCCACATCCTACCAACTCTAACTCATCCTGGAGAAGCCGGGCAGGACTTGGACAGCGTTGTCTGAAGGCTTGAGCGAGGCCCAGGGTGGGGTTTCCTTGGGAGAGAGTGGCAAATACTGCCGACTGCTTTTACAGTAAATAGACAAATCATTGTAAGGAGGGAAATGGTTGCCCAAAGATTTTCTGCCCAGGTTAAAAGACAGTATATTCATGATGAGCTTAGCTTGATTACACAGCTGGTGAAGATCTGAAGTCATTTGAGGCTGTCTCTTTGAACAAGTTAGAGACGCTTAATTCGGCAGCAAGTAATAACCTGAACAAGTTTATCTCTTTTGGGATAAAAGAATGAGAAAAAGAGCCCACGAGCCTTTCATTTTAACTGTTTGTGGTTCATATTCAAGGGTTGCCAGCATCCTTAGAAACAAACAGCCTCCAATCTCAAGTGGTTGAAGCCAAAAAATGCCTCCAGGTCCTCCTAGATGGACCGCAGCCACTTCCGGTATCACCAGGGGATGGTTTGGGTGAAAATACGGACCTTCAGGAAAGTCCAGCGTGCTTTCACGGGAAGCAGAATGAGGGCGGGTAAGAGAGGTGGATTGAGTGAATGGAAAACAATGCCTGACAGCCCTGTGCATCTTGGGAGTGAGTCCTAGAGTGAGGGTCAGCTCAAGCCTTTGCTGGAGACCTGGGAGGGTAGTGGGTTTGCCTGCTGTCCAAGAAGGTACCCAGGGACTGGCAACTTCGAATTGGATATAATCGTGCATCAGGAAAAGGAGACCACCAGACCCTCACATCAAAGCCGCTTTGTAGACACTGATTTATGCAGCTAAATTAAGTGCAAGGAGGAAGTTAGGAAATACACAAGCTCCAGAGGAAAACCAGATAAACGCGCCACTCAGCATTCCAGTTAAACTCTCCAAACTGAGCTCGCGTCTCTGGAGTCAGAAAATGCAGTCTGAAAGTGCAAATCTAAAACTCCAGGAGGAAATTAAAATGCAGCCTGAATTATACCAACAGCACGTGATGAAACACCACAGAAAATAACGTGAGGAGATGAACCACCTGGGGACAGAGAAGAACTTTCCAAAGTGCCTGAAAAAAATCAGCCACACCCCTGAGAAGACGCAGAGGAAGAATGAGGAGAGAAGCACCCTCTCCTCTCAAAGGCAGTTTATTTAAGAGATGAGGAATTTCAGATGATTGGCTGGTGGCTCTGTGCGCCGAGAGAAAGCGCAGGGATGTAGGAAAAGCAAGTGTACCCAGCAGACACGAATTAGCTGGAGTGATTTAAGTGGGAGCTTTGTCAAAGGGTCTTATGCCCCTGCTGTTCCAAGTACAGACCTCGCAGAAGCCGGAGGAATGAGCAGGGATGCAGAGTTGAGGGTTTAAACTACGAGATTTATCTCCTCTCTCTCCTGTCCAAATTCAGGAGAAAAATGCCATCTTTAAAGAAATTAATTTGTAGACATGTTATTTTATGCCTGTTGTTTTTATCTGACGTTGGGGCTGGGAGCGGGAAGAATGAGCATTTTAAGAGCAAGGGGCTGACTTGTATTTATATATTATCTAGGCATTTTGCAGCCCATTTTGGAACCCTCTCCAACTAGGCTCCTAAAAGTTGAAACTGGCAGGTAGCTCGTGGAGGATGCACATAACCACTGCCCATAGCGTGTCCAGATCCTCAGGAATGTAGGATTAATCACTTCCAGATGTTTGCTTGGGACTTCCTCTTTCTCTGGGGTGTGAGCTCCAAAAAACAGAGACCAGTGGTCGATACAGAAGAATGCTTGAGAACTGGTTGATGAATGAATGTTTGAATGGATGAGTTTTGTAATTGTCAGGATTCTTTTGATTGATAGTGACAGTAACTGAAATCCATCAAATGAGCAAAAAAATTAAAAAAATAAAAGCACAAGGAATTTATTGGCACTTGTAAGTGAAAAGTCAGGGTTATGACTTCAAGTATGGCTGGATCCAGCTGCTCAACCAATATTCTTAGGAATCTGAATCTCTCTCTCTCTCTCTTTCTCTTTTTCTCTCAGATATGTTATCTTCTGAATTGACCTCATTTTCAGATAAGCTTTCCTCAGGTGTAGCACATACAGACCCAAATTGATCTTGACTTACATTTTGCCAGCTCAGATCCCATAAACACACATAGACTTCGAAAGAGAGATATGAGTGAGGAAGCTTGTGTGTCTGGGAGTTGCTGGCAGCCATCTTGTGATCATGAGGGAGGCCAGTATGACTAGGATGTGGCCAGGAGTGTGGAGATGGGGCACAAGAAACAGAAAGACACTGGGGCCTTGAGACACTGTTGAACTGCTAGATAGGGCTGCACCAAGGTGACTGTGCAGCTGTACATGAATCGATAAATTGTCTCTATTTTTTAAGCCAGTTTTCTCTTCTTTGCAATGGAGAGACTTCCAATGGATAAGCATGACCAACCTGTTTTGTGTACAGCTGAGAGGCACTGTGAAAGATTTTAAGAGTATTTCTTTGTGATGGAAAAGAAGTGAATAAGAAACGGAAACAAACCTTACAGTTGTTTTTGTAAGCAGTGTGCTTAATTTCCTGCTTATTGTCCCCATTTTTCACTCCACTGATGAGAACATCCACTTCTGCCTCCCAGTTCCAAGGTCTAATTCAAAACAACAAAATACTCAAGCACGTGCTAGTGGGCTTGATTCTGTAACGGTGGTCGTTGATGTTGCAAAGATGGATAAGATACCAGCCTTACCTTCGAGGGTCTTATGCATGCCACAGGGTCCCCGCTGTGATCCATGTTGGCTACATACGCACACAGCCCTGAGGGCAGGGCCGGCCACATAATTTGCGGGACCTGATGCAAAATGAAACGCAGGCCCCTTGTTTGAAAAGCAGGGTGAAAAAGGATAAAGTATCTTAAGTTAATAAAATATAAAGCTTTTTCTTGTGATCGTTCTCTCAACTTGTCATGGTGCTTTTTATTTGCTATTTAATGTTGTTCTAAGTAAATAAAAATTAGAAATAATTGAGATGAATTTTGCCATTAATCTTTCAACTGTGCAAGGCCAATTTTAAATGCAAATATCAGTCTATTTAACTTGTCTGAAGAATCGCTGAATTTAAAAAATCCGCATTTCATAGCTTTTAAATGCACATATATTCTGTTCTGGCCAGAACAGTGGGAATGCTGCCCCAAGCTGACTCAGCTGTGTATATTTCGCTTCTCGGTCTGCACACATTCTACTAACAGTCTCTATCTTCAGCTTGCTGGTGAATTAGGGAGGCTGAAAGACAAGGAACTCTGTGTTGTTCTGCTTTTCCCTTTCCTTCTGTGTCATCGTTTTCAGTACGGTGGACGGCCGACACGGGAGAGAAACGTGAGTGAGAAAGTACACAATAGGGTTCTCTGGTCATTCTTGTTTCTTAGAATGCCACTTCTTTCTGCACTCAAAGAATGTTCTGGTTCACAAGGAAGGTGTCAGGAAAGGAGGCTGTCACGGACCCGCTGGCTTTGTTCTCACTTTGAGTCTTGCTAACCACCAGCCTTTTGGGCTCACGGGGCATCGCAGATGCCACATGTGAAGGGGGTGGCAAGGAATGGCAGGCACACACATTGCTTGCTTGTATGTCCTCTGCTCACACACATGGTCCCCTGTCCCAGCAGGCTTCACTTAAAACACAAGTTGAAAGATAAAATTGCTAAGAATTTCAAGATGGTGATGGCAGAGCGTTAAGCCAACTGGGGAGCTCTTCAGAGCCCGGGGCCTGTGCCGCCGGCCCTGCCTGCAGGGTGTCAGAGGAAGGAAGGTGGGTGAGATTTCATGCAAGTTGTGGCTTCTGAGACAACGAATGAAGATGAAAGGAGAGTTAGGAGGTTGGTTATCCTTGGGAACCGAGTGGGCAAGGACCGAGCAGAATGAAGGACCAATCCAGTCCTCTGCTCTGAACCTGCCCAACCCAGAGGAGGGAAAGGCACAGGGCTGGTCGGAGGCACCACGGACTGTGGGGTCAGAAAAACACGACTGCTAATCCAGACACGGTCACGTAAGTGGTGCGGAATGGTGGATGAGTGTCAACCCCCCTGACTATTTCTCCATCTGTAAGAGGGAGAGAGCCACGCCCACCTTGTAGGGTTACTGTTCAGGATTAAATGAGATAAGACACGATGGTGGATACTGAATGCAGATTATTTCCCTCCTGTGCACTACGTCTTGCCAATGGTTGGACTCAACACACAACTGTTAAATAATTGAGTTGAGCCCATCTGGTCCTGGATGACGTCCTGGCTGAACACAGGCTTGCCATCCACGGCAGCGATGCTGTTCTCTTGGTGGAATGCTGAGGGCAGCTCAGGGCATCAGAGCGTCCTTCCACATCACATACCCTGCCAGCTGTCTCCTCTGGCCACCCTTTGGGGACCTTTGGAGCCTTGTCTGAACATCCAAAGGAAGAAGAAAATCAAGAATGCATGTATTAATCGTGACAGAAGCTGCCAGGCATGGACTTAATTCTCCCTGGTAAGTAAGATCATATCTATGTCCCCGTTTTGCAGTTGAGAAAATTGAAACTTAGACACTAAAACAAACCTATAGAGCTGGGATTGGAGCCCAAGCAGCCCAACTCCTAAATCCCTTGCACGCCGCGGCATCCTCCAGTTTGGGGAAAACCCATATACTGCAAAGTGTATTTGAGTGGAGGTGGCACGTTGCAAAGAATCCCAGCTTGAAATTTCACCACGACATTCCTGGGAGGAGATTTAATTGTGCAAAGTGAACTTCTTAAAGGCTGGGGAGAGGAGACACTAAACTGAGTTGTCAAGCTCCTCCACCAATCAAAGGCCAAGGAGAAATGGAAAGAAACAACTCAAAAGTCAAGCGACATCTGCCAGGAAATGTGACCCATGTTGGCACTTTTCCCGACAGCCTGCTTGGAGAACAGCTCTGCTTCCTAAAGTGAGGTCCACGTCTGCATTTGTGTCCTGGTTTAGTCTATAAAAAAGCTGATGTCCCGTTATCCCCACCTCTGACTGTCCTCATTGTCACACTGCAGGGCGCTTCCCTGAGCCAGCTCCATGTGGTCCATAACTCGTCCTTGTGGTAAAATGTGAGACCCAAATAGACCAGACACAATAAATGAGGACACGGACAAACAAAAAGACCCATTAGCTTTCACAAACTGACAATTCTGTTTTCCTCTGAAAAAAGGGAAGTCCACAATAAACTACCCAGTAATTTTTGGGATGGAAAACATAGTCATTACCCCGGAACATCAGGGTACAAACATTCAGAGGAAATTCGCAGTCTCATTAATTCTACATATGGCGTGTTTGGCCTCAAAATAGAGTGAAACACAAAGTGAATTTTACTGCCTCCCTCTAAACTTCATACCACAGTATTACGTACTATATTTTATCTGTAGTTGGTTATGTATTGTTTGTATTTTATGTGCAATATATATTTTATCTGCCTTAGGGTGATGAATTTTCTTTTTTTTTTTTTTGAGGAAGATTAACCCTGAATTAACATCTGCCACCAATCCTCCTCTTTTTCCTGAGGAAGACTGGCCCTGAGCTAACATCTGTGCCCATCTTCCTCTACTTTATACGTGGGACATATAAAGCATAAAGCATGGCTTGCCAAGCTGTGCCATGTCTGCACCCAGGATCCAAACCAGCGAACCCTGGGCTGCCGAAGCCAAATGTGCGCCCTTAACCACTGCACCACCGGGCTGGCCCCTTGGGTGATGAATTTTCTATGTCAGGAAGACGCACGCTGCAGTGGGGCATCCTTGTTGCTATCACACACGATTTTTAGTCCCAATCGCTTCACCAGCACACCTGCAGGCTCACACACACATATATGAAGTTTACATCTGTCTTGCCTGAATGTACAAAATCAAATTGTCACTAGCTTCCTGGTAATGACAATCCCTTGTGGTACTTTTACTTATGAGCTTGCTGGAAGAGGCTGTTGCTCACACATTTTTGTTTCTGCCTCAGTGGTTCCCATGGTGCCTTCCATCTAGAAATGATGAGGTGATGACAATGATGATGTTCAATGACAGTGATGATGATGGAGATGATGGTGGTGATGATGATGGAGACGATAATGATGATGGAGATGATGATGGAGAAGATGATGGAGATGATGATGACGATGATGCTGGTGATGTACAATGATGATGACTCGTGGTAGCTGCTGAGGTGGCCTGGATTATTTGCTCTCTCCCATCAGGCAGTGCATACACCCCACTCTGCTGCCTTTTGACTTGGTCGTGTGACCTGCTTTAACCAAGAGAATGAGAGTGGAAATGGAAGAGGGCTAATTCCAAGGAGATTCATTAGGGGGCATGGTGGGTGTCCCTCTGCACCCCCTTGAGCAACCTACCCCATGAAAACAGCAGACCCCAGACTGCATTCTCTCCTTCAGCCTGGACCCTGAAATGAGAAGACAGTGGGGCTGAGCTGAGCCCAGCACAGCAGCAAAAGAGAGCGCGGCCGAGCTGCAGGCGACCCACAGCCTCACGTGACACGAGCAAGAAAGCCTGGCATCACACGCCACTGAGATGTGGCGATGTTTGCTGCCAGCGGGAAAGCTGCCTGATTCAGCTGCTGATCCTCACTGGCAGCCCGCTGTGGATCCGGCCCTGATCAAACCCGGGACTAGGATCATGTTGTTCAACCCTCATGAGAGCCATTTGGAGTAGAAGCTATTGTTATGTTTACTTTTTAAATGGGGAAACTGAGGCACTGATAAGCCACTTAATTGGTCCAAGATCACCGTGTGGTATGTGGCAGCACTGGGATGTGAACCCAGGCTGGGTGGGAGGGGCTGGCTTTTACATCGGAGCACGTTATCTTCACGTCAGTCTTGGAATGCAGATGGCACAGAGCTGTCCTCCACGCGGCTGCAGGGGAAACAGGCTCAGAGGGCTTAAGTCAGCAACGTGAACATCAGACAGCAGTGTGGCTAGGCCTCCCCACCTCCTCCTTTGCCCCCATCTGTTCTCAATGGAGCAAGAATGAGTCTGTATCATCTGTCAGGCCATGTCTGTCCCAAATCTGCCATAGTGCCCATCTCTCAGAGGAGAAGCCAGTCCTCAGCATGACCCGACCCCCCAGGCAGATGGCATTTGCTCACCCTCACGAGCTCTGCTCCAGGCACACTATGCCCCCTCACCCCCACACACATTCCTCAAACATCAGAGGCTCTCCTGCCTCAGGGCCTTTGCACTTCCTGCTCCCTCTGCCCACAACAATCTACCCCCAGCTAACTGCATGGTTCCCTCCCTCACTTCTTGGAAGTAATGTGGGGCTCTCCCTCACCTCCTCCAGATCATTGTTCTTCCCCAACCACACTAGCATTCCCTGCACCCAGCACTCCCTGTCTCCCTTCCCTGGTCTACATTTCTCCAGAGCGCTCATCGCCGCCTCACATGTCATTCAATTTCCTGCTGTACCATTTATTCTCAGTCCCTCCCTGCAGTCTCGGCCTCTCGAGGGCAGGTACTTGTCCTAGTCACTGTTGTGTACTTAGAACAGCACCTGGCACTCGGAAGGAACTCAGTGGTGCCTGTCTGTCGAATGGGTGACCAGGGATGAGAGCTACTGTGCCCAGACTCCCGGCTCAGTTCTCTTTCTACTCTGAACAGTAGACGGTCAACAACATGAGCCTCGAGCTGAGCACAGAAACTCCTGCAACAGACTATGACCCCATCGCCCACGTGTGCTCAGGGGGCTGAGATTGGGACTAAAGAGCAAGCTTAGTGAGAACGGTCACCTTTCCAACATCACCATCTACCTGTTGTTGTGTCCGACACAAGCAGTCAACACGTTTTTCCACAGTCCTGACAACTGGGAAGCGGGGTTTATCCTGTCCATTTACAGATGAGGAAAAGAAGTTCAGAGGGGGCGGCATTGGTGTAAGGCTCACAGCGGCGCAGCCAGCACAGAAGATGACTCAGGCTAGAATACCATAGGTCAGGCCCTTGCACAGAGGGTGCGACCCTGCACTGTTATCACCGGGACAAATCCTGTTTGTGGACGGACTTACCTGGGACACACTCTGAGCTGGGGCATGGGGGAGGGGAGAAGCTGGGATCAAGTTCAGCCTGATGACAAGCTGTGTTTGGTCCACATTGCCATTATTTATAGAGCTTAGAGTTAAAGGCTAACACTTGAAAAAATCAGGTTTCACATTTAAAATATCGAATTCTCTTGAAAACACGGGCATAGAGGCCCAACTCTCCAGAAACAGGTTTAAGTAGAGAAAGGGATTCCCGACCCCCAGCTGGCATGTGCGTCGGGTTTGCGTGGTGGACGTTTATTCGTTCTTTCTTCCTTCCAACAAATATTAATTGAGCACCTACCATGTGACAGTCGTTTTTCTAGGCATGGGATAAGATGGCAAACAGCGCTCATATTTTTGAGGCAGGAGACAGAAAGTAGACAATTAAGCAATTATAGAGGTGGTCGGGTGGGGCAAAGAGCTACAGAGAACAGTACAGAGGGGAGGGGCGTGGAGAGTGCCTGGCGGTGGCGACGGGAGTTGACAAGGGAAGACGGAGTGAAGGCCCATTGATAAGCTGGCATCTGAGCACAGACTAAAGGAAGTGGGTGGGTTGGCCAGGGGGTGTGTGAGGGAAGGGAGTGTTCCAGAGAAAGGAACAGCAGTGGCAGAGGCCCCAAGTTGGGGAGCATGTCTTGTACGTTGGAACAGCAAGACGACCAGAGCTACACTGGGGGGAGAAGAAGTGGGGGACAAGGACAGGAACGCTGGGGAGGGGGGGATCCAGGTCATGCAGGGTCTGGCAGCCGTGGAGGCTTGGACCCTGCTGGAAGGAGGCAGGTGACATAAGCAGTTGCGTTTGTGCCTGCCCACCACGGATTTCCCTTCCTTAAGGCCATGTCACTTCTGCTCCCAGCCCATTGGGCTCACAGGGTTAGTCACATGGCCCCAGCCAAAGCGAGGGAGTCAAGGGTTACAATCCTATAGTGTTTCTGGTCAAGAGTAACCTGCAGATACTCGGTAAGCAGGACTAACAGCTAGTTATGATGTTATGAATGTGAACATAAATACTTTTACTGATACAAGTGCACAATCGACACGATTTGGAGAACTCAGGAAGCAGTTCCAGCCGGAGAATTTGGCAATCACACAGTGATCTCCAGCGCTCCTGCTTGGTCCATGGTGAACTCTGCAGAAGCCTGAAGTGACTTTTCCTCAATCGATGGCCTCAGCAGCAGAAAGGATGAAGTTGGGAAACCACACGGAGATCAAGAACGTGTCACGAGTGACGGGAGTGACATCTCCACCTGGGCCGGCTGCCCTTCCGCTCTCTGTGTTGTGTATTTCCCCAACATTCAGCAGGCTTTGATGCAGAAACTCATTGCATCATCGCTCTCCCAATAAGTAGATGCTCAGATTCAGAAGTTAAACCAACAGCCATTTCTGCCACAGAGAAACAATATGATAGATTCTTTACACATGCAAATATATTCTGAGTGATGCTTTAGATTTATAATTACAAGATGCTAGAAGATAATGAAATTAATATTTTAAACACCGTGCCCTATGTAAATGACAGTTAAGCTTTGGGGTGGAGCACGAATCAGGCCATTGTTTCATTCTGCTGGGTAAATACTCATCAGGCTGCCACGACATCCTATAATTACCTAGAGCTTGCGGGAAAATTAGATTTTCTTTGCCACCTGTAGCTGTAGCTCCTGGTGTCCTTGAGGCCACCTGGGAGGATCCTTCACCACAGCAGGTGCCTGTTACCGCCGGGGAGGTTGTTGGAGCAGCCGAGAACAACTCTGCTTAGCTCAGGGTTCGAGTCTCACTCTAGACCTGGAAATTGGAATTAATGGCCAGATCTAATCACGAACAAATAAGGGAACCAGGTTCAGGCTCATCAGGGTGCAAAGCCATGATTTGGTTTAAGCGGAAAAGCACATTTCTCTTCAGAGCAGAATCTGCTCACAGAGCCGCGCGTGAGCTCTCACGTGTGTGCGCGTGCGTGTGTGTACCAGGCGTTCTACGGGCCACCTGCAGATGCAGGGTCTCAGTTAATTCTCGCCCCAACCCTACGACCTGGGCACGCTCCTGTCCTCACTCTAAAGGTGGAGGGACCTGAAGCTCAGGAGGTGAATTCCCTTGCCTGAGGTCTCACAGCGAGGGGAACAGCTGCGATGCAAATTCAGGGCTACCTGCCGCCGAGACATCCTGAGAGATGATGTTGCAAAGAGCACTGCACGAATTGCAACCCTCCCGCCAGCATCCCCAAAGCAGAAGGCGCCCTAGGGACGCGTAAGAGGTGGTGCACAGGGAAACCTCCCTCCAGCCCCACCCACCAGCCCCAGCGCGCCCTCGCCCAGGACAGGCGGCCAGCCCTGCATCTCCCGGTAGGGCTCCCGCGGCCCCTGTTAGCTCGCCCCCTGCAGGTCCCTTGGGAGCGGGAGACCAGTGCCGCGAGTCTCGGGGCGGTGCGGGCGGTGGTGTGCGCGGGCGCGCCCTCTAGCGCCGGAGGGCGGGAATGCACCCCCGGGCGGGGGCCTAGGGGCGAGGCGCACCTGGAGATGCAGCCACGGGATGCGAGGCACCGCCCATGCTCGCAGCGCTGCCTTCCCCGCCCCTTAGGCGCCCGTCTTTACAACTTCTCTTTCCTTTCCTGTTCTGCCCTTCCTCGCCCATTCCCTATCCTAATTAAACCAGCGGATCCTCTCTCCAAAAAATGCACAAGTGCGCAGAATTCAGCTCCAAGTGTCAAATTACAGTGGATCACAGGCCCTCTTTGCAGCCCATGGACAAGAGTCTTGGCCATATGGGGCCTCAGCAAGGGTTCTCTGATTTGAAGAGAGGACCAGGCCATTTCAATCCCCTCTGCCTCCCAGATTTCTTTACTTGATATAAATAAATAAAGCTAACATTGAATTACCAAATACGTGGTGTATTTTCAATGTCCACATTTGAATAAGCAAATACCTTTAAATTGCAAAAGGTGTAATACATAACTCACAAGTACTTACAGGATTGGGGCACGTTCCCAGCGCAGTGCAGGGAATGCAGGGGGAAGTCTGCCGTGTGAGCTGAAGGGCTGTTTTGCTCAATCTTGTCACTGTCACTGGATGTCTAGATTTCTTTGGACATAACAACAAAAGGTCCAAGTTCATTGCTGTTGAGAACGTGGAGCCTGAGCCCAAACTACATTTGGTTTCCCTCTCCCACTAAGATCACCTGATAGAAGCTTTTGTCTTCTATCTCCTGTTTCCAGCACCTGGGCATGTGTCGGGTGAGGGCAAAGAGCGCTTCTGTGCCCCTACACTGGGACCCCTCCTAAGGCGTCTAATGACATCGGTGGCTGCCTTACTGAGTGTCTGTGATGTGTGGCTGGACCTGCTCTCGTCACAGCCCCTGAGGGCGCTGAGATGATTGCCTCGCTTTCTTGGAGGAGGGGAACACGGAGCAGTGGGACGCAGTTACAAGCACTGGAGGCGTTAGGACTTGCACCCGGGGATGACTGGGTCAGGAGGAACCGCGGGGCTATCCCGAGAGTGCAGAAGAAAACTGGGAATCAGAATGAGGAACAAACTGGCCACAAAGTGGGGGAACAACTGAAGGCTGGTGAGGGTGCAGAGCCCCCGTGGAGAGCCCAAGCGCTGACTGTTGTTTACAGGGTCCAGAGGTCCTTTTGATTGCTGGACCTAACATCATGACCCTCGGAGAGATGAATGGCAGAACTCTGTTACTTCCAGCTTCTCTGAGAGGCGGTGGCCAGACAGGCCCACATGGGGATTGCAGCCGGGACAGGTAACAGCAAGCCAGGGCTGTAGGGGCAGCTTCTGTGTGGCATCAGGTGGGGTTAGCTGGCTTTCGGGGGCTCCCTGTGGACTGGCAGTTGGAATTATGTTGTGGACTCTTGGGCGTAGGGCTGTCTCCAGGTGTTTGGTGCCCGGCCCCAGGGTTCTTGGGGAGATGCATGGTGGCCTGGAGCCCCATAAGGGAAGTAGCTGGAGCTGTGACTTAATCAGCCGCTCAAGAAGGGGATGGACCCTCCTCTAACTGAGACCAACCTCGAAACTAGGTCAAGGTAACATTAAAAAATCAAGCAAACAAACAAACTACGTTACGTGGTCCATTACTTCCAAGAACCATGGCTGTTTCCAAGGAGAAACGCCTGCCCACCTCCTGGGCCCATTCTCCCTGGAGGTTTGTGTCTTGTAGGACCAACTGACACTGTGAACAGGCTATCCCCTCTGTTTCCCAGCGGAGGAGACTGAGGCACAGAAAGCTGAAATGACTGAGGGGAAGACACAAAGGAATCGGGGCCAGCCCTAGAAGTAAGCGTGCTCTCTCCTCCCTCCTTCGCTGGCAGTTTTATTGTGAAACCACCGGTCTTGTTAGCGCTCACTATCCACCACTGATGACCAAGCGTTTTTCCTGCACTGTTATTATCCTAACATAATTACTACGGGAAACAGCTGCTGTTGAACACGGCACTGTGGGCATAGCCATGCCTGATTGGTTCCTATTAATTCCATTATAAATCATGGATTAAAGGGGAGGCAGAAGCAGAGAGGAATGTGGCAGGAGTTGGGGACAGTGAGATGCCATTGCAATTATCCTTGTAGGGAAGTTGCTGGAACTTTGTCCATCTCTCTGTCGGCTGCTTCTCTTCCCCCAACTGTTCTGCTCTCCTTGTAGGGGCAGAGGCTGTCGCCTACCCTGCTTCCTCCCCTTTATCCATCACGGCTTTCTCCTCAGCAGACACAGATAGGGTCTCTCGTCATCCTCTCCCCAAGATGAGGGAGCTGAGGCGCAGAGTCAGGAACACGCCAGGACACACGGACACAGAGCCAGGGCTGACTTTGCCCTCTGGACCAAGTCTTCCCGTGTCCGTGGCTGAGGGTGCCCACGAGTGATCAGACCAGCGGACGGGGGAGAGACAGCCACCCCCTTGGAGAATTCTCCCAACTCCTTGGCCCTTGGACTGTTGTTGTGTCCTTGCTTGCAGTTGGAGAGAGAGACAGAGACAGAGACACAGAAAGCGAGAGTAAGCGGGGGCGGTCCTCGTTGCTGATGCCTCTCAGAGTCTTCCCACATCTCTGATCTCCTGCTGGGTGGCTCCCCTGTCAGCCTGCCTCATACTTCCTGAGGGACGAGATGCACCAGCTTCTGTGCGCCGCTTCCTCCTGTTTATTCATTGCAGCCCAGGTGGGTCCCAGGGAGACCTCGTGGTGCTTTGGGGCAAAATCACCCCCATGCCTCTGTCCCCCGCAATGAGGGGAGCTGAGTTTCTCTGCTGGTCCAGGGGCAACCGGCACTGCAGACGGGCAATTGGAGGACACCAGGTAGTTCTGGCTGAGGGTCAACAACTCCAGGTTCCTGGGGACCCTCAGCAGGGAGTGACCCCAGGCAGCTCCTGGCCATGATGGGGACAGCGCCCTATTACCAAAGGTACTTCTCCACCACACGTCAGCCAGGGAACTGCCTTCAGCAGCAGATTCAGGACCAGCATGCACCGGGAGATGAACGTTCTCATCGAACGTTTAGATTTGGGAACATTTGTACCTCCCACCGCTCTTGAAAAATGCAACCTTGGCATGAGAAACACGCACTTCTTTTCACAGAATTCCAATTCTGCCGCCCCATTTTCAGCTCACAGGACTGAAAGCTGCGTAAATTGGCCACCCCCTGCACCATTCAGGGACATTTTCCCATAATGAGGCATGTAATGATGCGCACAATGGCAGTTCCAGTGTTTTTCTCTAACTGCAGCGTCTGTCAGTAAATAACCAGAATAATAATAATGAGCATTTTATTCAGCAGGTCTCGGGGTCAACTCTGAGCGTGAAGAAGTGCTCTGCAGCACCCTTGGGGATCTCCAATGACGCCCTCCCCTCGCCACGCTGTGGAGGAAGCTGCGGAGTCTTGGTCTGGGTGCTGCGGTCGGCTTGCTGTGCGTCAGGGGCGGTCACATGCCTCTCTGAGCTTTGGTTTCATCATCTGGGAAAGGAGGGCGTTAGTCTTAATCACGGACGGCAAACCAGTGATTCGTGAGCTCAATGTGGTTTTTCGAATCACCCGTTTTCCCCTTCCTTTCTTGTGGATGTTTCAAACTCGCATGAAGCAGAGGGACGAGTCCAGTGGAAGTTCACAGCTCAGCTTCTACGATTATGAACATGCACCTGGTTTTGTTCCAACTATTTTACTCTCCACCCACCTTCCCCCTAGATTATATCAGAGCCAATTACAGCCGTCTCATAATTTTGTTTGTAAATACTTCAGCATGCATCTCTAAAAGATAAGGACTCATTTTTAATATTATCATAATACCGTTAACTGCTCAAAATTTAACAGTACTGTCAAATATCCAGTCAGTGTTCAAAGTTCCCCAGTGGAGTCCTGTCTTCTCCTCCAGCTCCTGCTGCTCTGCCTGCTTCTTCTTTCAACACTTTGCAATCCTGTCGGAATGCACGGGGCACCTGTTCCCTGGCTGGGCCAGCGGAGAGTGTTGTTAAACTCTTGGATTTTGCCATATACAGTCCTGCACTGCTTCATGACGGGGACACGTTCTGAGAAATGTGTCATTGGGCGATGTCATCATCTTGTGAACATCATGGATTGTGCTTATACACACCTGGATGGCACAGCCTCCTGCACGCCCAGGCTCCATGGTACTCATCTTATGGGACCACCGCCATGTCTGCGGTCCATCCTTGATGGAAACGTTACGTGGTGCCTGACGGGATACGTATGAAAGGAGGTCAGAGGTGCTCCCTACAGTGTGGGTGCCTCTTACTGTTCACAGCACTGCCCCCACCTCGTGCCACTTGCTCTTTGCCAGACCCCTGGGGCAGGTAGGACAGGTGCCATCATCCTTATTTCACAAGGGGACATCCGGCAGGTGTCGGATGCAAGCACACTGTGACTTGGCGGGATTTCGGGGGCTGGACTCTATCCTCTGACCTGGGAGCCCTGCTGCTCACTCCAGTGCTCACAAGGGATGACCTATCACGTCGCTGGTGCAGGAGAGAGACTGCGATGCTGTGGGCGGGTAACTCAGCCTCAGTCCAGTGCCGTTCATGAAACGTTTTGGTGGGGTAAGCACTGCGGTTGCCTTCAGAGAAGCACACTAAAGAAAACCCCTCCTAGAGATGGGAACCTTCCCCGTGTGGCTCTGAAAGCTTATGCAAAACCCATCAATGTCACCCCCAATGAGGAGGGAGGGAGAAGAGGCCCTGGGGTTGGGAGCGGGGATTACGATATTTTATCTGGTCCTGAAACCATGGAGTCAAACCACATCCAGCTCTAGTGACTTTTCCTCCTATCAGCATCCTTCGCTGCGTCCATTTAGTGTGATGTCACAGGCTGGAGGAAGGAGAGCCCAGAGAGCTCATTGTCATGAGCATCTCAGAAAGTTTGGGAACAAGTTCTGAATTAATTGAAATCTCAGTTGAATAATGCACACACACACACATTTATTTTATTATTGAGCTTCTCCAGGATAAGCAACGAGGCTTCCTCCTGGGGATTGCCTGGTGGTAGCCGGCTGGCTGATCATCACTCAGAGGAAGAAGTGAGAGGGTTTGGGTTTTTTTTTTTTTTTTTGCTGAGGAAGATTCTCCCTGAGCTAATGTCTGTGCCAATCTTCCTCTATTTTGTATGTGGGTCGCTGCCACAGCATGTCTGACAAGTGCTGTAGGTCCATGCACCAGATCTGAACCCATGAACCCGGGCCACCAAGCAGAGCACACCGATCTCAGTGACTACACCACGGGGCCAGCCCTGGGAGAGTTATTTTTAACTCCCCATTGTGGGAGAAAACACGGACACCTGGACCATTGTGGGGGTGACTATCAGATGTTCATCTGAGAAATGGCCGGGGCTGGCCAGGCATCATTTCCACCTATTCTGATAGCGCTCGTGGCTGTAAGCACTATAGATGCCTAAAACCAGATCCATTGACTCTCCCTAAGTTATACCCTCTCAGTCTGCCGTGGAGCGATGGTTTAATGAAATCTCTACCTTCATCAGGCAGTGAAACCAAGACGGATGGCATTCTGACAGTGTTCGCCCCCTGTGGATGCAGGAGGAGGCTCAGCAGGAGAGATGGGGATTCCAACTCAGAAAATGTCTGGGGCTCACTGTCAGCCTGGCTTCTGAGAAAGGATGGATATTTCTGAACTGGAAAGCAATTATTTATATTCGCAGGCGGCTAATGGGGCTTGGAGTTCCTCAGGGAGTCAATTCCCAGGCTGACAAAAGGAAGTTTCATGTGAATATGTCCCTTAGGAATTTCTGGCAGAATGTGGTGTAGGACGATTGTACCTCTCACATGGGGTGGAAAGAAGTCAGCCAGATTCCTGGAGCCCTATAATTAAATTCCACACACCATGTTTGGCTGCACCTGGCAGTCTTTTTCTCTGAAACTATCCATCCCATAAATCTAGGTCAGAGCTCTGGACTGTGTGTAGAAGCATCAGAGGCATCTGTCCACATTCGTGAGTGCGTCACGAGAGCACACAGCAGCGCCTACACAGGCGCGAGGCAGGACGGCATTTGGAAATCACTCTGGAAGCAATAGGGCAGTTGTTGGATATGCCCAATCCCAGAGAATATTCTTCGTATGCTTGTCGTGGGTCTTAGAATTTCACAAATAGGATCTCAGCTTCTTTGATGTCCTAAACCTACTTGTATTCGTGCCGATTAACAGGAGGTTCAGTTAGAAGAGTTTAAACAAGAGGAGTTATCTCACACACTAAGAAGCTGAAAGTTGGGCAGTTTGAGGGTTGGCTCAGGGGTTCTCCCATGTCTCCAAGGACCCAGGCTCCTTGCATCTTCCTGCTGCACTCTCCCCTGTACTTTAGGTAGTTTTTTAGTCTTTTCTCTTCATGGTCACAAGATGGCTGTCAGAGATCCTGGCATCACATCCTCATCCATTCACACCCAAAGGCAGGAAGAAATCAAGTTTTGTGTGTGTGTGCACTAGGGGCAGCTTTGACAGAGGTAACCATCCTCTGCGTGTTTAGGAAGGAAACTTGAGGGAAGCCCCCATCAGCGTCCTCTCAAGTCTCCACTGGCTGATGTTGTGTCCCATGTCATCTACAAAGTGTCTGGCAAGGTGAATCCGTATCCAGCATCGATTATGGGATGTGGGCTGTCAGCACCGAGGGACGAGGGGGCTGTTGGTTGCCACTCAAGGATGGTGTTGCCCCAGAAAAGGCCTTTTAATCCCAGTTTCTCCAGGGGGAGGTCACCGGTTAAGCTGGTATCAGTCATCACCTCCTCTGAGCATTGACCTACCATCCCTCTTGCCTTCCAGCATCGTCTTCAGATCTGATGAGGTGGGGGAAGGGATTTGGGAGCAATGGGGCGGATGTGGGGAGGGTCCCCAGAGAGGGCCTTCAGCCGTCAGTCAGAAGGAGCAGGAGGTGTAGAATCGGGGCGGGGGACTGGCCTCAATCCCACACGCCGACCTGCTGTGTTCAGATTATATGGAAATAATTGAAAAATTCTCTCACCTTAAAATTCAAGAGGTATCATATAAACATGTAGAATTTTGCCTCCTGTGAAAAGTACGGAAGACCAGCGCACTGGGTCGCATCGTTGGGGCAGCACCGGGAGTCAGGAGGTCAGGCCGGGGCTCCTCGGGGCTCCACCGCCCCCACCCTCTGGCTCCTGCTCCTCACGCCTGCATCCTCTCGGCTCCGGGGACATGTTGGCCGCCTCCCCTGAAACCCACGCTGTCCTCTCTGCTGGAGTGGCCCTGCTCTGGCTGAGTGAGCAAGGGCCGCTATTTGGAGGAGGAGGAGGGCCCCCAGGAGCAGGCCGGGGGGTGAGCCCCACTACAAATGCTGCCCCGAGGCCAGGGGGCTTCCTGTGCAGCCAGTCTGTGGCTGCAGAGTAACAATGGTGTCGCCACAAAATCACAAGAGTGGCGCTTGTGCTGGGCCCTGTGAGAAGTGCTCACCTCCGGCCCTGGTCGGCGTGACCCTGGAGGTGGGGTCTACCATCACCCCCACAGAATGGATGAGAAGACTGAGGTGTGGGGAAACTGAGTCACTCACCAAAGTCCCCGACCACAAAGGGGGACTCAGTCCTGGTCCTTGATGGTCCTCCGCTGATGGACTCCCTCCCAATTTACAGGGAGGAAGGCGAGGCTGGTGACACTCCAGACGCCGAGAGAAGTTGGGAGGAAGTTGGTTATCCACCTAAGGGACCTGAGGAGAGCTCATTGGCAGCGGCAGGCCAGGGCCAGTCTGAGCCAGGCAGGTAGAATAGGGTGGGCCTTTCTGGTGGCTGGTGGGCTATGGAAAACTTTCTGCAAGGTTTGAATCTCCTGCTGGCCCCAAAGGAGGGAGGGCCAGCGGGCTTGCCCAGGGATCGACCAGAGGGGAGGCTGACCCGCAGTTCCCATGGCCTGGCTGAGAAGAGGGATGACGTGGCCCGATGCTGAGGGAGGGGGCCTCTGTGCCCCTCGTTCTCCTCAAGGGGCCAAAGGGGTGCCAAGGGGCCTGGGAAGCAGGAGGCTGGTGTGTGAGGGAGCAGTGCTCTATGGTACCCAAGACGGTGTCTCCTCCGGTCAAGGACGCCCGTCTGCGAAGGGGGCTCATAGCAGCTTCCCTCAGGTCGTGGTGGTGACCAGTGGGTGAAGGCAGCTGGCTAACTCGGCTCAGAGCTTGGGTATCGTCGGAAAGCTGGCTACGTTTCTCTTAAAATACGATGTAGAAAATCATCTTTCTGTGATTTTTTATCAGCGTAGCTAATCTGTCCACGTAGACTTCTGCGAACCCCGCTGTTCAGATGCCCTTAGCTTGAAAGTCATGGTAATTGGCATGACGCAAGTTGAAAGTCCATTGAGCAAACATTTGGGAGCAAAGAAACAGTGCCCAGGTTAACATTATAAATACGAGTGACGAACGGGGTTATCGCAAACTCTTAAAGGAAAACTACAACAATCTCAGGCCCCCATTTAGACGGCCTGACAAGACAATGACAATTCCTTATTAGTTATCTAAAATGGCTGAAGCTTGATGTCTGTCCACATTATTTAAATTATCTTCCATGTGAATTTGACAGTAATAACATTAAATTTTTTTTCCACGTTTCTAATCCTTTAATCCTTTTACCATGTGGAGACCCGACCTTCCCTCACGCAGTCAGGATTGACGAGGTTCTGCCATCTTTCTCCTCTGAGTGTGCGACAGAGCTTGCTTTGAGAAAGAGAAAATAAATATTCACAAGAAAGGAAATTAGATCTCGCTTTGGCTAGTTGGCACTCGTCACATGCTACTTTTTCCAGAAGAATCCATTCTTACTGTTTGCTTAAAAACTCAGGTCCAAGATTAAGAAAATCATTGCAAGAAGTTGCCTAGACTGAGAGGCGGGGACTGGGGCAGGGGCCCTTTCTGGAGACAGAAAAGGACACTCTTGTTTTGCTTAATGCACTTGATTTATGCTGCACTTTGAAAAATCATTGAACTTCCTTTGCACATTGCCATCCCCAGGAGCCCTCCAAAGCCCGAGGAGGCTCTCCATCTGGGGTGGATTCCATGAGGTTCTGTGTAGAGACAGGAAAATGGGCAAGATAAATACCCAGTATTACTCACCAAGTCTCCTTGGCGCTGGGATTCTGCTGGGACGTGGTCTTGACCCCTGCCCAAGCTTCCTCGACATGCATGAGAACTCAGCCTTTCCCAGAAGTCAATCATTCAAGCGTCATCCTCATGGCTTCTGAAGACTCCGCTCATCACTGCACGCTGTCTCATACTGATTGTGTGCAAGTTAGCATGTTTCTTTAACTCAACTTACTGCTACTTGAAAAACATCATTTAAAGATAAGTCATATGTCGCGGACATAAATGTATCAGCCTGTGGCTTCCTCTGTCATTATAATTCTAAATTTCAGGGTAAAAATCAATGTGTTTGGAATCATGACCTTGCATACTTCAGCTTGTTTTCAGAAACGACTGGAATGGTGGCAGTGATCAATGGGAAATGCCAACGTGGCACTCAGGGAATGACAAAACAACCCTGCCTCTGTCCACGCAGAAGTCACGACAATTGGGGAGCCGTTTGGGGATCTATTCGGGTGGGGCAGGATGGCATCAGAGGGAACAAGACCCAGCACAACCTTAGGTTTGGGTGATTTTGCCTTAAACTAATATAGATGTCATTTCAGTTTTCCCTAACAGGTTTTGTCAACTTCAAAAGCAAATTTACCTATTATTTTTTCTTAAAATGAATTTATTCAGAATAGCCAAAAGAACTATAATTCAGGATGTGCCTGCTATGGTGAACCACAGGCAAATTTGGAAAACAAAGGAGGGGAGCTGCTTTTATAGAGAAAAAGGGGGAAAGGGCGGGGCTGTTCTAAAGGAAAATCCATTTGGGGAAAGTAACAGTTCAGGGCAGCAACGGCTTCTCATTGGGTGGGCTGAGGTGTTTCTCATTGGCTGGGCTGAGGTGTTTCTCATTGGCTGGGCTGAAGTGTTTCTCATTGGCTGGGCTGTGGCATTTCTCATTGGCTGGGCTGTGGCGTTTCTCATTGGCTGGGCTGTGGCGTTTCTCATTGGCTGAGCTGCGGCATTTCTCATTGGCTGGGCAGTGGCATTTCTCATTGGCTGGGCTGTGGTTTTTCTCATTGGCTGGGCTGTTGCTGGGTGGGGAGGGAAATCTTCCTAGTAAAGTAGTTCTACTTCCTGTCCAAGATGCAAGCGTCTGTCTTTTCCTGCCTGGTGTAATTGACGATGTGTGGTGGGGTATGAGAGCCCCCTGCAGGCCTTCCTGAGTCCAGTTCAGTTACAGTTTCTTTGATTACTTTCCACAGTCCTAAATTGCTCTAAAGGCCTTCAGAGGTCCCTAAACTTTCTCCCACTCCTTTTACCCAGGTTCCAAGTTTTTAGTCTTTTGTGTGGCATCCTTTTGATGATCATATTTGTCATGCCATTTGCACTGTTAATTACTTAATATTTTTCTTTTAAATTATGTTGCTTAAATAAAAATATTTAAAATGGGAATAAGATGAACATTATGAATGGAAAACCAATATCGTTTGCTATAGATAAAAAATAATGCTGAAGGTTACAATCTTCTTGGAGGTAGCTCTCATACAATAATTCAAGCATATAAGAATAACAATAACAAAATTATTTAGGATGTGTACGGACCAAGAAAAGAGAGAAAATAAAATAAATTTTAAATGACTTTCCCTTCCTCTTTTTCTTTATTCATTCATCTGTTAAATACTTAATAATTACCTCGTAAATGCTCAGCACATTCCAGCACCAGCACCAGAGGACATGGACACTATTTGGTTTTTATTATTGTTGTTGTTGATGTTGCTGTTGTCTCATCGTGCCTCATCACCAAGGATATCTTTCCTTCCACTGGGGAACAAAGTGCATGGGCTTTGTGACGGCTGTGGCATCGATTTCTTCCTCACATCAGGAATGCCTCACAAAATGGCACCAGGATTGGGTGGTCATGGCTTAATGGTCTGTAAGATTCTGGCTCCTCCCTTCGCCCTCTGGCTCCAGGAGAGATCTCAAGGATAGCTTTTTTCCCTATTAAGCATCTAGCATTTCTCAGTCCTTTGGACTCAAGTCCAAGACGGCAGCTGAACACTCATTTGGAGCAAGCTGATGCTTCTATGAGTCCAAGGAAGGAAATCCACGCTGGGCTTATCCTGAGACCATGGGATTGCGCATGAGTGATGCTGAGGCATGGTGTGAGGTCTCCCCATGTACCCTGGATCCCACCCCAGCCCTGCGATTGGAGCTGAGGTGTGATTTGGCTGCAGTACCGTCAGAATCACCAGAGCCGTCTCTCTGTGCTAACCTGCTCTGAATCCAGTCATCGCTGGCCCATTGAAGAGGCATTTGATGCAGTATAAGAAACGAGGGGTGGAGGGTCTGTAAACGTGTCTTCATGGTACAGGGTGTAGACGCAAGCTCACCGTGCAGAACAGGAAGCACTGTTGGAGAGCGGGGAGGAAGCAGATGGTGTCTCAGATCTAAGGGCTCTGTTGTCACTTATCAGCCTATGGAAATGACAAAGGGACAACCCTTCAGTGTTTCATCTCATCATTCTGGTTATTTGCTCATTTGCTCTCAGATCCACTGCCTGCCCTTGCCTTGCTCTGATTTCTATCACAGGGGCTGGTCCCTGCAGGCTGCATTTCCCAGGCCCCTGTGACCCCTGGATTCTGGGTAAATTTGACCAATGGGAAATACCTTGTGAGCCTGGAGGCCGGGGCAGTACCTCTTTCAGCCTTGGGCTGTCCTCCTGGCATTTTCTGCATCCTCTGCACAGTTCCAGCTCTCACAGGCCGGGGATCCAAGTCCCCTGGGGAGTTCCCACTGTGGACTGGGGCT
This sequence comes from Equus quagga, assembly GCF_021613505.1. Taxonomy (NCBI): domain Eukaryota; kingdom Metazoa; phylum Chordata; class Mammalia; order Perissodactyla; family Equidae; genus Equus; species Equus quagga. The sequence continues at coordinate 68,397,946 of NC_060281.1, read as the reverse complement.
CTGGGCTGGGGGGTTCTCTTCTCTAACATTCCAGTTCCTCCCTTTGTCCTTCTGGGCCAAAGGGTGATAATAGCTTCTTGCAGTTATTAACCTCCGGGCAGCCTCCCGGTGCCCCGCTGCCACCTCCTCAACACTCCTGTTACTAATTCTCCCAGTTAATTCCCAGTTCCATCCTCTGAGCTTCCTGCTGTGAGCTCGCATTTCCCAGCAGGACCCTGCCTGAAACGCTCTGACTAGGAACTCGTGCAGCAAACGTTCACTAAAGAGGATGCAGTTGCTCACTCCTTGATCCCCGTACCTGACAGGCATTTATGGAGCATGCCCTCGGTGTCGCTCTGAGGAGACAGAGATGAGAAAAGAGGGTCCATGAGCTGGAACCAGATGCAGAAGGTCTGAGTGTCGCAGCGAAGCGGGGGTTTGTTTTCTGGGCCCTGGAGGGGCTGTAGGCAGTTTTCACGTAGATGAGTGGCAAAATTAGACCAACGATTTGAGAGAGCCACCACGACGGCTGTGGGGAGCAAGCAAGAAGGAGAGATTGAAAACAGCAGACGGGCCTCCAGGGCTCTCACTGATGTTTGGTCAGCAAAGGCGTGGCGGCCCCCGTGGCCGCCTGAGTGAGCATCAGCTCGGGAAAACCCTAGGGTTTTCTTAAAAGTATCTTTTTCCTTTAAAATATCTCAACTTTTTCTTAAATAAATTTGTTTCAACACAAAACTTTTTTTTATTGTGGTCATAATAGCTTATAACATTGTGAAATTTCAGTTGTACATTAATATTTGTCATACAGCATGTAAGTGTGCCCCTGCACCCCTTGTCAACACAAAACTTTAAATCATTTCCATACGTGGACAACATGTGTTATTTGCCACAAATAGTAGGCAACCAAAAAGTGTCATAAACACAGAAAACGTTATTAAATTCTAACTGGTTCTTAGACCTGACTGACCTTGAGGCCCAATTTCTCTTTGATGAAAGATTTTCAAGTGACCTATAGGCATGAAAATAAGCAGCTTTCTTTGGTATTGTCAGAAGACTTGGAAAAAACCAAAAAATAAAATCTTTATCAGATCCATGTCTTCATTAAAAATGGGTAAACAAGACAAAGAGGATCAGCTATTTCCAGAAAAACGGGAGCTCCTACTTCCTCAGAAAGTGAAGAGGATGCCTCTTTGTTCAAAGGCTGAACAGACACGGCCCAGAGGACATCGTACGTTCATGTCAGCATGTGGCCCCTGCAGGCCCTTGAGTGGGAGGCCCCTGGGCCACACTTGTGAGTATGCAGGACAAGGGACCAGAGACATCCTCCAGTCCGGAGAGAGGCAGGGTCTGCCAGCCTCCCCTGAGCGCAGGAGCTGGGGCGCAGAGGAGAGGGCCGCAAGGTCAGATCAAGGGCAACGCTTCCTGTTCCTCCTGCTCTTGCAAGCCTGGATGAGCAGCGCAAAAGGCTGTTTCTGGGATCCCATTTTCTCTGAATAAAATGTTGGAAGCTCATCTGGCCCCCGAGCGAATTGAAAATGGCAGGGGCGCCGCCCTCCCCGCCGACGCTGCAGTTTCCCGCGTGGAAACGTGCGCAATGGCGTTATTTGTCTGCAGTCTTCATTCCCTGCGCTCTATTGATGAACGTGAAAAGAGAAAATAAAATTAAAGTTGTGTGAAAGACTAAGGCCGTCTTCTACTAATGAGAAACATCTGTTTTTTCTTGTTTTGTAAATGTGCATTCACCCACTAGACAGGATTTTTTAAGTCAGAAACAAAAGTAAAAAAAAAAAAAAAAAAACGAGTAAAACAAACCAAAGATAGTTGCTGGTACTCGGGGAAAATTGACAGTACCAAGGCTGAATCTGGTCAGAAAGCTGTGTTTAGAGAGAGGATGTGTAGTGTGAGTTCTGATGCCCACGTCAGGATTAGAGTCGTGCAAATGCTCAGAACCCTGCTCATGCAGACTGTCCTTCATGTGGCTATTTGACAGGTACAAACAAGCATCTTCCCAGAGCGGGATGGTGCTAGAGCTGAGGACGCAGTGATGGATAAAGCAGATGTGTCCCCCGGCCTTGGCGAGACAGTGATGGATCAGTGACACAGTGGCTACCAGTACCCCAGCCTTTCCCGGGCAAGGAGCACTTTTCTAAGGTCTGTTCAAATTTATTTGCTTTTTAAACCCTTCCAATAATTCTAAGATGTAGCAACTCTTATTTTTATCCCCATAACATGGATGAGCAAAATAGGCCCAGAGAGATTTGGTAAGCAGCTCAAGGTCACACAGTATCAAGAAGCAGCAAGTGCTATGATTATAAAGCAGGGCGAGGTGATAGAACATGAAAGATGAGGAGGATCCTATTTCAAATAGGTGGCCTGGGATGGCCTCTTTGAGGCATTGAGATTTGAGCAGTGTCTATGCTGGGAGTTAGCAAACTGTTCTGTGAGATTTGGTCCACAGCCTGTTTTTGTATTATCTGTGAATCAAGGATTTTTTTTCATGTTTAAGTTGTTGAAAAAAATCAAAAGAGGACTATTTCATAACATGTAAAAATGATTTGAAGTTGGGGGCTAGCCCAGTGGCGCAGTGGTTCAGTTCCCACACTCTGCTTTGGCAGCCCCGGGTTTGCCGGTTTGGATCCTGGGCATGGACCTATGCACTGCTCATCAAGCCATGCTGGGGCAGGCGTCCCACATAGAAAATAGAAGAAGGTTGGTACAGACGTTAGCTCAGCAATGAGCTTCCTCAGGCAAAAAGAGGAAGATTGGCACAGATATTAGCTCAGGGCCAATCTTCCTCAACAAAAATAAAACTTATTTGCAACGAGGCCAGGAATGTAGACATTGATAACATTTTCTAGAAAAGGATCACGATGGTGACGAAGCAGGTGACGATGGTAGTGATGATGATGGTGGTGGTGGTAGTGATGATAGCTAATGCTTACACAGTGCCTGTCCTGTGCCTGACTCTACTCCAAGCCCTTTGTGTATATTAGCTCATTTAATCCTCACAATGAACTTGTGAGGTAGACACTGTCATTATCACCACTTGACAAATGAGGACATTTGATCACAGAGAGGGCAAGCATGATGCTTATGGTCACGCAGCCAGCAGGGGCTGGAGCAGGATCTGAACCCAGGGCTGGGGCACCAGAATCTGTTCTTAACCACCACTGGTAAATGGTTCCCCCAGGACAGTAGGTTTTGGGTAAAACATTTTGATCAAAGGAGGCAAAGGCCATTTTTCGTGAGTTTCTGAAAAATCTAAATTATAGGAAACGTAAAGAGAAACGCACATTTGGGGTTTCTGATGTCCATCCTGAACTCAGACATGGACACTTAAAATAATTCCAGGGAGAGGGCTTGTGGTCGGCGGGATCGTCAGACTTTCCGAGGGGGAAAATGTCCCATCTTTCGTCAGTATATATTTTAGCTCAATAAGGGACGCGCCGATACAATCTCATGTGGAAAATGAAGACGTTTCAGGGAAGTCTAAAGTCTCCTTGATGCCCGTCTCCTCCTGCGTCTTGGTGCCCAGACCGCGGTAATGTCTGCTTTGGGGTGAGCCATCCGTGGCTTTGGGCATTGTCACACACGCGTGTGGGCCTGTGGGGAGTACAGACACCTCCTCTCTCCACAGTATACAGAGCGTCTACACAGAGAGTCCACACAGAGCGTCCACACAGAGTGTCTACACAGAGCTCCTCAGGCTCTGCTGCTTTCTGCAGGCTGGTCCGTGTGCTGCCAGGAGAGCCACTGGCTTTCTCCTTGGGGCTGGTTACCGCTCTTGGTTCATTACCCTTTGTGCTGGGCGGCTAGTGTCCGAGGGGTCCTTCAGCCTCGTTCCTGGGCTTCAGTCCAGGGCGGGGGCAGGGGTGGCCCTGGCTGGAGCAGGAAGGTGGCAGCACAGGTGAGCAGACTGTGGATGTGCGTCTCCCCCCGGGTGTCAGCCCTGCCCCTGGCCGGGTCCCACCCTGGAGTCAGCGTCTGTGACCGGCGGCCTCCACCTCCACCTGCTGCGGACGAAGCCGCTCTGGCGAACCTGAGCAAAGGTGCGCGTGAAATACCCCAGGCCTGGGTGACAACCCCTCTTCTTACCTCGCAGGGGCAGGTGGGCTCTGATACGGATGCTGGCCTTTCAGAGAAACTCGCCAGAGGCCCTCTCGGTGCCCAAAGCTGCTGCCCTGCGCATGATCGCCACTGGAGCCTCGTTCAGTCCCAGGAACCAGAGTAACTTGCAGGAGAGGACAGGGCCCGGGGACCGGAGGGTGGGCCCACGGTACGGTCCCAGTTTCCCTCTCTGTGTAAATAAGGAGCGATAATTCCCGTCTCCGCGTCTGCCAAGCACTGAGTGATTCTTCAGAAGGCCTCCCTCGGGCTTTAAGTGTGAAAGGACACGGGTCCTCCCTCGCGGGCCCCTGGACGTGCTGCAGGGTTTGATGGAGTCAGGCAGGACGGCTGCGCTGCCCCCACTGGGGGAGCTCTGGGCAGAGGCAGGGCTTCCAGACATCGGTGCTGCAAGCACGGCACACCTGCCGATCCTCCCACACCAAAGCCCCGGGCTAGTGATCAATAATAACAAAATGCCGGGGGAGGCAGAACAAAGGTCCGAAAGACGTCCCTGAGCTGATCCCCATAGCCTGGGGATATGGGACCTGACACAGCAAAGGGGCTTTGCAGATGGATTCAGTTAAGGATCTGGAGATGGGGAGAGTGTCCTGGGTTATCCAGGTGGCCCAATGTCATCACAAGGGTCTTTATTAAAGGGAGGCAGGAGGGCCGGAGACAGGACTGATGTGATGAGATGACGGAAGCAGAAGTCGGGGTGACGCTGGGCAACAGACCCAGGAACGTGGGCGGCCTCCGGAATGGAGAAGGTGAGGAGCAGACTCTGGCCAGGGAGCCTCCGGAAGGAGCCAGCCCTGCTGAGCCGTTTCAGACTCCGGAGCTCCTTAACCATAAGAGAATAAATCTGTGTGGTTTTAAGCCACTAAGTTTGTATTAACGTGTTACAGCAGCAGCAGGAAATCGACTCACTGCTGTTGATTGGTGGGGACGTCGGCTGGTGACCACAAGGCTGCGTGTTCTTCAGGGCATCCCCACCTCAGGGTGGCAATGAGGGGCCTGGACACGCAGATTCTACCTTTTCCCGCCACTCACCTGGGAGGGCCCATGGCTGGGTCGTCCCCCTGAGTGTGGGCCCTGCCTCTGCTGTGCTGCCCCTAGGCCTGAGGGGAAGCCAGGGGAAAGCTGTTTCTCAAGATTCTTGGATGAGTGGAATAGGATGCCTGTATCCCATGTGTGGGGGACCTTGTACTGTGGGATGGAGCTGGGGTAAGGGGCAGAGGGGGAGCCAGGAGTGAAGGGAAAGTAGGCGACTGGAGACCAGAGGCTGCTCCTCTCCATATCAACATAGTCAATTTTCTGGTGTAGAACTTGATGAAGTTAAAGAATTTTAATCCAAACTTGGCTTTTTTTTTTTTTGCTGAGGAAGATTGGCCCTGAACTAACATCTGAAGCCAATCTTCCTCTTTTTGCTTGAGGAAGAGTGGCCCTGAGCTAACATCTGTGCCAGTCTTCCTCTATTTTGTATGTGGGATGCTGCCACAGCGTGGCTTGATGAGTGGCGTGTACGTCCACACCTGGGATCCGAACCCATGAACCCTAGGCCGCCAAAGTGGAGCATGTGAACTTAACCACTACACTGCTGGGCTGGCCCCTAAACTTGGCTTTTTAAAAAGTGTTGTTATGAAGGTTAAAGTAGGGAGATAGAACATACTTTACAGCTGGCTATCTTGGTTTATGACTTTTAATTGGTTAGGCACAGGACACATGAAGTTAGCCCTCAGTACCTGCGAGGTGACCTTATTTGGAAATAGAGTCTTTGCAGATGAGGAGATGAGGTCACGCTGGATGAAGGTGGGCCTTGACCCCAATGACTGTGAACTCGTAGGAAATCCATGTGAAGGCACAGACACGGAGAGGAGGCCGTGTGCAGACGGAGGCACAGAGTGGAGGGATGTGTCAACAAGCCCAGGGATGCTGAGGATGGCCGGCTACCGTCAGGAGTTGGCGGAGGCAGGAAGGACCCTCCCCTGGAGCCTTCAGAGGGAGCGTGGCCCTGCTGACACCTTCATCTCAGACTGCTGGCCTGAAGAAGTGGGAGAGAATCCACTTCTGTTGTTTTAAGACTCTCTGTTTATGGCAATTAGCATGGCAGCCCCAGGAGACTCATACAGGCCCCGTCTCTGCCCCCGAAGAGCCACAGTCCGGGGGAAGAAATGACCACGTGGAGAGGGAAGCACCTTGTCTTGAAAAGCCCACAGTTTCGTCGTTGTCAATGGCTTCCCAGCTGAGCCGGCTAAATTGTATGTTTTGGGAACCACGTTTCGGTAGGACTACAGCTCTCAAAAATGAGCTGGCCTGGATGTGACAAGCTTTCTTAAGTTCGTAGCAGGCTGCTCACTGCCGCAGCCGCTGCCATCGGCTTCTCCTGGGACATTGGCATTGCCCACAATTAATTGCAGCTCTTTCACCCAAGAAATCCACCCCCAGAGAAAGAGACAAGCCTTTCACGCTGCGTTCTCTGCTCACTGCAAATGCTGCCTCCTGCTCTCCGCTCGGTTGTTCACTGCCTTCTGAGAACTCCGCGTGGATCTTTGTGTGCAAAATTCTAATGACTGTTCCCCAGGACTGGCAGGCCTCTTTTTCTCCCTGTACTTTCTTGAAAGTTTTATTTCTTGCTTATTTTCTATTTCAGCACAGAAAAAGGCAGCTCTTGGCATGCACAGCACATTAATTATCACTTGGGAGCATGCCAGAGCTGCTTAGGGGGCCTTTAGAGAGTGGGCTGACTTTTAAGTGCAAAGGTGCAAACACGCAGAAGAATGGGGAAGTCACAGCGGGAGCTGCCCGCAGCCTCCCCTGTGCCCGGCTTCTAGGCACGGTGCTTCCTTCTTAGGGCCCAGGAAAAGCTACAGCTGACTTTGCCTGCGAGTGATGGTTTTTTGTTGTTGTTGTTTTGTTGTTCTGAGGAAGATTAGCCCTGAGCTAACTACTGCCAATCCTCCTCTTTTTGCTGAGGAAGCCTGGCCCTGAGCTAACATCCATGCCCATCTTCCTCTACTTTATACATGGGATGCCTACCACAGCAGTGCTAAGCAGTACCATGTCCGCACCCGGGATCCGAACCGGCAAACCCCGGGCTGCCGAGAAGCGGAATGTGCGAACTTAACTGCTGCGCCACAGGGCCGGCCCCCCGAATGGTGGTTTTGACTCAGTGCGGGAGCTCTGAGCAGAGGGCGTGGCTCTCCCAGGGCTCAGCTGTGGCTCCTTGCAGGGAGAATTAGTACAAGGGTTAAAAATAAGCCAAAACTGGGGCCGGCCTGCTGCTGTCGTGGTTAGGTTCCTGTGCTCCGCCCCAGGGTTTGCAGGTTTGGATCCCAGGCACGGACATACATGCTGCTCATCAAGCCATGCTTTGGCAGTGTCCCATATACAAAATAGAGAAAGATTGACATAGATGTGAGCTCAGTAACACTCTTCTTCAAGCAAAAAGAGGAGGACTGGCAACAGATGTTGGCTTGTGGCCAATCTTCCTCACCAAAAAAAATAAATAAATAAACCCAAAGTACTCCTTTCTAAATGTGATGATGGTGAGTCTTCTCCTTCTGACTCTGCTTCCAGGGAGAGAGCTTGGAACATTCTTTTCCTCTCTGGATCTCCTATTTCTCCTCCTGCAACATGAGAAGGTTGGGTGAGGTTTGTGTGGAACACTTCTTATGAGATGTGCTTCTGGAAAACAAGCTATTCTGCAGCCAAATAATGCTGACAAATCTTAAACCATATCTTATTTTTTAAGCGACTCACAAGGCACAATCGATGTCCTGCTGTTTGAATTTGCCAAATTCTTTCAAGTATTCGTCCACTTCTTTTCATCTATCTAGTTCTCACTATGGCTATAACTTAAAAGGAGCCTGAGATAACACCTACACTGTCTGTATTGAAGTGGATGTTCGTGTGTGTACGTGTTTTTCTGGGTGCGTGTTTTCTGGGTCCCTCCAGGTCACTCTATGTTCCCTGTTCTGCTCCGTTTCATTCGGTCTCGCCCACTCCCGCTGCACGTCGATGCCAACAGCTCTCGCAGGGCCCGGAGCCTTCTACCTGGCCTCCCCACATCCCCTCTTAGCCCCTCAAATCCGTTCTCTGCCTTATAGTCAATGGGATAACTTTAAACGGGAACCACATCCTATACCCTTTCCTACCAGCTCTTCCTTCTTCCCACTGTTCTTGGAATAAAAGCAAACATCTAAAATTTTCCGTCACAGCCTCTTGCAGCTGCTGCGACCCTCCAGCCTCGCACCAGCTCCCCTGCGCGCTCATGCCTGGCCCCGCTGGCCTTCCTTTCCACTTCTTTTCGTCCACGGTTTCCCTCCTCACCTGCTGTCACCTGGCTCGTTGCTATTCACCGCCAGGTATCCGCTCGAATGTGGCTCAGGCAAACCTGCTTTGATTCAGCAAAAGCAGGTCAAACCACGCTATTTCACAGTCTGAGGCGACCATGTAGATTTTCTTTGGAGCTCTGATCCCATCACGTTATTCTACCGGCTGCCAGGACCACGTGGATCTGCTTTTGTCTAGTGGTCCTCTTACATACCTTTTTGTGACGACTTGACTCCTGTTTGTTTCTCCGCTGGCACCACGACCTCGTGGGGCCGGGGCAGGTCTGGTTTCACCCCGTGTTGTATTCCCAGCTTTGATCTCGGCAGCAGGCGCTGTAGGTGTGCAATAAGCATGTGCCGAATGGATGAATTAATGACTATGCCGGGCTCTACACTAAGTGTCAGAGGCTGAGGACGGATAAGACTCGATCGCTGCCCTCAAGAAGATTAAAAATGAAAACAAAGTGTGTATTGACAGATATGTGTACAAAACAGGAATGTATCAGAGAAGCGCGGCGACTCAGGGAGAGAAGATAAGGAGGGGCGTCTTCCCAGTGGGTGTCTTGTCTGAGCTGGGCACGGAGGAATAAACAGGTATTAATGTGACCATATTTATTTGTTTACGTGGACAGCGTCTCTTCCTGATTCTTCTAATATCAGCTCAGTTTTTGTCCTTAGTCCATGCAGTCACGGTGGGGCAGACCCAGGATGCTGAATAATTCCTCGAGGCCACCATGACCTCATCGTAACTAATTACACCCGCAGGGACCGTGTTCTAGATGAAGTCACACTCTGTGGTACTGGGGCTGAGGACGGCAACACATGAATTTGGGGAGAAGGCAACTCGATCGGCAGCAGTAGGAAGCTTACCGGGGGCCTCTGAGGACTTCCGAGGAGGTTGGTTTTATCCTTCAGAGGACACAGTCCCTGAATTGTCAGGAGATCCAAATCGCTCTCTTTATGTCACCTCTAAGAAAACAGGGAGGCCGACACCCTCACTTTCTCCTGCTCCCCCCGAACAGCCACAAACGTCAAGGCTGACTTTCTGCACGAACCCTCAGTGCTGCTGTTTTTAAATGGAAGTGTTCCCTTTTTTGACATAACTAGCCACATTCAACCACGGCGTACTGAATTTTCCTGAGCTCCTGAGCTGCAAGGGGTCTGTCCTCGGCTGCTGTTTTCGCCTTCTCCTTACTCTTCCCTCCAGACCCCCTCCAGGTCCTGATTACCTTCTTGGGTGCACATCTGGATGGGCTGAAGAGTGGCATAGAGGGGCGTGTATGACCGCTGACTGGTGACCCAGTAAAAGATACACGTTTGTATGCTCTTTTATGGATGGTCACAACAGACCTCACCTTCTGAGTGTGAGTATCTACAAATGATACAGAGAACAGAACGGGATATTGAGGGTTAACGGGAAAGGAAGAGTTGAGGGCGGGAAGGAGAGAGGTTTACTGAATTAAGTCATTGTAAAGGCAAAGTTCGTTAGTTAACGGTGAGATATTGATTCTGCTGGAGAAGGGCTGTGTTTCCAGCAGGTTCTCAGCACAGTTTCAGGTCCTGGAGAGAAGGCAAAGCTGCACAGATGTGTGAGCACCTGGATCCAGGAAGACAGGGCGACATCAACATGGGACCCACGCTGAAAAGCAGCCTTTGCCTCCCCCGGGGGCCTGAAGTCCCAGGCCGCGGAGGTTTGAGGGGGCCATGGTGGGCTGGTTCTTGTTTCATCTGAAAGCAGGACACCCTCTGGTCTCTCCTCTCGTCTCTTGTGTGTGTGCCGGAGCAGGAAAACCCTTTATCCTCTCTCTCCGCCCCTGGTTTTCTCCTTGGGCCACCTGACTGTGCTCCTTAGCATCAAAAAGAGATAAAACTGCTCCTGGACAAGCCGACAGGCAGAAATGTGTCTCCGTAGGTCCTAAAATTCAGATAAACATCAGAACCTCCGGAGGCATATTGAACACAATTGCACTCAATCCTTTGGAGCATAATCTATCACTACGTCCAAGTTTATACACCCGAGACAGTTATCTCTCTGGTCCAGGCTTCATATGATGCTAGTACAATGATTTTTGTGACTGCCCTGCACTGGGAGAGAAACACTTTTCAGTAGATATTATTAAAAGACTTAATCCATGAAAGCTTAACCAGCTCAAATGGGTTGAAAACACCGTTGCTCCTTTGTCGAGAATACATGAGGCATCTTTATCTAATGACCAGCATTCGCTATAATAAAGATTTTGGATCAGAGCTGATGAGTCAAAATGTGTTTTTTAAAATCTGTTTCTGCCAACAACCCTTGACATTCATAACCTCCTTTATGGTTTTCTCGTCCTTTGAGAACTGAAGGAAGGGACATTGTTACCTCCAGACTCCCTCCAGCATCTGAACTGAATTCTTTTTTTCCTCCACACATAAGGATACTTTTAGCCTGATCCCACGGGAATGGTTTAGAGGATTGTGGGAAACAGGAAATCTTCGTTCTGAGCTCCATTGTGTGTTCAGAGGCACCTGCTCCGAGAGGAGCTGCCTTTTCACATAGCACGTTTCTTATCCATTTGTCTCTGGAAAAATGATAGCAACCATGTTGCACCCGTTTGCCTCTCCACTTTCGTTCTACTCCTGGCTTGCTGGCTTTACAGAAAAGCGCTCATATATAAGTTAGCTGAATGATGACCTAATAAAAGTGTTAACCACAACAACAGCAAATGATTACTGGGCATCTGACCTTGTGCCAAGAGTTTGCAATTATTTTCCGATCTAATTTGCACACCTAATAGAAAAATAACCAATACTTATTAAATCATGAACCAGACAGAGCTCAGTGCTACCCTTGTTACCTCCTTCAGTTGTATCAACAATGTTAAAGGATCGGTAATGTTACTGTGGCAGAAATGGGTTATTTGGTTACCACACGTTGGCTTTGCCTCCTGGATATCCAGTTCAATGAAGTTTATCAGCCTCCGTAGACTGAGTTCCGGCGAATGGAATGTGATGTGCACATTCCAGCCCATGGCCATGTGACCTCCTGCTAAGTCTTTCATGCTCTCCCTTCCCTCATCTCTTGGCCAGATGAGGAGGATCCGGGTGTGGGCTCAGATGCCCCACAGGACAGCAGCACTGTGAGATGCAAGGGGCCTGGGTCCCTGAGTGACTGCATGGAGCTGCCATGAGAATATGAATGTGGACACCCATCTGCCTTTCTATCCAGTGTATTAGTCAGCACAGGCTTCCGTAACAACCACCACATGCAGGGCAGCTTACAGCACAGACGTTTATTCTCCCACAGTTCTGGAAGCCAGAAGTCCAAGGTCAGTGCCGGCAGCGTGGGTGTCTCCTATGGCTTCTCCCCTTGGCTTGCGGACACCTTCTTCTCACATGGCCATGTATCCTTTCATGACCTTTTGCACGCACACTCTTGGTGTCTCTTCCTCTTCTTATAAGGACACCAATCTTACTACAGTAGGGCTCACCCTTATGACCTCATTTAACCTTGATTACCTCTTTAAAGGCCCTATCTCCAAATACGGTCACACTAACGGTTAGCGTTTCAACATAGGAATTTGGTGGGACACGATTCACCATAGCACGGTGTGGCTCAGCCTTGGTTACTGACTCTTCTGGATGTTAGCAGAACACAGTCACCCAGGAGAGAAACACGGCACCCGGCTTACCAGGAGCAGATTATAACTTGCAATTTGTCATTGTCTTGTGTTCATAAGAACTGTGCCAAATTCTCAGGATTTGAGCCTTTGGTTTATGTCTGGCAACAGTTTCTATTAACTACAGCTATTATTTAGTGGGATTCTGGTTGGGAGGGATGTGAAAAACTGATCGGACACTACAAAGCTTTGGGTTGTCAAACTGGACTGGCAGGAACCACTGATATTACCCAGTAGCAAGCTTTCCTAGTCATTTCAAAGATGGAAGTCACTCGGTGGCACAGGTGAGGGAGCCAGTGGTCCACCACTATCAGCCCAGCTCTCTAGGTCCTTTCCTGGCTCATCAGGACACGTCGTAGATCAGATGTAGCAAAATGAAGTCTCCACGTGATGCATTTTTGTGCCAGTTCGAGTTCTCTAAAAAGCATCTACCCAAAGTGGGTTAGCCGGGGAGTAGATTTACTGGGGAAACACCTGTGAGGTGTGAGACTGCAGGAGCGCCTTCAGTCTGCCCCCTGTAAAAGGAGAGGGGAAGGGAGGATGGGGCAGCAGAGCTGAAAACTGCAGTGCAGTTCTCAGAAAGTCTTGCCCAGGCCGCTAGGAAGTCTCTGAGCCAGAGGTGCCCACTAGGGAATCCCGTGTCAGGCAGGAATGCCCAGCGCCACATCTCGTTCCTCATTGACTAGGACGGTCTGGGAGAGGCGTGGCCTGAGATGAAGGCTACAGTGGAGCCAGAGGCACTCTGGGTGGAGCGGGCCAGCCAGCTCTGCTCCCACGCACAGGCCCTCTGCAGGGAGATGCCAGCAGGGCATCCATGTGGTCACCAAACCTGTGGTCAAGACTGGTCACAAAAGGGAGCTGTTTGGCCAAGGAACAGCTCTCTGTTTTGATAGTTATATAACCTGCGAGTCATTTTTCAAGGCGTCATGCCTCGTAAATCCATGGATTCCATCTGCGGCCCGACACAGATGGGGGGCACACTGCTAAGAGAGAAGCTTCCTCCTGCCGGCTGGTACCATTGCTGTGTTCACCTGATCATCAGCTTTAACAAAGATAAACACTAGAGGCCCAGATGAGTTTAGATTTCAGATAAACAACAAATATATATATATAATGTATATATATATAGGTATAAGTATGTGCCATGCAATATTCGGGACATAGTTATACTAAAAAAAATGTTTTTTACCCTCAAATCAAATGTAACCCAGCGTCCTGTATTTCATCTGGCAGTGCTGCCTCCTAGAGGCTTGTTTGTTAACAGGCGTGAGTGGGTGTTCTTTCTTCCTTCCCAGGAGAAGGGAGAGAATGAATTGCGAGCCAGCTGCTAGCTCTTTCCTTCCTAATGGACATTTGAGTTTGGGAAGAATGCTTTCTCTTCACCCGTTGTCCACACTCCTCTTGCCCTGCCATTAGCACACATAGACTGGCAAGTCTTTATAACCAAAGAAAACTTAGGGAGGGTTTTGAGTGTGGGAAGAAATAAAAGAGGAGCATGAGCAAGACACCAGGGAAACCAGGCCGAGGGAGACAGCGCCGAGAGTTGACCATACCCTTGGGCTCGCACCTTTCACTGTTGCCTTTGAGCAAAACTCCTTTGCTTATTTTCGCTTTCTTCTTGTTCCTCCTCTCTGTGATAAGTGTGACCTCATGGTCAGAGTATTTCATAATGTGCCATGAACAGAAAATGCATGATCTGTTTTGCAGTAAGGCCTGTGAGCACACGTCATAAGAGTCTAAATCTGTCAGGAAGGCCAAGTCCGGTGGGAAGTGGGCCTATGTGGGCTGGGGTGCTTGTGGTTACACATGGCGTAAATCCTTCCTCAGTCGGACTTAAACAACAGAAAACTTATTGGTTCACACAAATGAAAGAGAGTAGCAGAGTGGCCTTCAGGCAAGTCTCGATCAGAGTCTTGTTTAATTTCTCCGTGAAACTCTAAGCTGAGTTTCTCTTAACTGGACCCTCCTCACATTGCCTTCATCCTTGCAATTCCCACAATTCTGCAATAAATTTCCTAAGGGGATAGACCAAAGTAAGCAAGAGGTGGGGTCCGGATTTATACCCAAGGCAGTAGGACATAACCAGTAGGCTGTACCCAAGCTGGGTATTAGGTGCAGTACACTGAAACATTGTCCTCAACACAAAGGGTCAGGGAGTAGAAGGTTAGAGAAAACCGGAGGTAGTAGTTTTCGACATTATTTGGATCTCCTTCTTATACTGTTAATATTAATTGCATGGGTGATTTTGACCAGTAGTCAACCTTTCAATACATTTCTTTGGGTTACTGAAATGTGATAGGAGCTTAAGATCTGGATTATGATGAGAACAAGTGAATGAGAAATTCCATCCTCAGGGAGAGATCAATTATAAAGCCATTTTAACATTCTCTCCTAAAGCCTGTAGGAGAGGAATATTTTGGCTTGCAGTTATAGGAAAAAATATATTTGAGACTCATGCATATTTATATTAAATCGCGTATGAGAATAAATGTCAGATCAGTTTTTCTCTTGTTGGCTTAATACACAATAAAACAAATGGCCCATAAAGAAGAAAGAAAAGAGTTTCTTTAACAGGAAAAGGTTTAAATATGCAAACATTTTGATAGCCTATAGGGCAGGTAATAAAAAGAGTTGATGCATTTTCTTGATGGAAGGTTTATAAGGCTTTTATAAGAATTTTTGTTAGTGCTCATGTTTAATTTTTATCCTATTACCTCTGTGATCAGTTTGATAATTCTCACTGTGTTAATAGTAACATCCTTGTAAATATTAGAGGGTGCTAGGATTAAGAACGAGCACCAGGAATTTTTAAAACTCTTAAGGACTAGAAATTGGAGATATTGGAATTATCCTTTTAATGAGTTCCGGAGTTTTAAAATTTGAAAAAAACTTTGAGGGGCCAGCCCAGTGGTGCAGCAGTTAAGTTTGTACGTTCCACTTTTGGCCTGGGGTTCGCTGGTTCGGATCCCAGATGTGGACCTATGCACTGCTTGTCAAGCCATGCTGAGGCAGGCGCCCCACACATACAGTAGAGGAAGATGGGCACGGATGTTAGCTCGGGGCTAATCTTCCTCAAAATAAATAAATAAAAAATAAAAAATACCCTTTTAGAGATAGAAGCTGAATTTCAGATTGAAGGCATACTGCTTCTATAGCAAATATCAATCTATGACTCAAGACTGCCCTGTTTCAGTTAAAACAATGCTTGCTTCAGGAAGAGATATCCTCCAGAACTTAGTGGTTTGACCCAAAAGAAGTGTATTTTAGGGAAGTTTATTTCTCACACAAGTCAAGAGCAATCAGCCAAGGGGTAGGGGAGAGACAGAGGCAGTCACTCAGGGACCCAGGCTCCTTCCATCTTGTGGCTCTGCCTTCCTCTGAAGGCTCAGAGTCTTCTGCTGGCCTTGGCTTGTAGGAAGAGGGCCCATGAAGGGCATGAGGTAGGTTTTATGGGTCATCTTATTGACCCCGTGGCAGAATCTGCTAGTGCTCACCAATATCTGTTTCCCCCCTTTCTTCCTGGGTACACTACTCACCTCCCTTGCAATCCTCTTGGACCATGAGACTATTTCTTGCACATGGAATGAGAGCAGAAATGACGTGTGTTACCTCCCAGATGATGTGGTTAAGAGCAGGCCTGCCTTATCCACTCTTTTTCTCTTATTTCTTCCATTAGTTGAATGCAGGGAAGTATGAGGCTTAAGAAGGTGGCAGAACCACAGGATGGAAGGAGCTCGGATCCCTGAATGACTTCATGGAGTGCCAGTCCCCCCGCCCCCTGCGTTATATCTTGGCACGTGACTTTTTTTCTAGGTTCCACCAGTCCACAGATGGAGGAGAATTTTGCCCCAGGCTGGACCAGACCTCAATTCTCACCCACAACTGATTTAAAGATTTTATTTATTTTTTCCTTTTTCTCCCCAAAGCCCCCAGTACATAGTTGTATATTCTTTGTTGTGGGTCCTTCTAGTTGTGGCATGTGGGACGCTGCCTCAGCGTGGCTTGATGAGCAGTGCCATGTCCGCGCCCAGGATTTGAACCAACGAAACACCGGGCCTCCTGCAGCAGAGTGCGCGAACTTAACCACTCGGCCATGGGGCCAGCCCCACCCACAACTGATTTAGATAAAAGTTTGCACTTACAGTTGAGGATGATGGGTTAATACTTTGAGGGATGCTGGGATGGGGCATTTTGCCTATGAGAAGGGCATACATTTTGAGGGGCTAGAGAGTAGACTTTTATGGACTAAATTGTGTCCCCCTAAAAAGATATATTGAAGTCCTAACCCCCAGTACCTCAGAGTCTGACAGTATTAGGGTTCTCCAGAGAAATAGAACCAATAGGAGATAGATATCCATATATGGATATGACTATGAATCTCCCTCTCTCTGTATGTAGATAGACAGACAGATATAGATAAATAATAGGAATCAGCTCATGTGACTATGGAAACCAAGGAGTCCCACGGTCTGCAGGCTGCAAGCTGGAGACCCACGAAAGCCAGTGGTGTAACTCAGTCCGAGTCCAAAGGCCTGAGGAAAAGCGGCGCTGATGTCCGAGGGCAGGAGAAGAAGGATGTTCCAGCTCAAGCAAAGAAAGCAAATTCACCCTTTTGCTCTATTTGGGTCCCAACAGATTGGATGACGCCCACTTGCCTTGGTGAGGGTGATCTTTACTCAGTCTACTGACTCCAATCTGATGTCTTCCAGAGGCGCTCTCTGAAACACACCCAGGATAATGTGTGCCCAGCTCTCTGGGCAGCCCTTCGCCCGGTCAGGGTGAGTACAAGTTTACCCATCGCCGTGGCCTTATTTGGAAGTACAGTCACTGCGGAGGCGAGTAGTTAAGACAAGGTCGTACTACAGGAGGCAGACTCCTCATCTAACGTGACTGGTGTCCTTTGTCTTCTCTGCTCATCCGTCCCTTTGGAGTACAGAACTGCTCCCGCAGAGGGAGTGTCTAATTCAGTCTATTTCCAGAGCAATCTGGAGAAAGCTTCTTGACATTTGATAAGATCGATTTTTGCTTTGTTTTTAATCTTTAGTAGGAAGCTGAATGTTATTCAGGGCTGGGAAATGCTTCCTCCGTTCAGCTCTTTTCCAAGTCCGTATTTCTGAATATTGGCCACTTCAAAAGCAGAAAATGCTTAAACAGTTCTGATTTTAGAGCATATGTTTCATCTTAGTGCCATCCTACACCTTCTGGTCTACTTTTTGCTGTGTGGCCAGAAAGAATCTGTATTCCAGGCTAGGAAGAACCTTACTCTTCATGCTTCAGTGGCTGGTTCTCCCCTGTGGACATGGAAGGTTTCAAGCTTGGAACTGAGCTGTCTATTTGGGTCTGTGTGTCCCTGCACGTGCAGTGACTGCCCATTTCCCAGGAAAAGTGAGTGCTGGAAGCTTCGCTAAGAGGGCTTTTCTGGATCTCCAGACCCTCACAAAGTCCTGTTCTCAGTGGGAGGTAGGAGCACGGTCCCAGTCCCCGGGGTTACCGAGGAGGGTCATCCGTTCTGGGGTAAAAATGTCCTCCATCCTGGATCGCAAATGAAGCCTGAGCCATGCAATCTAACAGCATTAATTGTTTTAGAAATGGTTTTTCTAGTGTATCAGTTTACAACAGGCTTGTTTACTAGAGTCCGCTGGCCCGTGTAACTCACCATCCAACTAAAATTACTTTCTCTTGAAATAGCACAATTTTTAAAGGTGATTATTTAGTTACAAAGCACCCACGGAGAGACAGACAAGCCTAAGAGAGCATTTTATTTTGTGAGTAGTACCATACACAATATTTGTGGAGATCATAAGATCACCAAGTCATCAGGTTGGCTGTCCAGCTAAAACTTTGACTCCCACGTCTCCCTCCCTCCAGTGTCCACGTTGCTCTGGATGCTGTTCTGCAAAGCAGGAGGACCGAGCTTAGCAACCCATGGTCCTGAGTTTATGAAATGTATTGGTTTGGCCTCTTACTTTTGCAAGCAACAGAAAATCCAATTCAAATTGGCTTAAGCAAACAACAAAAAAGTTACATTTTCTGTAACTAAAGTATTCAGGGGCAGTTTGAGCTGTAGGTCCAGCTGAATCCAGGATTTCATCAGGATACAGCTTCTCTTCACCTCATTTCTTGCCTTCTGCTGTGTGTGTTCCATTGTCAGACAGCATCTTCCCTCAAGTTGATGTTTAGCAGAAAAGAGCGCGTCTTTTCTTAGTAGGTCCCATCAAGCCCTGGGATGCACTCTCATTGCAGCCTGGGAAGTGGGGAGGACCCTGGCTGGGACCTCTGGACTCAGCCCCTCTTAGGCATTGAGCTGGTGGCTCCCGTCCACAGAATGGACGTAGCACATAGTTGCAGAGCATCTGGGCAGGTGTGAGGTCCAGTCACCGCTGCATTATCTGTGGACAGTGGGTGAGCCGGCATGGCCAGTGCAGTAACAAGGATGGTAGATCCAGGAGTGCACTAGGCTGACGGCCATTTTTATAAACGCATCAGGTCATCCTTTCAGAGTTTTAGAATGATGTCATCGGGGAAATAAGAAACTCGGTAAGCCCTCACTCACCAAACTGACCGGGCCTCAGCACGGACAGGCAGATGCCATCGCCAAACACCCTCAGCCTGAGGTCTCCTGAAATATGGACCGTTCGTGCTGCTTGCAGGAAACTCTAGCTTCTGTGAGATTTAAGCAGCAGAGTGCTCATTTCCTGCAGGCCACTTATCTTGTGGGGTTACGGGAGGTCCTGTGTCCATTCTTGAAACAACCACTGTCTCTGGAAGCGTGTAGATGACTCGGCCCAGCCCCTTCCTCGATTTGCACAGAAGTGCTGTTCACGTAAAGAATTTGCACATCTGGGAGGCTCCACTGAATTTGGGATGTGGTTGGGAGTGACCAGGGCAGGGATTACAGCACTGCAACAGGACTTCACACAGAGCATGGAGCATCGACTCTTAAACCTGTGCTCTAAATGAACTTGGCTCCTCATGTGTAGGGCATTTCCTCAAAGCCCGCCCCATTGAGTCAACTCTTCTCTCTTCACCATGCCCACTCCTGTGGGTCTGCAAGATGCGTGGGGTACAGACTCCTGGTGAAGGAAGTGGGGGGGCCATGCATGCAGCCCCCACTCTGCCCACCAGGTCCTGGGGCAGAGGAACGACCCC
Organism: Equus quagga; assembly: GCF_021613505.1. Taxonomy (NCBI): domain Eukaryota; kingdom Metazoa; phylum Chordata; class Mammalia; order Perissodactyla; family Equidae; genus Equus; species Equus quagga. The sequence goes on along the minus strand of NC_060281.1, from coordinate 68,378,721 downwards.
TTTGTAGTGCATGCAAGGCATCCTGTGGGCTGGCTGCCCCCTGTTTCTCTCCCACCGTCTCTGCCCCCCTGCTGGCTCCGCTCATCTTGTTTTTACAATTAGTAGACTAGTAATAAGTTCCTCTCATTTTCTCATGAAGAATAGCTTAAAAACTTATTTCTGATCATTTTCCCTTTTGTTTTTACCTTTACACTCGAGAGCTCTATTTTCACCCCAAATCGCCTGTCTGTATATCTTCTCAAGCATAGGTTCTCCTTCCTTGCACATCTGCCGCCTGATGTTAAGATAATAGACATCTCCGTTTGTTTATCTTGCTTTCTCTAAGCCTATTTTTACCATCCTTTCCTGCATTATTCGAGTTGGACTATTATTCTTTTTCTCCACTTACGGGTTTGGACATTTTCCATTCTGTTGCACTTTTTATAAAGGGTTGAAATTTCAGTTTTTCATGTCTAATTGCTAACATATCTTCTGAGAATAATTGATTGATTGTCACCACTCCTCTGAGGCCCTGTCAATCCTTTCTGGAGTAGGGAGACTTGCAGGGGTCCCATGTGTTCTCAGCAAAGCAAGCCTGGGGTTTCTTCTGAGTCATGTTCCCGGTTTCATCCCTCGCCCGGTTTCTGCCCCTCTGCTCGGCCCTCCCAGCTGGTGGGGCTCTGCCCAGCCTTTCTTCTGCATCATCCACGTGATTGCCAGCTCCAGAGCTGGTTTTAAAAAGGTCCCTGTGCAAATACTTTGTTTCCTCTGAGACAAACACTTCAACTTATGACTTAAAATAAGCTGTGAGAAGCTTAAAACTAAATTTGTTTGTATGGTTTTTGTTTTTTTTTTTTTAAATAATAGCTCCGCGGCAGTGTTTTCCAGCATGGGAGGAAGCAATTTTGCTTTGTCTTCTCTTTGAATAATTTCTGATACTAATGCATTTTTTTAAAGTTCTAATGTTTTAGAATTTGGTATCCAGAGTGACTTCCACTATAATTAAGCATCTTGTTTGTTCAGATTATTTTATACTTCTTTGAGGATTGACATCAATTCTTCTGTTTCTGTGCAATTAATTTTGTGTCTTGATGTGACACACTGATGTTTTACCATCTGAAACGGCTTTGTAGTTGGTTTTGTTGAACTGGGTACAAGTAACAAGGCCACATTGTCTTGCTGGCTACAGAAGTTTTCCGACCCCACTTTCTCGTCCTATGATGGTCTTTGACTTGCATTAGCCCAGATCATCCAGCTAAGCAGAGGAATGGATGGCAGGAAGAGATGGCTTACTCCGTGGTCTCTCATGCCAGGCCTGGCACAGGGGGCTCACTGCTCTGTTCCAGAAGACACTTTTCCCTCCATAGTTTATGTTTCGGTCAGATCAGCTACGCGCGTTTTGCTGTGTGGCCAGACTAGGAAGACAAACCCTTCAAAAAGAGATGACGATGATTGCTTCTCCCATAGCTTTTTCTTGTCCTTGCTTCCTCCACTCCTCTTGAAATTCTTTGAAATTCTGCTGTCTTGTTTTTTTGGCAGCTGTTCACATCCATTTAATTATCTCCAAGTCAGCAAGGACTCAGTTGCCTTTTTTCTGGTAATTAACTGACACAGATGTTAGCATGTGGAGTATTTGGTTAAAGAATCAGTGTAAATCCTGGCATTTTTTCCCCAACTACCATGAACATCACTTTTTTTTCCCTTCACATTTTAAGGAGGAAGTTGAGAGGCAAACTTTATGATTCTACTCATTTTTGTGGAAAAAAATTCACCTTTCATCTTCTTATTATTATGCTGTGAATAAGCCAGATCTTTCATACCCTGACCGCAGTGACTCAAAGTGCCCTATTTTTATTGATAAAAGGAAGGTTATGTTAAAATGCTTTTGCATACTACAAATCTAATTGTTTGTTTTGTTCAATGTAATTTTGCAACTTTAGAAATATTTTTAAAATATTAGGGTACCGAAGATTCCCCAAATATTCTTTGCCCGCAACAAATCTGTCCTTTTGAGAAGGAGAAACAGTGAGGTCTCCATAAGAATTATTATCGAGTGCTTCTGGTTTTATTCATTTCCGCAGAAAGATTCTACCTTTTGTGCTCTTCTGTCAGAATTTCATTTCTTAAGACTGGAAATACCAAACTCTGCATTAGAATATAAGAGCATCTAAAAATAAATTGCTTCTTCAAGAATTCCAGTTTTCAAAACTGGCATTTATTAAAGGAAATGAAGACGATTTGGCATCGGGCATTCAGATTACACATTTACTTCATAGTTTGACTTTTTCCCTTTGAGAATTGAGGTGCAGCTAATCAAAATAGTAAGGAATTATTTAAAATATTTCCCCCCCTGCATTTCCCTCTTTTATCAACTCAGATTTGTAAAGCTGAAGAAGAGCATAAAGTTGAGTGGGCGTGATTACATAGACGCTGCGCACAGACCTCATGGAAAACGAGGAGGAAGATGTGCTGTGAGTAGACTTATCAGATTTACCAAATAAAAACGCAAGACCCCCAGTTAAATTTAAATTTCAGATAAATAATAATTTTAATAAAAGTACAGGCGTACCTCACTTTACTGTGCTTTGCTTTATCGCATCTTTTACAAGACCCTCCACCAGCAAAAAGATTCCGACTCACTGAAGGCTTAGATGATGGTGAGCAGTCTTTGGCAATAAAGCTTTTTTTTTTTTGAGGAAGATTAGCCCTGAGCTAATATCTGCCGCCAATCCTCCTCTTTTTGCTGAGGAAGACTGGCCCTGAGCTAACATCGGTGCCCATCTTCCTCTACTTTACATGTGGGACACCCACCACAGCATGGCTTGCCAAGCAGTGCCATGTCTGCACCGGGGATTTGAACCGGCCAACCCTGGGCCGATGAAGTGGAGTGCACGAACTTAACCACTGTGCCACCAGGCAGCCCCAATAAAGTGTCTCTTAATTAAGGTATGGACATTGTCTTTTAAGACGTAATGCCACTGTACACTTAATAGACTACAGTAATGTAACATAACTTTAACATGTATTGAGAAACCAAAAACTGCCTGTGACTTGTTTTACTGTGATATTTGCTTTATTGCGGTGGTTTGGAAGCAAACCTGCAGTATCTCCAAGGTTTGCCTGTATGACCAAAGCAATATTTGGGACATACTTATGCAAAAATTCATTTCTGTGAAATTCAAATTTAGTCGGGTGTCCTCTATGTTGCCCGGTAACCCTAGTTACGTGGGGGTGAGGTGAGGAAGGCCTAAGGAAGAGGAAAGCATGACTCGATACATTTCACACGTCTAGGGACTCACCAGATAGTTCAAGGGCGAAAAGTAGCTTTGTGAGAAATGAGAATAAGGGGAATATTAAAAAATCAGGACAGAGAAGATGACAGAATTAATGTCAAAGGGTGATGATTGCATTTTTATGGTTGTTTTACACTTTCTTCCCTTGGGATAGTCTTGGCGATTCTGACAGTACCCGTGTAAACATTAGCGTCTCCCCTGCCTGTGGCACATTCTGGGAGGCAACCAGGTGTGGAGGAACGGCATTCAGACTCAGGGACCCTGTTCTAGTCCTAACGTTTAGTCTAGCCTTACCCTGGTGTTGGCCACATGCTTTAACTTGCCTCGGTTGTCACACTTGGAAATGGAACTGACAGCTCTTGCCTAATGTCTAGCAATGTTGTGGAACTAGCTGACTTGACGGACGTGATGGACGCCTGTCAGGGAGTGTACTAACTTACTTATATCTTTTAGACCGTGAGTTCTAGATGATCAGAGTCAAGATTGTTCACTGTATCATCCACGGCTGCTAGTAAGTAACTAGCATTGTTGTTTTTTGTGCTGTGAATTCGACTCTGACTCCTAGCGACACTGTGGACAGCAGAGTGGAACCCTGCTCGGTCTTTTTGTGTCATCCTCTCGCCTTCCCGCGCTGTATCAGACACTGCTCTGCTGCTGCTCATAGGGTTTTCCGGGCTTCCTCCCAGTGGTGAGCTTTATTTGCATAATAAGACTCCAATCAACCATCAGTCTTGCACAAACCAAAGGCATTTTAACCCATTTTTGCTGGTTGATTATCACATTGGCATCACTTGTCTGTATGTAAACATATTCCTACATCTCGATTAAGTCCAAAGCATGAACATCCTTGATGTGTGATTAATTACTATTCATCATCGAATGAACTGGAAGCCGACATGATTGAGTCGATTGTTAGCTGAAGCTGAACATTTCTTTTCCATTTAATACAGAAGTGATCCGTTTGGGCTAATAAAAGTCTAAACATCCAGAATAAGCCTTTAGTTTTCAAGCTCTCAGCATTTCCAGCATGAGACTTCTCTGCTACAGACAGCAACCTGGACACAGACGGAGTGGTTAGGACTGAGGGTCAGCCAGGAACCCAACCAGGGGCTCTCCTGCACATTTAGCTGAATACCAGAGTCAGAAAAATATGTATGATTTTGTTCAATAGGCTTTTTGGTGAAGAATAAAGCCCAGGACATGCTCACCTTCTCCTCCATACTGGAATCATTTTACTCTGCACCGGCATTCTTACCCAGATTTAAAAAGAAACTAACGGATTCCAATTTACTCACTTTAAAAAAGTCTCCTGAACTTCTCACCTTCATTTTTATCTGCCCCAATTCATCTCACATTTGCCAGCATATTAATTTCCCATCATATGACAGATGTAGTTCGAGAACTTTTGCATCATGCCGTGTTGAAACTCTGTGCCCATGGAACAGTAACTCCCCAGTCAGTGAGATCCACGGTCCACAGAGGTGGAGGGTTGTTACCATAATCCCTGGAAATGATTCACCACCTACTTTGAATCACAGATGCTGAGAAAAAAACTGTTTAATGATCCAGACCTCGGACACAGCATACTGGCTCCCAGGTGGCTCCCTGGGGCGGCTTAAGTTACCTGGCCTCTGAGGATTAGTACACTTTAGGTCCTTATCATTTGTGTTTTACTTGCCCACGGTGCTTTCAGGTTTCACACATCTGCTCCTGCCGTGGGCGGTGAGGCAGGAGAGGCCACTGAAATCCCCTGTCCACAGGTGAGGGCACTGAGGCCAAGGGCTAGCCCTTCAGCGCCATTAGCATCAGCGATTCTAATCTGACCAGCAGTTCCCAGACCGCCTCACAATCACCTGGGATCTTTGAAAACTGCTACCTTCTGGTTCCCAGCCCAGACATTGTGTTTTCACAGGTCTGTGGCAAGACCTGGGTGTGAAAGAGAGAAAGAAGGAGAACATGGAAGCATCATATTTAATAATGAAAAAATAATAACTTTCCAATTCTGCAGTAAGCCAAAACTGCTGTGTTAGCTTAGTTTGGGGTGGGAATGTACTTAAAATTCTGTATACGTTTTGATTAGATAATTATGAGTCAGTTTTTTCTTTTTCTAGGTAACTGTTTTTAAAGCCATGATCTGGAGGGTGTGCTGCTGTGTTTTGTTCTCTGTCCCAGGTCTCTGTACTCACCAGACTCCACTCCATGAAGAACGCTGGGCTGGGACCAGTGAGTAAAACAACCAGCCCTCAGCCTCAGAAACTCACAGCAAAAGTGCAGAGCAAAACTGGTTTTTAATAATCACTATTACTGTGTGAAAAATTTTCGCACTACTATTTTATAAGAATGGTAGCGATTACTGGCTGAGAAGTATACTTGAGAGACAGCAATGGAGCTAATGGCTCTGCGTCTCGTGTCTCACATATTCTCTCCAACGAGCCCATGGACCAGGTACTACAACTTCTCCATTTTATGCATGAAGACATTTCCTAAAAGATGGCTTTTACCTAGTAAGTCTCGGAATCAGGAATGAAACTGAATCCTCTCTGACACCAAAGCCATTCCGGCCACCACTGAAGACTAGTCAACTCAAGTGGTCTTTCCATGGAATGGGGGTGAGTGGGGGGTTCTTTCCATGGGATGGGGGTGAACGGGGGGCTTTCCATGGGATGGGGGGAGCCTCATCCTACAAGCACCTCAGGTGAAGACCTCTAGCGCTCTCTGCAAGGAAGCTGTGACACCACAGAAGAGGCCCAGTGAAGGGTGGGAAGATGACCGATGGTTACGAACAACTCTAAGCTTACATCTCCCGATACGAACCTGCAGCCGCTGTAAATTAACATTCTTATAAATGCCACAATTATCTTGTGACTAGTACCATTATGTCACAATGTTTTTGCATGTGTTGACAGCATTTATTTAGAAAACGTCAACATTTATAATACTCTACGGTTTCTATCAACTGGTGTTGGCATTTCTCTTTAAAAAAATAAATAAATAAAAGGAGTTGGCTGGGCTTCTTTTTGTCCTTGGCTGGTTCCTGGTCTTATAAATGAGTTACTGCTGGTGTGAAAGAAACTGTGTCTGGAAATGATAAGGGATGTCAACGAGAAGGGAAGTTTCCATCAAGTGGAGTGAATATGATCATGGTCAATGTTTGTTCATTCAATTATAATTTTGCCTTTGTAATCAGACAAAAACACACACACCCAGGAGGATTAGTAAAGAGGTCCCCAGAATCCCAAACAACCTCCTCCTCTCTGGAAGACATGCTTTCTCCTATCCTGAGGCAGCGTTGCCCTCAGCTGAGGAGAAGTCTCCCCTTCTGGATCAGAGAGAACGTTGGGAAGGAAGCTGTCCCACCCATCCAGCGGCACAGCGAGAGCGTGGCCGGCCTCCACTTCATGATCCTGCAGCCATGCCCCGGGGAGGCTAGACGCCCAGGCCCAGGGGAAGCCCAGCTGCCCAGCTCTGGTGACTGTCTGGCTCTGAGACACCTGCTGAACACCTGCCCATGCCTACAGTCCACTCTGGCCATCGGCCCTCAGAGGTATGACTGATCGTGTCTTTATTCCATTGAAACCTTCAGTGTCTCTTACTGCAGAAATCAATAGATCTATGGGCCCCATTTAAAAAAAATTATTTTATTGAAGTCACATTAGCTCATAACATTGTGTAATTTCAGGTGGACGTTATTATATATCAGTTTCGGTATAGACTGTATGGTGTTGTGAGCCCCACTTTAACACGAAAGGCCTGTTGTCAGGGCAATGATCGCCATTTCAAAATAAACATTTTCTAGAACATGTTTCAAGAGTACAGATTTAGCCTGGATAAAAAGTTTCTTGAAAATTTGACTTTTAATGGTATTATGACTTTTATATTGTTAGAAAGGATTTTATTTCCTAATTCTGAAAAGCGAATTGCCTAGATTAACCCAATAGCTTCCAAACATGGAAAGCTTTACAAAACTGTAGGGTTGTGGATAAAGATGTTTTTGAAGTAAAACATTTTCTCTTTGGGTCCCTGTAGCTCTCAATCACTTGAGAAATGTATCTCCCCAAACAAAATGTCCTAGCAGCCCAGATTCTGTCTTCGAAAAGGGAGCATTGGTTTGGTGTCAAATGCTTGTTACGTTCTCTGTAGCTTAAATGGCGGAAATGGCTTCCATCTACTTCAGTTCCAGCCATTGACCTTCCAGGCAGTGCAGCGCCCCCTGGTGGGATCACGTGCACAACCTCCACCGCCTCCAGGATCCAGAGAGCATCCCTGACGTCACTGCTTGCCCTGTGCTTGGCTTGAGGGACTCCTTCAGCCAAGGAAGGAATAGAACGCCTTCTACCCCTTTTCTTCCAAAGCCACACCTAGAAACTTAACACCATGCAAACAGATTCCCAGAGCTTCCAATTTACCTATCTGGAGACCTAATATAAACTTAAATTCCTCTCGAAAATGTTTTGATTGCTTGAGTCAAAAGACCTAAACTTCTGTCCTTTTGCTGAAATAGGCAGCATCAGTTCCCTTATGGCTTTGTCTGTTTCCAACACACATTTGGTTACGTGTTCTAATTCTGCCGTTTCCCTTAGTGTAACTTTGTCTTCTCTGCATTAAAAGCGTTGACTTGTAATGCCCAGGCAATACACTGAGTAGTACCCTGAAATTAGCTTAACCAAAACCTGTAATTAAAGGGAAATCATCTTTTATTCAAACAAACTTGTACTTGACAGGATTTAATACCTTGTATTTAAGTCAATGATAATCGTGAATTATGGATCGTTTGCAAAGAGTGATGCAAAATTAGCTACTGGGCCTGTTTCCAGAGTTAGGGTAAATTTATGACAAATTTAATATTGACTGATAATATTTTAAAAGGCTTTTAAATTTTTCAGCACTGCTGGTTACAGGGAATTTATTAGACCAAATACTTTACATCGTAATGAAATAGATTAGTTCTCTTTTTGAAATATTAGAAGACAGTCTACTGGGTAGCAGTAAATATAAAACTTCTCCTTTCTGTATATTCCTACTTCAAATTATGGATGGCACTTTTAAATTTTCATGCCGTGAAACATCCCGACATCCAAAATGAAGAATTGCTTTCAAATAGTTCACAAGAAGTGCACACCCAGATGCTAAATTAAAGAAAATCTTAATTCTTAAGTCTTGAGTCTTTGTGTTAACAAAGCCATGTATTTACCTTATTTGAGAATGGATGCACACCTAAAATGAGCGAGATACAGAGCACTTGAACTTTTTCTTAAAAGTGATACGAGGAACTGTTTTATTTATATGAAATGTGGGTTTGTTTCTGTCCAAGTTGGTGTAGTTTTTTTCTTTCGTTAAAAACAGTTTGTTGAGGGGCTGGTTCCATGCCATAGTGGTTAAGTTCGGCACGTTCCACTTTGGTGGCCCAGGTTTGTGGGTTCGGATCCCAGGCACGGACCTACACCACACGTCAGCCATGCTGTAGTGGGAACCCACATATAAAGTGGATGAAGATTGGCACAGACGTTAGCTCAGGGTTAATCTTCCTTGGGGAAAACAAAAGTTTATTAAGAGATTATTCTTTCCTTTAAGGTCAAGGGTCCAAGACCAAATGTCCAATGGTGGGTCTACTTTCCCCCCAAATTAATGGTGTTCTGGATATCCTCTATTTTATTGATTATTTTAGCCATTTCCTTGCTCTGTACACAGACATTCATTACTGGACCAGAAATGGTTGCAGATTTCAGTTTGTGAAGAACAAGCTGAGGAAGACGAACATTACGTCACCATCAGGTCTGGGCATCATTCCAGGGACTTCCTTCACTTCTTTTTCTAACTAGCTCCTTAAATCCGGAGTTATGGCTGGAGCCTCTGTCAGTACTGATGAACAGAAACTCCTAACAGAAACTCCAGAGATGTTTTTATTATCTATTTTCCTTCCCAGAAATCCACGTTCTAACTACCATCAACAGGCATCAGAAGAGGCATAAAGATTTGTTTATGTGGGATTTTGTCTCATTATTCATCTTATTCTACAAACCTGGGCCCACAGCCTGGCAAATGGCAAACCTTCATCATTCCAGAAATTTCTCTCTTGCTCACACTTTGGAAATTTGTCTTCAGCTCAACTCCGAGCAGACAAAAAGTTTGTGCTGTCAAAACAGTGGAGAGTGACGGTGTGCTCAGAGTAGTGGGAATTGTTTTCCTCAGCCTCTTGCCTCCAAAAAAGAGAACTTCCATTTCTCTCTTGTTAGAGCAAAGAAAATATAGCATGTGCCCAAAATGGTTCAGAAACATACGTGGGCCACAGAATATCTCTCATGTATGAATAAGGTTGCCTCTCGTGGAGGGAGGAGTAAAGCCAATCGTCTGCCCTGGGGGGCAAACAAGGACAAGGAAGCGGGTGGCTCTCCGCTCTCTGCTCTGTGGCCTGGACCCTGGACAAGGTACCGTGACTCTCTGGGCCTTGATGTTTCCAACTGCAAGAGGGACGAGATGCTGCTGCTGCCTGTGACATTTCTTGCCAATGTCATTGTTTGACCTTGGATCCCTGGCTGGGGGTTTCTGCCTCTTTCCTGCACTGACGGAGGGCCTAATCTTCTATGTCAGATCTTTGCAAGTGAGAAGGAGACCCTGGCTTTCCTAGGAATTTTACGTTCTCTTACTTCCAAAATCTGTCTCCCTGGGGCTCCCCCATGTCAAGAATCCTGGATAGAAAGTCTGCATTCCCGTATTACATGACTGTCAGCTTGCCGTGTGATTTAAATCCACTGATTTCCAACCTTGACCGTTTTCACATGGGACTATTACTCTGTGCTTCACCCAGTGTGGGAACAGAGAACCAATTTTTGTTTGAATCACTGGAAACATTATGCATTCATTAAGAAGTAAGCATGTAAGGGCATTTTCAGAAATGAAACGTGCTAATATGTCCTCTGGGACAGTCTTCTTTAATTTTCTATTTCTTTAAAAAAGGAGACCAGTATCCAGAGAAAGCAAATGCCTGGCTGGAATGCTGCTCCTATGCTCACGGAGTCCTGACCTCCAGGACCTCAGACTGTGACCTTACTTGGAAACAGGGTCACTGCAGACGTAATTAGCTAAGAGGGGGTCATGCCGGATTATGGCGGGACCCTAATACACTATGACTGGTGGCCTTAAAAGAAGGGAAATTTGGACATAGAGTTAGACATGCACATGGGGAGAATGCTCCAGGGGAAGACTGGAGTTATGGTGCCACAAGACAAGGAACTGCTGGAAGCTAGGAGAGAGGGACTGAACACCAGTCACGAGAGCCTTTGGAGGGCGCATGGCCTGCCGACACCTGGATCTGGGACTTCAGGCCTCTGAGACAACACATCTCTCCTGTTCTAACACAAATGACAATACACTTCCACTGTTCGTGGTGCTTCGTTATGGCAGCCCCCGGAAACTGATCCTCCTGCTGCAGTCAATCATCACACTCTTCCAGCCCCGCCCATCTACTTCGTTTGTGACCATGGCGTTCTCTCCAAAGCATTTCTCCCGGGACCAAATGGAGCCAGCCATGACAGAGCAAGCTTCCTGCAACCCCCGCTGAACGGGAGGCAAGTGAGAGCACCAACTTGGAGCTCTGGGACTCGGGTTTGAACTCTGAGTGCTACTTGGAGAAAATAATCATCATCTCTAAGCCCCAGTTTCCTCTTCTATAAAATGGGGGCAATAGCAGCCACCTCGTGGGATTTTTGTGAGGATTAAATGAAGTCACGCCAAGAAGCACTTAGCAGAGAGCCTGGTGCGTAAAATGGCTCAAGAGCAGGTAGCGGTTGTGATTACACCTTGAACTCCGTGAGTTCTGAAGAGTGCATTTTTTTCCCTATTGCTCTGTTGGAATAATTAGGACACTTGTTTATTTCCTCTCAAGTAAGACTGGAAGGTGGCTGGCGCTAATTATTGATGAAGTGCCCTAATCCACCCAAAGACGTGTTCTGTCGCTTGGCACACGCCTGGGGTATTGTTATCATTTATTTGGTCCAGGTAGCTCATCGCCACCACACCCAAGCACAGCCAGCAGGGAGAGGATATGGGGAAGCAGAAGCACGCCCTGGAAGAGGCCTACATTCCACTGTCCAGAACTTGGAAATGGGGCCACATCAGGCTGCAAAGCATGCTGGGAAATGTAGCCTTGATCCAGAGCAGCCAGTGAAAAATGGGTGTTCAACTGAGAGAAGAAGAGCATGGAATTGAGGAGCAACAGGCTTCTTCATGGCAACCACGCATCAGCACACAGATGGCAGTCAACAAAATATGGTTAATGCACTATTACTTTGTTGCTATTATTATGATGATTAAGATCTGACACTGGCAGGATGTCTCCTGTCTTAAACAAATGGAGAGCAATTTCCACACCATCAATTAAAGATTGCCTAATATCATTGTACTTTGAATAAAGTTAATCATTTTGCATTACAATTCGCTTTACAGCCATGGGGAAGTTATTACCCCTGGTTCCTAGAAGGTCCTATTGGGATTTCCAGTGTTAAGAGATTGGGCTGCACTGTGAGATTTCCTTCCAAGCCTGGTCCAACAGAACACCGGCAACTTAGAAACGAGTTAATGCTCAGAACGCCTCTCTCCACCCAATCATTCCCCACACTGTGGCTGCTGCCACACTGTGCTCTGTAACTTAAAAAGATGGGAGTTGGAGAAGCAGCTTAGCATTACAGAGCCCAATTATTACACATGACTTTTTTTCCCAAACAGCAAAATTACAAGACAGGAGAAAGTTAAATGTGAGGGGTGATGCATAACAGACAGAAGGAGCAGCTGAGAACATTCTGAGTCCAGACTCCCAGTGACTCTGCTCCACTCTATTTCTTAAATGACCAGAAAAGCTACTTTGTGAAAAACTGTGTTCAGAAAATGAGTCCAGGTTCCCATAAGATGCATAGTACTTTTTATTTTTATCATCAATGCAAAATTGGATTTGTATGCTAAATTATTAATGGCTTTCTCCCTATATTTAGGAAAATGTTTTAATTTTAAAGACGACAAAGCACTATTTAAATGGGGAGAATAAATTACTGAATGCGAAAACATTTATAACTAGGTAACTGAATTGCTTATCTGCCAAACACATATGTCAAAAATGAGAAAACATATCACAACCGTGAATTCTCCTGTCAGATTAATATTTGTGATAGGCTGCATATTGCTAAAGGAAAAATAAAGTAAAATATTTGAGCAATTTTTAGCTTTGAGTGAGTTTGCGAGTTTAATTTCCCTGTTCGTTGTTTGGAAGCATAAATTTCCAATTTAAGTAATTGCATGGTTGTATGGTCAAATTACCTTTAGAGATGCCAATAGTTAAAGAACAAAAAATTTTAAAAAGAGATGGTGGGTCAAAATTGTGTGATTTTGGGGACCTCTTTCAGCAGAGCCAGCAGTAGGAATATTGGTGTGGGGAGATTTCAGAAGAGGACTTCTGGCCAGAGCAAGAAAACCCAAAATGAAAGGAGCTGTGCTCTCCTGCCTGGGTCAGAGCTGAGGGCGCAGGACTTAGAAGTGTCTGGTGGGAGAAATGGGACTTGTTGGGACCAAGGAAATTGTGCTGAGGTGGGAACAGTAGAGGGGTCTCTGGAGAATCGTGGAGGTAGCCATAAGCAGAAGACTCAGCTTCCAATGGCTGTCAGGTCAGGGTTGTAAAGCCACCTTACTACAATGCTCACCTAACAAGAATGTGCTTACTCTACGTACCTCCCTGCGGGTAGAAACCTTAGCTGGCAAGCTCAGGGGAGGAGGGACGATGTTCGATGGGGAAAGAGCCAGACCTATGCAGGGAAAACATTTTATTTATGTCAAGTTTAAAGTTTTGATTTATACAATTAACATTATTATTTTCAAGTTACATATTGAGACTATGTTATCTTAAAGATAAGACTGATTAGATGGGAGTGTATTAATTAGAGAAGAAGTAACCAGCACAGCAAGTAAATCCCCAAGTCTCAATGCATTGACACAGGAGAATTCTGTCCCTCTCACTCCCAGCTGGTGGAGGTCCTTCCAGGTGGTACTGAGAGCTGGTTCTTCTGTTTTATGTAGATGTGGGTAAGGAAGAGAAAGCACAAAGACGAGGCTCCCACTTCCTACACACCTTAGCCCAGAAGTGACACATCACTGCCGCTCACCCCGTGGTGACAGCTAGTTATACATGCCCACCTACACGCCGGTGGATGCCATCCCAGGCTGGCCAGCTGCTCCCTGCACTTTGGAGGAGGGAAGAATGCGTTTGGTGGATAGCAACTGCTCTATGTGAGAAAGTGTGAGCGATGAACCATGGGGCGTCCCAGTCCTTCTCTGGGGCAGGGGAAAGGCTCATTTTTCTGAGCAGGAAGGAAGGGAAGCCGAGAGATAAAAAAAGAATCGTATCTCAGATGACTTCCCCCTAAGTCTTGATGGTTCAATGTAGCAGTTACGTACGACACAAGGGCTCCAGAGCGGGGCACAACAGGACCCCCTGGGAAGCCATAGGAGAGACATCGAACCCACAAGGCAGGATCGATACAAGGAAGAGTTGTCTAAGCAGAGGACTTTGAGTTCAGGAGGAGCCAGCTGAACATCCAGGCAAGAATGACCCCCTAAGAAAAGCCCTAGAGGGTGAGGGGGCATGGTCCATTCTGGGATCTGCGTGGCCCCCATGGCCTGTGGAGGGGAAAGGGATGGGGCTGAATGCTTAGGCAGGGTGGGGTGGGGTGGCTTCTGATATCAGGCAGAGACGAGTGATGACAGACCTTGCTACCCTACTAGGGGTTTGGGGCTTTAGCCTGAGGGAGATAATGAGGCACTGGGAAGCTTCAAGCAGGTGGTGGCATAATTAGATTAACATTTCAGGAAGATCCCTGTGGCTGCAGGGTGAAGGGCCTGGAGAAGCCAAGAGGAAGGGGCAGCCCCGCGGGTACCGATACTCTGGGAGAGAGAGAAGTGTGTCTCCAACAGGGCGGTGGGCGGGCGAGGGCGGGCGGCGACGAGTGGACAGACTTAAGACGCTGTTAGGAGGCAATACCTCACCTCTTCGCATCAGGTCCCACATCCTCCGGGAAGTTTCTCCTGCCTGCTGCTGTCCTTGTGCTCACACAGCTATTAGAGTCTGTATCAAATACTTAATCTTTAAGTACGCATTCCATAAACAAACCAGCCAACCAAAACTCCATGGATTGAAAGATGGTGTTATATTACATAGCACTAAAAAGGAAACACTGCCTATAATAAGACACGATCAATGGTAAGACGGATCCTAAATCAAGAAGTGATAGGAAACTGAAAAAATGTCACATGAGAATTTATGAAATACCGAAGGTCACGTTAGTGTTGTATGCCTTCTCAATTTCTTTCTCCAGTCAGCAGCTTGTGGGTTCTTTGAACACGGATCATGACTTATACTTCTATAAACACCATGGGCCTATCCTTGAGCCAGTTATACAGTAGGTAGTAAATGCATGCACAGAGATGAACTACAAAGGGTCAGACCATTGGAAGGGAAGATCAAAAGTTCCAGTGAGTTATGAGATAGTTTCATCTTTTTAAGTGAAGAAACTGGACATTTGGAAGGAAAACTACAAGGACAATTTGTAAAAATTCACTGCATTTTAAAAATCAAAGTCATGTATCACATAATTTAAAGATTCAATTATTTCAACTGGATTTGTTACAAAGCAAAACAAAATAGTCTCCTGCCATTTGCCCATTTCTCCCTACTTAGAGGGAAATCATTCTATTTTGATAAATTTTTTGGCATTTATCTCTATAATTGGAATATGTGTTTATTTAAATGTTCTTTTTCATTTTTCGTTCCATTGACTTTGTTAGAAGAAATTTCAGAGAGCTTTACTGGGGAACCTCAGGATTCACACCTGAAATGGGTTTGAGATCCCTGCCTTGCCCGCACTGAAGGGAGGCTGTGTGCTCACATGAGATAACGGATGTGAAAAATGACTTCACATGTCGTGTGTTACCTAATGAGAAACACTATTATTACTTGATTATATATTTTAAACAATATATTCTAGGATATTGGAAACTAGTCTTATCTATAAGTCCTAGCAGAATACTTAGCAAATAATAGAATTTCAATAAATACTGGTTGAGTGAATAAATGAATATACTTATATACACTGTCCAAAAGAAAGCAGTCATGTAAACTATAGAAATTGTCATTGTATGTGTGTGTATCTGAGTGTGCTATTTAAGATAATTCTGGTTACTATGACAAATAAATCTACAGCTATGATGGCTATGTTTAGCAGCGTGATGGTGGTGACGGTACCATGGGTGCATGCATATGTGCAAACTCACCAAATGTACACATTAAATATGTGCAATTTTTTGTATGTAAATTACATCTCAGTAAAGCTTTAAAAAAAGAAAAATTACCCTGAAAAAATAAACCTAAAAATATAAAATGGGTCAAACACAATCGAAGTTTATTTTTCACCTCTAGAAAGCCTCAAACGGTTGTTCTGAGTCCCTGGATGGATCTCTGCTAAGCAGTGATTAGTTCTAAGTGTCGTTTTGTCAACTTCAACCCATGGCTTCCAAAATGGACATGGTAACCCGTGACAAGGTGGCAAAAAGGGAGAGAACGAGTAGAGGAGTCAGGTCAGCGTCTTAAGACATTTCTAAGACACGTCATTAGTGCTTCCTTGGCACAAAGGGACTAGGAAACAAGCCACCTTTTGAGTGAAAAGAAACATGAGCTACATTATTCGGTTATCTGTCTCTCTGTTCAAGACAGGCTGTCTAACTGGTCCAGCTTGGCTCATGCGACCAGCAGAACAGAATGTGTCCAATGTCGAGAAAGAATTCTGATGCAAATAAAGAGGAGGTCGTTAGGAAAGAGGAACTGGTGCCGGGAAGCTGCAAGGAGAATAAATAACAAGAAACACCCCTCACATTCTGTGCTATTCTTTTCTATTTTCAACTCAAAGCACCCAGTCCTCTGAGAATTGAGCACATTTGCACGACAAGACTCCAATCCCCGACAGACGTTGCAGCAGAAGCCAAAGGAACTTGGCCCTCTCTTTGCTGGCTGACTTTGACCGTTGGCATACCTGAGGTGGTGTAAACACACCACTGCATCTCATCTTCAGTTCAAAGCTCAGAAACTGTCAACTTGCTATTACTATTGGTTTGCCATAAATTGCTCCTCATCATGGGCTTAAGGAGACACCACACATTAAGCCAATTGTTAGCAGGAGCTAAGATGAAGTTTCATCCACTTAAGGCCTCAGCATAGAAAGGAAATTCAGTTACAGAAAACTCTCTCTCTTTCTTTTTCTGTACACACACACACACACACTCTCTCTCTCGCTCTCTTTTTCGGGCAATACATTCACATGCATATAGAGAAGCTGAAGGGAAATAATGATATACGAGGAGCATAAAAATTAACATGTATAAAGTGAGAAGGGAGTTAATTTTGATTTTCCTGTTCTTGCAGAGTCTTTTAAGAAAATGGTTCAATGCAAAGGGAGCTGGCCAGCCATCATCATTCAGTCTCCATTAATGCAGTGCTGCTGGAACAGGAACACAGTCAGCCGCGAGATGAAATAATCAATGAGCAAAGCAGGACCGTAATTGAAGGATCTGTCAATGGAGGCCAATTTCATCTGTAAAGTCATTCAAGGTCTTACCTCTAATTGAAATGCCCATATTGAATGCAAAAGACAATAAGATGAACAAGGTGCCTTTTCTTTTTCCAGCTGGGAGACCTGATTCATGAGTGTGTGGGACCAGCTATCAGTGGTGTCCTTAATTGCATTCTTAACACATCACATGCCAGTTACTCCCGGACCTCTGGGGACAGCAGAAGTGCTCAGTGGGAGCGTTGGTGGTCTGGGCCACTGAGTGCAGTGGACGGCAGCAGGGACAGCTCAGCCCACTCCACTGTTGGTTTCTCGGGTGGAGCAATTGAGTGGGTCATCTTTGTGAGAATGGGGGAATGTGTGGGAAGGGGAGAAAGGGAGATCCCACCACTCCTGAAGGATTTGAAGGACAAATATTGAGCTGTAATGACTACAAGAGGCAAAAGGCACTTCTCTGCCCTTGTGTGAGTGTCAAATTAGTTTTGCCAAGAGCAATTTGAATTGGGATTGTGAAATATTATCCATGTTGTACGTTAGTTTTGCCTTGTGTCATTTGAAAAGAAAGCCTGTTATTACATCTGTCTATCTATCCATCATCTGGGGATGCCAGGCATTATTGCTGAACAGAAGAACCAGAATCCGGGGCAAGAGTTATTTGGCTGGTTCTATCCTATGGCAGAGAGTCTTCTGCGTGGGGGTACGGCTGCTCTGGGGAGTTTTGGGATGCAGTTAACAGGATAAATGAAACACCTGGCGCCTCTGTTCCATTACGCAAAGCCTCCTGGCAATTCAAGCTTGGGCTGATTATGTCCAGGATGCACCGTTGGCTTCCCTGCATGGGGCAGAGGGAAGGCTCTTTAGGCTGCGTCTAAAGAACTTATTTTGCTTCCAACCAAAATGGTATTTAGTACCTGCATTAGCTGGTGCCTGCCATCTACGAAATGGCAGGTGTCTTTTCAAGGACCATGGTGTCCTTGCAGAAGATGGGGCCCTCAGAGAAGACGCCAGGAAAGAGGAGGAGCTGGTGTTCCTGTGTCTGGCAGCCTTGTCCCTTATCTTCTCTGTAACCTGTGGAGACGGCAAAGGCTGATGAGATCCCTGTGAGGAGCTTCTCTTTCCATACTGATTTGCATTCCTGGGAATGAGGTCAGTGAGTACAGCTGACATTAAGAAAAGGATAAGACTTTGAAATATGCATCACTCTTATTGGTTGAATCCACCTAATGCCCAAATATGCTTTTTGTTGATTTTGCCCTGATCTAATTAGTGTTTCTCGACCCTGGCTGCACAATGGAATGAATAGTCTTTTAAAAATAATCATGCAAGGAACTTATTGCCAAAGATTCTGATTCAACTGTGCAATGAGACCCAATGGGTGGTATTATAGTCATGTGTTGCTTAGCGATGGTGATATGTTCTGAGAAGCGTGTCATTAGGCGCTTGCGTGAACAACATAGAGTGTATTTACCCAAACCTAGGTGGTAGAGCCCACTACACACCTAGGCTCCATGGTACTAATCTTATGGGACCACCGCAGTGTATGCGGTCTGTCATTGAGTGAAATGTGTTTAAAAAGCTTCTCAGGTGATTACAATGGGCAGCCAGAGCTGAGACACTGGCTCGCTTTTGAAATCTTTGCCAGGAAGATTTACCATTTGGGTTGGAATGTATGTCAGGGCAGCTTCACGTCCTGACAGGCTATGGAGGATTTCTCACGTTAAAGGGTGACAATGACAGAAAACCTAAGATACATTCTGCTGTGGCCATTTGTTATGAGCATCAGTATGCACGCGTCACCTGTGTGATGACTAGTGGCAGAAGATCCATCAGAGCTAGAATCTGGGGGGATGTATTTCTAATGATAAAATAAACGTCCTAATGTCAAAGTCACGCCGCGGCACAGGAGAGTGAATTAGAGCTCTGGGTTAAGTTTAACGATGGGCAGAATAAGCCTGACAGTTGGGGGGGGGGGGGCGTCAAGTTTCCAGTTGGCTAGACTGGAGTTGTTGTGTGAGATTGTGGAAAAATAATCAATACTTGTTAAGTAGGATTCTCCTTTTATCTCTTGTGGCCAAGATGTGCAGAAAAAGGAAGCTCACAACGAAAGAGTTGTCATGATTTTTATGAAAAATTATGGTGATTTAAAAATATCTACCAGATGTGCCCTAAAGTGTTTTTTAAACAGCAGCTTTATTGAGATATAATTCACAAGACAAATTCTTTCCTTTAAAGTGTAGAATTGAATGCTTTTTTTGTATATTCACAAAATTGTACAACCATCACTGCTGTCTAATTTCAGAATATTTTCATTAGCCCATTAGCAGTCATTTCCCATTCCTCCTAACCCCGGGCCCTGGCAACTGCTAATTGGTCTTTATGGATTCTGCCATTATGACTACTTCATATAAATGAAATAATATGATATAATGGTATAATGATACATATGATACAATGATAAATGGAATCATATCATAACCTTTTGTGTCTGGCTTCTCTCACTTAGCATAATGTCTTCAAGATTCCTCACGTCCTAGCCTGGACCAGTACTCCATTACTTTTCATGGCAGAATAATATTCCATTGCATGGATATACTGTATTTTGTTTATCGCTACATCAGTTGAGGGACATTTTGTTTCAATTCTTGGCTATTATGAATAATGATAATATGGGCGTTTGTGTACACATTTTTGTGTGGACATATGTTTTCAATTCTGTTGGGTATATATTTAGGAGTGGAATTTCTGGGTCATATGGTAACCTTATGTTTAACTTTTTGAAGGATTGCCAAAATGTTTTCCAAAGCAGCTGCATAATTTTACATTCCCATCAGCAATGCGTGAGGGTTCCAGTTTTTCCAACCCTCACCAACACACGTTATTGTCCAACTTTTGGATTGTAACCATCCTAGTGGCTTTGAGATAGTATCTCTTAGTAGTTTGATTTGCATTTCCCTAATGACTAATGATATTGGTATACTTTCATGTAGTTACTGGCCATTTTAATGTCTTTTTTATAGACTACTCAACTTCTTTGCCCATTTTTAAATTGGGTTGTCTTTTGGTTGTTGAGTTGTAAGGGTTCTAACTAAGTGGCATCTGAATTTCAGAAAGGGCAATTTGAAAGCCTGGAGGCCATTCATAATTCAGGTCAAGCCTTTGACTTATTTTCTAAGCCGTTGATGCTCTTTGAGCGGCTGTCCTATTTTTGGTGTATACCCCATTATCAATACATTTGGTTGAATTCCTTTTAGAAAGAGAACTAAGATGTAACTTACAGCTAATGTGACCTGGCTGGACTTGGAAAATGCGTAATTCAGTTTCCAGCACCATCCTGTGATAGACTAAAATCCTCACACCATCCTCTTTCCTTGAGCTGCGTCTCAGTGTGGGATTGGCTGCAAATGAAAAGCGCTTTTAGGGTGTTCTTTGTCTCAACGGCTATTAATGAATGCAGGAGGCAGGTCCAGGTGCAAAGCAGAAAGAAGAATTCGGAGGCCTCTGCAGTGACCGAGAAGATAGGTGATGGCTCAGAGCAGGCTGGAGGCGCTCGGGGTAGACCCACCGAAATTCTTTGAAAGGTTGGATGTGAGATGTGAGGACAAAAGGTAGAGTCGAAAATGGTTCCCTGACTTGGCCTGAGTGACTTGCTGGTGGAGTTCTAATTCATTGGGTTGAGAAGGTTTGATGAAGGGAGGTGTGTGTGCGCGCATGTGCATGTGCAGGACAGGGGTTCAGCTCTTGACGTGTTCAGTTTGGATCTCTATGAGACACCTGGCACTGGCTGAAGGGCTCCTTCGGTATGATCTCAGCGTTGACGCGTTCATCACCCGGGAGGAGAAATGGGAACTTTTCTTGATTTGGAGGAGAGTTTCAAGTGCAGAAGAGCATTGTTCACACTTAGTGACTGACCCCGGTTTGGCACTCAGGGTCCTCTTCCGATCCCGATAATCCTGCACTTCGATGCCTCTGAGGTGTCCAAGGCCTTAGGCACCAGCCTCCTGAAATGCTTGATTTCGATAAGTCCCGTCCCTCCCTCCAGCCTTCCCTTCCGCTTTCCGTCTCTGCCTCCTGTGTTCCTTACTTGTGCATTCTACTCGGTCATCCCACAAATCCTCCCTGAGTGCGCGCCAAATACAGGAGACCTCGACAGGCAAACAGCACGGCCCAGGCCCTCCTCTCATGGCTCTTTTGGTCCAAAGGGAGAGTAAGACGTTAAATAAATGGTCACAAAAATAAACGTGTTTCTACACATTCTGCTAAGCTCCGTGGGACCATACAAGGTACTGGAAGAAAAATGTGAGAGTTGAGTTCCCTTTGACTGAAGCCAGGGAACCCTTTAGTGAATGAATCTACTTTGAGTTGAAATGTGAAGAATTAGAATTTAACAATCAGATGAAGAATGGATAAAGATATTCCAAGCAGAGGAAACAGCATGCGTGGGCCCAGGGATGGGGTAAAGATTAGCAAGTCTATAAGAAAACCACAGAAATCTCCTTCAGTTTTTGTCCCAGATGTTTCACGCTGTGGATATAGTTTCAGAGAAGAAAAGTAGAATTCAATTTAAGGAAAAGTCAGTTCTAAAATCTAGATGATTGATCTCATTTTATTGAAACTTTTAATTTTGACTCATTTTTCAAACTTACATAAAAGTTGCAAAAACAGTACAAAAAACTCCTGTATAACATCTCCCAAATTTTGTCAATTAGTATTTTGACACATTTGTTTTCTCATTCTCTCCATATATGTATGTATGTGTGGGTGTGTATGCATTTTCATGTACATTTCATGTACATGCATACACACATACATATGTATACACGTATGTATATAGATATTTCTGAGTTATTTACGTGTAAGTTTTAGATAACATCCCCCTTCGCTCTGTAAATACTCCAGCGTGAGTTTTCTAAGTCGAAGGATACGCTCTTCCTAACCACACGACAATGATTACAATCAGGAGGCTTAATGCTGACAGACCCCTATCATCAGATTCGGGAGCGCTTTTCACACTGATACGATGCTGTTACCATGGCGACGCCTTTGGCATCTACCTCCCTTCACTCCTCCTCCATCCCTGCTCGGTGGGGGCCTGCTGGTTGGGAAGGGATGGTTCGTTCTCAGTGTCTCAGATGCTGCCTGCGTGTCCACCTGCAGCCTGCCTCTCGCGGCGTGTCTGTCACAGGCTCTTACGAGGTCGAACACATTCCTTCCCTGGGAGCTATCCCTTTTCCTTCTGTAAGACAAAGAAGGTTCCCAATCCCAACAGATGGAGGGCACTGAAATAAGTCTTTTAGGGGCCAAGGAGTCTGATGATAAACCTGAAAGCTGCTGAGTTGCTCCTGACCAGTGGGATTTTTTCCTCTACCTTAACCAATGGGGCATGCCCACTTAAGTTCCTCTCTCTCTTTCTCCTTCTCTCTGTGTCTTCCAACCTCTTTGTCCATCTTTGATTTTGGGGTGAACAAAGTATGAAACTGGGAATGAAAGTAGTATTAAATTATGTTTGCCAATTTCTCTCTATATATACCCCACAAGAATTAAGCTCCATCCACTTAGCTCATTGCTATATTCCCACTGTCTATCAGCTCATAGATGCTCCATAAATAACAGTTGAATAACTGTAAAAATGGATAAACACATGGCTTTCAAGGTGGAGGGTTCTTTTTGCTCTGTGCCTGGCAGAGGAGGCAGAGGTGAAATGAATAAAAGTGAGGCTGAGGGCTCCCATCCAGGCCCTCTCCTGGCAGGGAAAGCCCGTGTGGAGGCTGGACCTCGGCTCCTCCCGCTCCCGGATGCAGCGCTCATGGGTCACTAGCCAGCTCCACTGTGTGATGCCCCTTCCCAGGTGCACGTCATCTAAAAAGCTTCTCACGTCTTCATGTGAAGAGAGATTCGCACTTACTCCTCCTTACATTGAATTTTGTGTCCTGGGTGGGGGTGAGGAGGAGAAGGTCCCACACAGTGAGCTTCTTCCATCTGTTGTAATCCATCTCTGGGCCAAGGAGCAGCATCCGTGTCACCTGTGGAGGCAGACGCGTCCCTGCCCCGGCGTCTGGAGAGAAGACGAGCGCCGAGGCAAAGGCCCCAGAGCATCTTTCAGCTCTCCCCGTGCTCGCTCCTTCATCAGCGGCAAGGCCTCGCTGCCAAGAGTGATGAATGGCTCAGAAATGTTACGGCTCCTTAGGTCTTGGTGCCTGCGTGCTGGCAGCTGCCACCTCGTCCCACCTGCAACCCACGCACATCTTCCTAAAATGGCCAAAAACAGCTTTCCCCACAAATTTTGCTTTCTTCTCAAGTCAATCAGCAATGTCCATCACGTCTGTGCGCTCAGTTAGGGTCTTAGTCTTCGTTATGTGAAGGTGTCTGAAAAGGAGACCCTCTTCCTTGGAGGTGGAGTGTCGCTTTGCATCCGATAAATAACCCCAGTGACTGTGCACAGAGACGCAGAGGAGGGGGCGCCAGATGGAGATGGCAGGGGAGCTGGGGTCAGGCCACGCAGGGCCTCAGTGACCTCTCCTGGGATTCTTTCTATAAAAATTTTATATATAAAAATATATATTTTTTGCTTTGTTTTAATCAATTCTTTATTTAGGTAACAAGTTGCGTATGTTCCCTGCATCGCATGAAACATCACAACATCGTTCTGGAAAGGTGCCATCGGTACAGGGTTGCCCCAGAGGGGACAGTTTGAACAATAAACCATTCTGCATTCTTCATTCTCTGTTTTATTCTCCTACTACAGTTAAAATGAAATTTTTATACAGTCATGTGTCGTTTAACATGGGGATACGTTCTGAGAAATGCATCATCAGGCAATTTCATCATTTTGTGAATATCACAGAGTGGACAGAAGGGCAACAAATTTTGCCACCCCAAAATGTGTCTTTTTAACATGAGGATTATTTTAGGCTGCTTATTTTTAAGAAACGAAAGACCCAGAAAGTTTTTCTTGTTAGCCTCCTAACTGTCTAAAAGAATTCAGATGAAAAAACCTGTCTCAGGAAGAGTGTCACCTTAGCGTCACATGAACTGGGTGGCAGAGAGGGAGGGACCTAGAAAAGCCTGTTTGTTGGCTCCGCTCTGTGTTCTTCTGTTTCTGTGTGGCCAGACAAACACTTGTTTTCCAAGTGTTTGCCCCTTTTCTCCCACCTGCGAGTTGCCTTCCTTCCCCTTGAAGTGCCTGACTCTCCCCACCCCCAACACCTTCTTTCGTCTTTAGCTGAGGATGGTGTTTAAGGTGAGGGCTTCAGGCATTTTGGGGAGTTACTCGGTTTTCCTGGGTTTCTCCCATGTTTACATGTCATTAAATTTTTGTTTATTTTCCTCCTGTTAATCTGTCTCGTGTCAATTTAATTCTTAGATCAGTCAGAAGAACCTAGAAGGTAGAGGAACATTTCTTCCTCCCTTGCAGTGCTCGCACAAACCTACATGACGTAGCCCACTGCACACCTAGGCTCCATGGTGCTCACCTTGTGGGACCACCATCGTATATGCGGCCTGTCCTTGACTGAAAGGTCACTACGCAGCCCACGACTGTACAAAGAATTATATAAAGAACGGGTCAAAAGGTACAAACTTCCAGTTATAAGAAAAATAAATGCTGAGGATGTAATATACAGCATGGAGACTATAGCTAACAATACCGTATCGTGTATTTGAAAGTTGCTGAGAGAGTAGATCTTAAAAGTTCTCATCACAAGAAAAAAAATTGTAACGATGTGAGGTGACGGGTGTTCACTAAACTTGTGACGATCCTTTCACCGTAAATACATATGTCAAACCATCATGTTGTACGCCTAAAACTGATACAATGTTATATGTCAATTAAAAAAATAAACACAATGGCGTGCCGTTGAAGGCTTTTAATCGGGCGAGTATTGTGGCCTGACGTCCTATGTAAGACAGTTGCTCTGGCGGACATGCGAGGGGGCAGGAGGCAGTCAGGGGCTCTTCCAACTGTCCGCAGGAGAGGAGGTGGTGTGTGGACCAGCTTGGTGCCGATGCTGGGGTCAGGTGTGGACGGGTCTTCAGATTGTGAGTCTGCGGCACACTCCAGAAGCTGTGAGGTTTGTCCCCACTGCTGCTCCTGGGCCCGGGTGACAGAAGCGGTGGGACTTTCTGGTTGAATCTCCTTGGGGAGCCCTCGAAACCACCTGGCTTCTAGTAAGTGAACCCCAATATTCCCAGCTTAGCAGCGCAGCTGGGCATGGCTGGGAAAAGTGTAACTGCAGTGTGAGCAGACTGGACAAAACCTGCCCATTATCAAGTGCTGGTGACTGGAGAATAATGATGGCAACAAGCTGCCTTGGGGACACCTAAAGGAGACAACGATTCCTAAGGGATGCCACCCCCCCAAAAACTGTCTTTCTTAAAAGCAAAGGTAACTCTTAAAAATATCTGATAGTAGTAATAGTCAGCATTTATGGATTGCCTCCTATGTGCCAGGCACAGTGCTTTTGTTCAGGGTGGAAACAAGTGGTTATTGGATAACGCGATATCCGTTATCTAACTCCCTTCTCCTTGATCACTTTTAGTTGCAGTGGCCAAATTCTAGCCATGAGGTAGAAGTAGAACTCTTCTGTGGGGATTTGTAAAAGGATTTGATTTGCTGATAATTACCCTTATCTTCTATCTTCTTTTCTTCTTGCTATGAACACAGTTGTGATGGCTAGAGCTGCTGCAGCCATTTTGTGACTGTGAGTCAAAGGGCCAAACTATCAAAACTCTACATCCAGATGTCATCAAGCCCCTGAGCCAATGCTAAAGTCATCTGTTCCTAGACATCTTGCTATGTAAGGAAAATAAACTTGTTTATTTCTTAAGCTACTATAGTCAGGTTTTATACATGTAGCCAAAAGTATTCCTCACTGATACACAAATATCATATCATTTAATCTCTAAATAGGCCCCCTTGTTACAGAGGAGAAAATTTATGCTACTTACGGTGGTTCAGCTAGTACGTAGTGAAGCCACGATCTGTGCCCAGGTGAGACTAACCATTTCTACTTTGTCTTGTGGCTTCTCCGAAAAATGTTAGTCTCAGAGAGTAAGTCCTTAATATGGCACATTGTGGATTATTTAGAGAACCACTCTAAAATAAAATAGGAATTACCCTCCCAGAGATAACAACTCTAAATTTTTCAGAGGGGGCGTCATTTCCCGTTTTGATTGCACTTGTCACTTTCTAGGATCCCTTCTCGTTTGCTTACTTACTGTTTGTCCTCTTTTCCCCCCACCATATGAACTTCACAAGAGAGGGATCTTGGTCTGTTTTAACCAGCACGTTCATGCGAATGCATCTGATGAATAGCAGCCCCATTTGTTCCCACAGCTGCATAAAATGTTTCATAAAAACCACTCCATTTGTTTTCTTGAAATAATTGGATCCCTGAGTACATGAGCTGTAATTAATACATGCATAGATCTTAGAACAGTGCTGTGCCCGGCTCACGGTTAGTGCTTAATAAAAGTTAACTGTTATTTCTGTATTATTATAAAATTGGTCCTCCCTTTTCTAAAGACTGAAACAAAAATCCAGTCCAGAGGAAACAGGCGCCCCCGCACCCCATCGTGGCTCTGTCTGCTCCTGTCTTCCCCGCATCCAACCGAACAGCCTCCTCCAGTCACAAAACCAAGCCCACGAAACACGCCTGTTGGCAGGTGTGGGGCTGCAGTGCGAGCGTGCAGGGCGCGGCGGCCTCCACCAGCTTCAAGGGGGGCAGCATCCCAGCGTTGTTCTTTACAGGATTGTATAAAAACCGTTTTACGGCAGCTATTAAAACAATCTGTGTAAACATAATTTTTATGGCTGAATGATACTCCAGCATATGGCTACACCATCATTTACTTAACTATTTCTCTGATGTGGGATATTTAGGATGTTTCTTGTTTTTCATGATTATGAGCAGGGTGATAATATTCATCTTGGAACATAAAAGAGAAAGACTTCCTTGAGGGGAACCTTGATGATGGCATAAAAAAGACTAAACTCAGCTCTAACCATCTGCAGGAGGATGAGCTGCCCTAACTGACATGAAGGCCCTGGGCTCGGAGTCCTGACCCCTGAGTGTGACCGGCTCAGATCCCTGGAGAAGATGCCCTGGGCTGAGGGCGTCTCATTGGGTGGGTCCACAGAGGTTTACCAGTAAGCAGGGACACAATGCAGCATTCATTCATTTATTCATTTTTTGAATATTTATTGAGCAACTACTACACGACAAGAATTTTTTGAGCAGTGGTTCTCAAACTGTGGTTCCTAGGCCAGCAGCATTAGCATGACCTGGGAACCTGCTGGAAATGCAGGTTTTCGGGTTCCACTGCAGACCTACTTCATCAGAAACTAGGAGCCGGGGGACCCACAATCTCCGTTTTAACAAAGCTCCCAGGGGAGTCTAATACATTCTAACTTTTGAGGATCACAATCATTGAAACAGCCCAGGATTTGAGCAGTGGATAAAACCCCCGCTTTCTTTGAACTTACATTCTACTGAGAAGAGACAGACAATAAACGTGTATTTAAGTACCAGCTAGTATATCAAGGGGTAAGTTTGGAGGAGGAAAATAAAGCAGGGGCATTTGAGCAGACACCTGAAGGAGAGGAAGGAGCCTGCCGTCTGGATGCTTGAGGGGAGAATGTTCCAGACAGAGGGCACAGCAGGCGTAAAGACAGGCATAGACGGCATGGGTTGACTCGCAATGTTCTCCACCTCCACACCAGGCAACGGACGAGAGAGCTGCTTTGCCGCCTCTGTGCCGCTGGGGGTTTGCTGTTTGTGGCGACTCACTTTCTGTGTTACTTGGCTGAGCCGAGGGATGCCCAGATAGCTGGTAAACACTACTTCTGGGTGTCTCTGGGAGGGCGTTTCTAGAAGGGATTGGCATTTGAATCGCACACTGAGTAAAGCCCATCTTGTCACCGATGTGGGTGGGCATCATACAATCCTTGAGGGACTGAATGGAATAAAAAGGCAGAGAAAGGATGAATTTGCTCTCTTCTTGAGCCGGGACATCCATCTTCTTCTGCCCTCAGACATGGGTGTTCCTGGTTCTTGGGCCTTTGAATTTGGACTAAATTACATCACCAACTTTCCTGGGTCTCCCGCTCGCGGAGGGCAGATCACAGGACGGCTCAGCCTCCGTAATTGCAGGCGCCGATCCTGCCACATAGATCTCTTTCCCTGCATCCCATCAGTTCTGTTTCTCTGGAGAACCCTGACTAACACACTGTTAGGAGAAGAGCCTGTAGCGGAGGGTGTGGACCCAGAGATCAGGGAGCCACGGGTGGTGTGGAAACGGAAGGAGTGCCAGGAGAGAGCACAGGAGAGCAGTGTGTGTCTGAGCACGTATGCGTGTGTGTGTGTGTGTGTGTACGCACACTGAATGCTATTCTGCCTTTCCCAGGAAGCTATGCCTTAGCTCTCAGATCTGCAAATGTCCGGGGCGATTCAGAAAGCACCATGAGCAGCTGAGCTCCGCCTCCTTCCTCCTCTACTCAGCGACCTCATACAGGGCGGGCCGAGAAACTTTGAAAAGCTTTGTGTAGCAGGATTCAAATAATTGATGTGTTTGAATAAGCCCTCCAGTTTACATCATCATCCGAGAGCCCAATGACCACTGTCCCCTGCCTGGAGTTGTCAGGCAACGCAAGGACACGTTTGTGACTGTTCTTAAAGTTGCCTCCTTCAGCCTCTTTTAATTCCTAGAAGATGCTCGTTTACATGAAAATCTGCCATCTGCATTTGGTCAATCCGTTCACGAAGACTGAACATATAATCCCAGACATTTTCTCTATTGCTGAGCTGTCATCTTGGGGACAAGAGAGAGAGGAGGCTGGAGAGGATGGGACACTGAGCAGAGAGGTTTTGACGTGCGAAGGAATCAGATGAAAAGTCCAGATGGTCTCCACTCACTTCCTTGAAGGTGTTAGTGTTTGGGCTTCCTAGCAAAGCCTTGGTTTAACCTGGCTAATATGAAAGCGTGTCTGTCTCTAAGCAGCATTTCAGAGAAGAATCGAGACGTCCAGGTCCTGGAGTGGGATCATCCTGTGACCGCCTGTGCACATGGTGAATTCTAGCCTGTGAGTGAGTCTTAGTACATCTGCATTTGGTGCTGGGGAGAGCTTATCAGATGTGTTTCCACATTAGACCAGAACACAGTAGCAAGTAAGAGTCCTATCCTGCAAGCTGACAGCTGAAATTCAACGGCAAAGGATGGATATTTCAGTTTTCTGTGCAGAGGGACTCTGTGTGTGACCATATCTTTATATGTGGAAGAGGGGGAAAATCTCCTTCATTTAGATATTGAATTTGGTTACTTACAGGGGCCTTGGGCAAAATTTGAAAAGTACTAGATGTCTCCCGTGAAGCAGCATCTGGGAAACACTTAGCAGCAGCTGTTAATATAAATAATTCACTGTTAATGGATGGCAGGGGTGCTTCAGAAACTGGCATGCCAAGTTGAATAATAGGATGATGGTGAGATGGAAAGTGATAATGTGATAATGACTTGGTCCTGACCCACCTCTGTAGCGTACAGCAAAGAGGAGGCCCAGGCTCCTTTTGATCCATCTATGAATCAATCACAGACAGATGTTTATAGAAATCGCGTGCCCTGTGGTCTTCACACTCTGAGGAAAGATGTTACACTTTTAATTTAATGATGATTCATTTTCTTTTAGATTCTGGTTCCAATTAGCAATTTTGAAATGACATCTGTTTGGCAAAAATGACCCAACCTGAGCCATGTGTCGGCTACTTAAGCGTCCAGAGCCTATATGGGGTGGGAAAAAAGGAAGGGGTCGGAGAGAGACTCATCCAGGTCTGAAACTCCTACAGGACCTCGTGTATAACCATTTCACTTTATCTCAAAAGACCATCAGCCTATTTGGGAGTATATGTTTAAAAAACATTAGTTTGTGTGCATTTAAAATATTACATGATTTTTGTGAGCATCCATACATTTTAGTAGACATTGGGACTCAGAATAAGGCCCTGTTCTGGGTGGGACCCAGCCTCTGAGAGATGAGGCTGAACCCTTTTTTCTGGGACTTGCACCTCCTCCAGCCTTCCCCCCTCACACACACTGGAGCCTGTGAACCAGAAGGAGACTTTCGTTGACCTTATCCTTCCCAGAACTGAACCACCAAACTCAATGGTAACGGGCTTCCTATACAAGGAGCTGAGTATCTACTGTCTTCTCTGCCCTTAGACTGTGAGCTCATTCAGCCTGGGAACCACAGGTCAACTTCTTATTTTTTTAATTATGTGTCTTATTATTATTTATTATTATGTGTCTCAACATCTCTTTGTAAGACTGGGTCTGACACACAGTAATATTTGAAAGTGGATTCATAAGATCAAAGCACAATTATGTTGGAAAATTTGGTGTGACATATCCGTGGAATCAGCGAAAATGTAAATGCAAAGAGAAGAAAATGACTATGCACAACATGGGATGTTGTTAAGCCAGTCTGTAATTTTCATTTGTGGTTAGCAGCTAGCTTAAAAGTAAGTGAGTTTGAACAATAATGTTTCCAGTTCCTTGCAAAGATTTCCGAATAAAAATCTCAGCTTTATAACTGGATAAAAAAATAGAGTCTCCTGTACCTGAAGGATATATATATATATCTCCTCGGCAAATATATATACACATTCGCCTTGAGCTAACATCTGTGCCCATCTTCCTCTATTTTGTATGTGAGTTGCTGCCACACCATGGCTGAGGAGTGGTGCAGGTCTGTGCCTGGGATCCAAATCCATGAACCTGGGCCTCCAAAGCTGAGTGCAGCAAACTTCACCACTAGGCCATGGGGCTGGCCCTTGAAGAATATTTTTAAGAAATCCTTTCCATTCTTCCAGACAGAGCCAAGATCCCTTCATTTTCTCTTCCTGCAGGAAGCCTTCCTTGACTGCTGCAGACCATTCTGGGTCCTCCTTCATCTTGGCTCCATTGATAGACTATTCAGATGGAGAAAGCCCTGGGTCACCTCAGGGTGTGAGCATCAAGCCACCAGGGGCCCAGAAGATGATCTGAGATATAAGTGGGGTTAGCCTTGCAGTCTAAAGCGCCCCACACAGTCATTTTCTGTCACATGACTATAATCTTCTTCACAGCACTGGTCTCCACCTAAATTATTGTCTATTTCTTTGCTAATTATTTATTATCATTTTCTTTACTACACAAATAAATATTCATCATTTCTAATGAATGGCTAATGTTGCTTTATGCAAACACCTGTTCCAATTACATTTTCCTTCAAATGATGCAGCAATAAATATTTTTATGAATATAGTTCTGGTTGCTTGTGAAAAATATAAATTGGGTATACTCCTGAAAGCGGATTCGTATGCACTTTAAAGTTTCTATAGATATTGTCAAAAGACCTTCCAAAAGGTAAGCCATTTTATGTCCCCATGAGAAGGGCATCCAAGGGTCTGTTTTCCCACGCCCTATACAAAACTGGATATTATCAATGTTTCGAGTTTTAGAATGCAGTTTGGAAGTGTGGAAGGATGTTCTCCTTCTAGAGAACTCTCTTGGGTACAAATCTCGAGGGTATAACGGCAGAAACCTCAGGAGGATTCCAGTTGTCAAAGCACGAGTGTGTCTGTGTGTGTGTGCATGTGTGTGTCTGTGTAAGTGTGTGTCTGTGTGTGTGTGTGTCTGTAAGTTTGTGTGTGTGTTTGAAAGGCTAAGTTACTGCTCAAAACACTTAGAAGCTCCAGGAAGTGTCACATGCTTGTCGATGACCTCTCCCGGTGAGGTGAAGGGCTCCTGCCGGAAGTAAAGTCTGAACTCCCTTAGAACTAGGGCTTTGCTGCCAGGCCCCCATCGGCGTGTGAACAAGAAAGAGAATCCAAGGGCCTCACTGTCCTCGACACGGTTTTGTGACAGCCTGGGGATGAGGGAAAGTCCTTCCAAGTTTGAGGGCAGCTTGGCAAACATTTTCAAAGTGTAGTATCTGGTTATTCCAAACCGGAGTCAAAGCCTCTGGCCAAGTTCGGCAGGAACGCAGACTTGCCATAGAATTTGACATTTGGTGCAAATTTGACTTTTGATAATAAAATTATTGAGGTATAAATATATTAATACAATCTTACTTTACGTGCCTGCTTGAGAATAGCAGTTCTACAAAAAGGGAATAATTCACTACAGTGGAAGAACTTTAAAACATGCAAATTCAATCATTACAGCGGTGAGCCGCTTGACTGAGAAACAGATACACCTGCCACTCTTTATGAGGACTAAATTAGAATGACGCAAATTTTGAATTACTCTCCATTTCCAGGAATGCGTTCGCAGAAAACAGGCCTGCTCTGTATGAGAAGCATGCCACAGACACAAGAGCCTTAGTACTCCCTGCATCGGGTAAGCGCTGAATGGTTGTAAAAGGGTGTTGGCTCATTGCAGAGAAGACGAAGCCGTTAGACTTGGAGGAACTATTAAAAATTCTCCTAACATAATAGATTTTTGCTGAGTACTTCATAGGTAAGCACTCTGTGTGCTGGGATCTATGTTAAATGCTTGATGGGCATTTATCTGAATTAACGCTCACAATAGTCCCAGACACGGGAACGAGGACTTATCCCATTTTACCGATGAAGACACTGAGGCTTAGGGAGGTCAAGTAATTTTTCTACATTTGCACTGTCGGGGAGTCAGGGAGTCACGCAGCCAGCTCTTGGAGCCAGTTCTTGAAGCTGTCCCACGCAGAGACCTGCCCAATTCCTTCCCCCTGAAAGAATGAAACCCTTGAGCCTGTGAAGGGAAGCAAGAGCCACCCCCCCCCCCCCCCCCCCCCGCCCAGACCAGGGCACAGGTGAAGACCCTTTGCATCTGGGAAAGTGTCAAAGAAAGTTCCTCTCCCCCTGGGGGAGGGAAGACACCCCTCTTGGGGAAAGAAATCAGACATCTCTAACACGAGTGTCTCAGTCAGCTCGGGTGCCTGAACGAAATACCACAGACCGGGTAATAAACAACAGACCTTTATGATCTCACAATTTTCAAGTCTGAAAAGTCTAAGAGGAAGGTCCAGGATGGTTTAGTTTGTGGTGAGAGCTCTCTTCCTGGCTTGCAGATGCCACCTTCTCACCGTGTCCTCACATGGCAGAGAGAGAGGGAGCTCTAGTCTCTTCCTCTTCTTATAAAGACACTAATCCCGAGATGGGGGCCCCGGCCTCATGACCTCATCTAAACCTACTCACCTCCCAGAGGCCCCACCTCCAAATACCACCACACTGGGGGCTAGGGCTTCAACACGTGAAGTTTGTGAAGACACAAATACGCAGTCCATAATACTGAGAAAATCTCACTTTGAGACTTGAGGTCAAAGGGCATGTCTAAATCTGAGGCTGGAACCAGAAGAGGGAATCTCCTCCGTCACTGCTTAGACCACCAGGAGTGACAACAGGAGCAGTTGCAATCCTCTGCTGTTGGAAGGGAAGTGAGAGCATGGGGGGAGACACCTTGAGATGCAGGTGCACAGGATGGAGAAGGAAAGTTGAGAAAAATCCTTGACAAACCAACCCCCCCGCTAAGCCTAAGCTAACACCACAGGATTTGAAGCCAGTGGTACCCACAGCAACAGAAAAATCCAAACTCAGCTCAGCCTCTGATTACATGGACTCAACCCCAACCAACAGCCCAGCAGCAGAAGAACTGTGCCCATTTGTGAGTGTAGACACTACTTATCTCAGTCTCTAGTGTCCCACAAATGACATCCAGCTTTCAACCAAAAATGATGAGTTGTAGAAAAAAGCGATGCAAATGAACACCTCCAACCCGCTACGAAGAGATAAACCCATCAACAAAACCAGACTCAGTTAATGTGGGTGTTGGAATTATCAAAAAGAGAATTTAAAAGAACTATGATTAATGTGCTAGTGTTTCTAATGGTGAAGTTGGACAACATGCATGAACATATGGAGAATTTAAGCAGGATATGAAAATCCTAAGAGTCAAATATAAATTCTAGAGATATTTTTAAAAGGGAAACAGATGAAGAATGCTGCAACAGTTTCAACATCAGAATGAGACAATCAAGGAAAGAATCAGTGAACTTGAAGTGAGGAGTTAGGTCAATAGGAATCGCTCAAACTGAAACACAAATAGAGGAGAGAGAGCGGGGCAGGGACATCTAAGAGGTGTGTAACAAAATCATATTTAAAAATAGCTTAAAACCAAAATAAAGAAAACCTCTTGGGGCCGGCCTGCTGGCACAGTGGTTAAATGCACACGTTCCGCTTCTCGGCAGCCTGGGGTTCACTGGTTCAGATCCCAGGTGTGGACATGGCACCACTTGGCACGCCATGCTGTGGCAGGCATCCCACATATAAAGTAGAGGAAGACGGGCATGGATGTTAGCTCAGGGCCAGGCTTCCTCAGCAAAAAGAGGAGGATAGGCAGCAGATGTTAGCTCAGGGCTAATCTTCCTCAAAAAAAAATAAATAAATAAAAAATAAATAAAACATCTTGAGAATAACAAGACAAAAAGACAGATTACATATGGAGGAACAAAGTAGCCCTTACAGCAAGCTTCTCGTTAGAAAGTAGGCAAACCAGAAAACAGTGGCTTGACATCTTTAAAATTTTGCAGGGGAGGGGCGACAGTGAGGGGAGAAGCTGTTAATCCAAGAATTCTATGTGCAGATACAATAGATTTTGTGACATGAAAAATAATGACTTTTTCAGGGGAAAAAAAACCCACAGAATTAATTATCAGCATATCTTCACTACAAGAAATGTTAAAGGAAGTTCTTAAGATAGAAGAAATAAGATGCCAGACAGAAACTTGTGTGTACACAAGGAAATGGAGACTCATGACAATAGAGACCCACGATAATGGTTAAAAGATAAGCTAATATAAAAGACTTTTTCCTTAATTTTAACCACTCTCAACAATAATTTCTGTCTAAAGCAAATGCACTAGCAGTGCATTGTGAGCTTATAGCTTATGTAAAGATAAATTATGTGACAATACCACCAGAGACGAGACAGAGGAACTGGAAGTGGACTCTGGTAAGGCTCTTACTACGATGAAGTAATGCAATATTTTTTAAAGGTGATCTGCAATGAATTAAATATATATATGTAAACCTTAAGGAAACCACAAAAATAAATTTTAAAAGAGATACGAATAATGAGCCAAGAGTGAAGATTAAAAAAAAAGGAAAAAACCCAAGATCAGGCAGAAAATGAGGGATAAAGGAACAAACAAGAGCTGCAACAAAGAGAATATAAACAGTAAGATGGTAGATTTTAAGGAAACTATATCAATAATTACATTAAATGCGAACAGTCTAAATACACCAATTAAAAGACAGACGTTCAGTTTGGATTAAAAAGCAACTATATGCTATCTATAAGAAACCCACTTTAAATGTTCATAGCCTATTAAATGTACATAGGTCTATTAAAAGCAAAATGATAAAAAATGCAATAAAAACACTAGTAAAATGAAAGCTATAGTAGTTGCTACAATAATATCACACAAAGTAGAATTCAGGACAAGGAATATTTCCAGGGGTAGAGTGACATTACATAACGAGAAAGGGGTCAATTCACCAAGAAGATGTAACAATCTTAAATGAGTATGCTCCTAAAAACTGACCTTTGAAATGCACAAAGCATCAGCCATAGAACTGCAAATAGAAATGAAAAAAGAAATGCAAATGTCCACAGCTATAGTTGTAGACATAACGTTCCTCTTTTAGTAACTGATAGAAAAAGTAGAAAATTAGTGAGGATTTAGAAGACCTAGCTTGACATGACTGATATTTACTTAACATTCTGTTCATCAGCAGCAAACTATTGGGTCTTTTCAAGTTCAAGTAGAACATTCAGTAAGATAGACCATATTCTGGGAAAAAATACAAATCTCAATATCCCTCATGAACACAGAGGTTAAAGGCCCCCCACAAAATAGCCAATAGAATCTAGAGATATATAAAAATGGCAATATGAGCAAGTTGGCTATATCCTGGAATGCAGGGCTGTTTCAAAACTCAAAAATCAATCATTGTGGGGGCTGGCCCCATGGCCGAGCGGTTAAGTTCGCGCGCTCCGCTGTAGGCGGCCCAGTGTTTCGTTGGTTCGAATCCTGGGCGCAGACATGGCACTGCTCATCAAACCACGCTGAGGCAGCGTCCCACATGCCACAACTAGAAGGACCCACAACGATGAATATACAACTATGTACCGGGGGACTTTGGGGAGAAAAAGGAAAAAAAAAATAAAATCTTTAAAAAAAAAAAATCAATCATTGTGGGGGGCTGGCCGAGCGGTGTAGCAGTTAAGTTCATACACTCCACTTTGGTGGCCTGGGGATCGTGGGTTCGGATCCCGGGCACAGACCTACACACTGCTCATCAAGCCATGATGTGGCAGTGTCCCACATGCAAAATAGAGGAAGATTGGCACAGATGGTAGCTCAGGGCCAATCTTACTCAAGCAAAAAAGAGGAAAATTGGCACAGATTGTAGCTCAGGGCCAATCTTCCTCACCAAACAACAACAAAAATCAATCATTGTGATTCATTGGGCCAAAGAAGAAAAAAATGTTTTCTTATCTAAATAGAACCAAAAAACAATCTATTCATGATAATAATTTATCCACAACCTAGGACTAGAAAAGAAATCCCACAGTCTTATAAAAGGCATATAAAATACCCTACGGCTAACACTGTCCTTAAAGGTTAAAGAGGGAAGCTCTCCCCCAACTCCGGAACAAGGCAAGAGCACTACTCTGACCACTCTCTCCAGCATCGGCAGGACTTCATGCAGTGAGACAGTACCGAGAAATAGAGGGGGTACCTATGGGAAAGGAAGGAAAAACACTGTCTCTGTCCGCAAAGAGCATAAATGATTACATGGAAAATAGCAAAGACTCCACAAAAACTACTAACATTCTGTTCATCTTAGTTCATCTGAGTTTAATGTGGCCACAGCATACAAGATCAATATACAAAGAGTAAGTACTTTTCTTTATTCTAACAATGGCCATTCGGAACTGAAATTAAGCAAACAGTTCCTTTTACCATAACACAGAAGGAGGAAATTCTTAGGTGTGAGTCTAGAAAATATGGGCAGATTCTGCAAACTGAAAA
Organism: Equus quagga; assembly: GCF_021613505.1. NCBI lineage: Eukaryota > Metazoa > Chordata > Mammalia > Perissodactyla > Equidae > Equus > Equus quagga. The sequence goes on along the minus strand of NC_060281.1, from coordinate 68,341,750 downwards.
CTACCAAACACTGATTAAAAAAAACAAATAAAACTCTAAAAAATTCAGGTTTATACTATGTCCACAGATTGCTCAGATGTCAACTCTCCCCACAGAATCCAGAGACACCGTGCAATCACAACCAAGATGCCAGCAGAATTCTCCTGAGATATTGACAAAATGGATCTAAAACTTATATTAAAAGGCGAAAAGAATTAGAATAGCCAAAAAAATTTTTAAAGAAGAACCAAGTCAGAGCACTCACACCATCTCATTTTAAAATGTGTTACGAAGCTCTAATTAAGACAGAGTGCACTTGCATCGGAATGTGCGTGTCAGTCAATAGAAGAAAATCGAGCGCAGAAATGACTCTCACACACATGCAAGATTGATTTTTGTTAAAGTTGCAAGGGCAATTCAGAGTATAAAGGATGGTCTTTTCAACAGATGGTTTTGGAACAACTGGACATGCATGTCCCTCAACCCTCACCTTACGCCATATAAAAACTTAAAATGGATCGTAGATCTAAATGTAAAGCCTAGAACTACTTCTGAGGAAGTGGGAACAATGGTGGGCAGAAAGAATTATTAACTCATTTATTCTTCACAATCGCCCTGTGAGATGGGCAGTATTGTCATCTCTATTTATTAATCAGGAAGTGGAGTACAGAGAGGTCAAGTAACTTACCCAAAGTTGCACAGCCAGTAAGTGCCAGAGCCACTTGGAACAGGACTCAGTTTGGGCCTTTAATCACTGCACTAAATTGTCTCTTGAGTGTGGTGCTGTAGTTAAACAAATGAGCCCACAGAAGATTCATGAAACCCAGTCCTGAGGGTAAGTGGGCTGGGCCAGAAAGTATTCCAGGATGTCCTGACAACTAAGCTGAAACGAATTTGGACCTGAGAGTTGTGATACATCTTTGGCAAAGCTCCCTTGAGAATTCTGATGGGCCGGGGTCGGGCACCTTCCTGCAGGGGACAGAGGGTGCGCGGAGGCTGGGTCTTCTGACCACAGTGGAGGTTTAGGATCGTCCTTGCTGGGGTCTGTCCCGAGCGACCTGCCTCTATTTGGAGAATTTCTGCGTCTTCCCGTGAGTGAGGATGCGCTGTCTCCGGGGTTGCCCTTCTTTTTCTTCGGAACAGTGCGTTTGGGTATCAATGATCAATGCAGAAGAGGTGGTGCTCACGGGCCGGCAGCAACGGGAAGCGTTCTCAAAAGGATGCCTGCACCTCTATCTTTCTTCCAGCCTCGACTGCCTTCAAAGACTGGGGTCGGTCACAAGAAGACTCTTAAAATTACAGAATGGTGAAGTCAGAAAAGACAAAAAGATAGGGCTTCGACTGTCCTTTCTTTTTTCTTGCTGTTATTAAGATGCTGAACATGCCTGCCACCCAGCCACTAAGAGGTCTGACAGCAAAGAGAGGCAGACTGCCCACCTCGTGATGAGGGTCAGGAAGATAAAGGCAGACAGCGAGTCGGGAGATGGGAGACTCGTAGACAGTCAGGATCCTGGAAGAAAGCGATGACAGTACAGGAAGTCATATGGCAGCTTCTGTGCTATCCACATCTTGAGTGTGGGACTGCAGGGGCTGCAGATGCAAAGAGGACTCCAACAGTCCCACCCCTTATATGACTCACTGTCCATTGGGAGTGAGCAAGGACTTGGGGTCCTTGGGGAGGAGGTCCACTGGCCCAACTGGGAGAACCATGAGCAAGTAAGCATTTGATTTGAAGAACGGCAGAGAATTCACCAGACTGGGTGAACTCATGTTGAACTCAAGCTGAGTCTCATGCTAGCGAAGAGAACAGAGTTAGACTAGTGGGGTCCAGGACTCAAATGGTGCCTTTTGGTACTGGTCTCTATCTCCCCATTCTTCTGTCTTGGCCTCTTCCTCAGATAGGCCTTTTCCACGTGGGGACAAGGAAGGCCACCAGCAGTGATGACCTCCATCCCGGAAGCTAAGAAACCAGTAATCATGGTGGGAGTCCTGGGCAGGCCCCCTTGCTTGTACACTTGACTCTGAAATGATCATGGCCAAGGCTCTGTGGTGCTTTGATCGGTCAGGTCAGGTGCCTTCCCTGCAGTCTGGGGGTAGGTCAGCCTCAGTGGAGCCAGATGGATGGAGAGTAAGGGAGGGCTAGTCTGCCTAAATAAACCATGTGCCACCAAGAAAAGTGGAAAAGGCTGAAGCAGGGGGAAGAATCAGTGTTCATCATAAGCAGTTGTTGGAAGATGAAATTGGAAAGCAATCTGGGGCCACCTTGTGATCCAAACTGAAAGCTGGAGGAAGGCAAGCTCTGGAGGGAAGAAACAGGATGTCCAAAGGCCAGATAAATAGTTCTCTTTGTATTGTTTTGCTCTATTATGAAAATAAATAAAAACATTGAAGCAATTTAAGAAACAATTTCCTCTCTTTGGAGCAAAACTCTAGCTTGCCTCAGAAATATGGCTTTTATTGTCTGCTCAGTGTTTGCAACACTGCAAGAACAGACTACAGGAGTGTTATTAAAATGAGATGGAAAGTTTTTATTTGTCCCAAAGTTTATAGATGAGAGAAGACTTGGGGGGGGTGTGTGGGTGGAGGGGGGATTTGAACACAGTTTAAAAGAAAAAGAGAGAGAGACCAAAGCAAACTGTCTTCTTCATCCGTCCACTCAGACTTACCATGGTTGAAGGAACAAAGGCAGGGGCGCTCTGAGTGCACGGCTTGCCTATCTGCAAACAGAGCTGGTGAGACTCTCCCCGGCCCAGAGCGGGAGGGTCACTCCTTGGGTGATTGAGTCTTGGTGTTGGTGTTAGTGTCCAGTTCCAGGGACTGATGATTTAACTAAGAAAACGACAGCAACGTAAGCTGACTTGGTCACTGACTTGGAATATATCTGTGGGTCCCCTCGACACATCGCAACCCTCCTGTTCCGGCTGGGCAGAAACAGCAGAATCAGGGTCTTTTGCTCAGCTGCGTCTCAGTCGTGAGAACGCGTGAAGATGGGTGCCCTCTGTATGCTGACTCATGCTGTAATTCACACAAGGTGGGGATAATCCTCCCTTTGTGTCTGTATGAATAGAGGATGCTAAAAAATGTCACTTTCTCGCTAGTCAACACCATGATGGCTTAATTCTGATGGACACCAATCAGAAGCGGCGATTTTTGCATATGTGATTTATCAGAAATTCAACTGCTTTATCCCACCTGGGGTTCATGTATTTTGTCAAGTTTCTTCCTTAGGCCAAATGTTTAGAGAATTTCTACAACGCAGTTATCTCCCCAGAACTAAGAATTCCACCTATTATGACTGAAGATTCATTTAAATAAGAGCAACTTTTTCTGTCACAACTTTTTCTTTACTGTGTGTCCACCTTTTCTGAATAGAGTCATTTTCATGAGGGTAACATGGCCCTTTTTGTTTTTTTTTTTAAAGACTGGCACCTGAGCTAATATCTGTTGCCGATCTTCTTTTTTTTCCTTCTTTTCCCTAAAGCCCCCCAGTATATAGTTGTGTATTCTAGTTGTGGGTCCTCTGGTTGTGCTATGTGGGACGCTGCCTCAGCATGGCCTGACGAGCAGTGCTAGGTCCGTGCCCAGGATCCGAACCAGCAGGACCCTGGGCCGCCAAAGCGGAGTGCGTGAACTTAACCACTCGGCCACGGGGTGGCCCCTGCATGGCTCTTAATTGCCAGCATCTCATATTCAACCCAGAGTCCACCCATCTCCACTAGCAGTGACTTCGTTAAAATTGTATTTTTTCATTCAACTTGATAACATAAAGTATTTGGCAAAAACTGGCTTAAAGACGAGCTACCGACATGCTAAATGAAGGAAACTTCTTCAGATATCACTGGGGTCAGACCCCAACGCACCACCATGATTTCTGCATCAGGAAGTGGAGCCGTCATCTGCTGTGTTAATCATCCCTACCCTGCAGCCCTGGGACGTGATGGGGGCGGAGGAGCTGGGGGCTTTACACCCCAGGGAGGTCAATCATCAGGTGGGTTCTAAAGCAGAGACAGCCAGCTCTGATGCTGAGCTTCAGGGGGCTCCTGAGAAGTTTCCAGGCTCCAAAGTGAGTTTGAAGAAAATGAGTTACCTTTACGAACCTCCTCCCGCTAACAACGGTGATGGGAGTCTGTACACCACAGTCTCTAAGGAGGCAGGCTCCAGAAGTGTCTTACTCATGATTGACATGCAGTCAGGGGGCTGTCCATGCATGTCTTTGCATTCCGTGCATTCTCCAGAGTTTTCCAAATACTGAGTATGGCTCCAACTGACCCAGCTGACGATGATTCCATCGAGGAGGCTGAGGAAGCTCTTGGTAGAAATAGTGTTGATGACGTGTGAGAAGGGGCACAGTTTTCCCGTGAGAGTGGGTGTCCGGCCACGAGAAGGGACATCCCCCTGGGCAGGCTCATCCTGCAGCTGCTGTGTCCCTGTCTCCCCTGGTCAGCCCCTTGTCCTCAGGCACCAGCCATTCCATGGACAGCTGGGTGGCTGTGCCGGCCTCAGGGAATTCTCCCCTCCTTCCCCTGCAGCTCACACGGCCGTGCCCTGTCGGTCCGTGAGCTCACCGGCACTTGATCTCTGTGGGAGATGCTCATTATCTGCCATGAGGGTCTTTCAGGGTCACTGTCAGTGAAACAAAAAGACAGGAAGAGAGCCAGTCAGGGGAAAGCCTTCTGTAGAATAAGGTCTGCTTCCCCCATTCCTTCTTCTGTGCCTCTGCGGTGCTGACAGCAAACCATGTCCTGTCTGAACACTTGATACCCTTTAAAAATAAACAACATGGGAGCCTTGGGCTCATTTTCAGCATTCTGTCATAATTTATAATAGTCTACCTTTTGATCGACAGAATTTTCAGAGAGAGAGATAGAGGTGAGAGATAGATGAGGGGGAGAGAAGGAAAGAGCTCTGTAATACTTGTTTAAAAATCATTAGTGTTCTTTAGCGTAAGACCCATAGAGGACAGCGGCTGAGGTACAGAGAAGTTCCCATTCTTGTCTTCAGGAGACCTCCACGTTATTTCCGTTTCCTGAGAAGCGCCATGAACTGTGCTGTAATTTCGCCCCAGCCCTCAGCCTGCCAGGACCTACTATGAAATTTGCAGCCGCTGAGCACCATGCAGAAGATAATGTCGGATAGCCCACAAATACTTGACATCTTCTACTCCCGAGCCGGCCCCACAGTCATTTCACAGCTCTGCTTAGGCAGCAAAGCTGAGCAAACACACACCAACATTCTTTCTGCTAAGCTCGAAGTCTTGACATATCTTAGCATGCTTGAGTCTGTGTAAAACCAGGATGTCATTTTTCTCTTTAGAACATTAGAAACAAAGATGAATTTGAGCTATTCTGCAGGGGTGGGGGGATATTTTGACTTTCTTTGAACATTTATTTCACCCCAAGGAGCATGCTGTGAATACGCTTAGATTGATCTCTGGGAAGATGGAGGGAAGACACAGCACACCCTTAATTTGACTGTTTTAGAACCAATTAGGGTCGCCTGCTCTCAGCCAGCAGCGCAACTGGTGAGCCTGCAAAAGCTTGGTTCACACTTGGTTCACCAAAGGCTGTATTAACCACGCAGGAGAGCACGCTCAGCACCCTTTTGAAAACGCCAACCTGCAGGCAGTTGTGAGCACCCCGAATACACAAAGCCTGGGTCTCTCTGGAGAGGGTGTTTTGAGTTTTGATAGAGATTTTTACAAAGCAAGAAAGTCAGAAAGACTGAAACCCAACTGCTAAGCATCTGTAGATTTCTTGTTCTTTTCCTTTATGGTTTGTTTTCTTCAAGGGATTTTATTTTCTCTAGAAAAGCAGAGGACACGAGAATGGATGTTTGGGAGATGCATAAATAGGATAGAAGCTCAAAATAAAGTGATGAGGAAAGAATCGATCACTCAGGCAGGATGGCCAGGATTTCCAGTGAGAGGAAGCCATGCAGAATGGATGGGCGGGTTTTCCTTCTCTGATCCATGCTGGATGGATGGTACCCAGGCTGCTCTGCAGTCAGCAAAGAGCAATCGCTGTGATGTACCGTATTTTACCGAGAACAATGACGACTGAGGTTTAAAGTCAGGAGAAAAAACTTTCAGTAACAAACACTCTTGGTGAAGGGAAGTCAATAGTGTGTTGAAATGTACCCACTCTGGAGGTAGAAGGACGTTTGGCTGTTGTCTGGGAAAGCTAAATCTAGAGTTACTTATAACCCAGCAATTTTGTGCCTACCTGTACACCCGAGAGAAATGAGGGCGTCTATCCAGCAGAAGTCGTGTATATGAATCTTCACAACTGATTTATTAACAATAACCCAAACTGGAAACAAACAACGCATATTCATATGATGGGATGGTAAACAGCAACTAAAAAATAAACAAAATTTTCATTTCTGGACAAGATAGAGTAACAGGGACGGAATTTACCCTCCCACTTGAAACAACACCACAAAGAAAATAGACAAAATAGATGAAGCAACATTTTTTCAAGACATCAGACAGAGAAGACCACAATCCCTGAGAGAAGGGAGACACACGGGGTGAGATCTACGCTCGCACTGGCTCCGTGCACGCAGTGCAGGGAGTGGGGCATCCGGGGGGAGGCTGTGAACCTCCGGGACTTGAGATGGAGCTGAGAGTCCTGGGGACAAGTTGGCTACAGCTCACAGAGCGCCAATGAGAGTGCAGCAGCCAAGAGAGGGAAGCACGGAAACCTGCCCTGGGGTTCCCGAGCTGTCAGCAGCGCTCTCATTGGGCATGCGTGTGGGCCACTCCCTGAGGCTGAGGAACAGAACAGCCAAAGGGATTAGCGAACAGCGCGCGCTGCTCACACCAGGCTGGGAATAGAACCCTCTGAGACCCTCGGGTAGGAATCTCCACGTGCCCTCATGGCATGTAAGTAAACATGAGGGGCACTGTTCAGGATTTACCAAGCGAGGTACACAGTGGAACCACCCAGAGAGCTCTACAAGCTTGGATGCCCAGACCCCACCCCAGACCAATTCATCAGACTCTCTGGGGAGAGGCCCACTAACGTCCCATGTGATTCCAATGCCCAGCCAGTGTGGGAGCCGCCACTCTATGGGGTCCTTTCTTGCACAGGTGTGACAGAACGGGTGAAGCAACCTGGGTCCATGTCCTCTGCTTATTGTTATTTGCCGTGCTCACAATCAGTGGGAGGGACAAGAGGTATGTGATGTGCCTGAGGTCCCCCTTCTGACCAGCTCTGCCACAGACCATCCTGCTGTGCTCACCAGTGCCATTAGTCTCTGAGACATCCCTTTCCTCTTGTGCTTTCTGTTTGTGCCTCTGTTTGAAGTTTAATGTGGCCAGGTATGGATTTGATTTAATTTGCACCAGGTCAGTTTGCCTATGCTAAAGTCAGAAGTCCCGGGAACAACAGCAGGTTTCAGCAGCACCGGAGGGAGATGGACATAAACCAGTTCAGATCTTCAACCTCTAGGAACAAGGAGGAGAGATGGGGACGGCACGTGCTGCTATCTCCACAGTGTGGGTATTTACACCAGCTAAATGGAGGCACCTTAGTAGCTCAAAAAAGGGTGTTTCATAAAACATCTAGATGCTGGCAGGTTTTGAAAAGCTGTGATGTTTTCCTGAGCGGAGGGATGGGCACTGAGGATGTTGCTGCAGGCCCCCCCAGAATACAGAAAGATGGACATTTGGAAGGATGAACACAAATAGTGTTATCTAGTGGGAAATGTCACAGCTGGAGTCACGGGCCATCTCCCAACTGGACGAGCTGCTGGCACTGACCGCATAAGCCGCACAGGACTTCAGGACTGAGATGCTAAGGACACCCAAGGAGAGGACCGAATCACTTACAAAACCCGGGTGGTTTGTTCTGAGAGAGAGGGCGGCGGAGGGAGGGCCTTTACTGCTCAAAGGAGACCTTGATTAATTATAATAGTCCAACAACAATAATAATCTACCAATAATAGCAGTGTAACCTGATATATGTCAATATGTATCAATTAATCAATAACCTGATGTAAGGCCCTCTGGATATCAGCCGAGGCCTCTCCCTCTGGGCTGTCTCTGTCTTCCCCAGATCGTTCCAGTTGCAGAGGCCCGCCCTCCCAGACTCCACAGGAAGTCGACTCATACCGGAGAAGTATTCAAGATTTGGGTAACTGAGTTTTATTGAATGGTGCACACCTCCCCTGATTTCCATACTTGTCAGGTCTCTTTGGACCCCTCTTCACTTTCTTCCCCTCCCTCTTCTCTGCCTCTCAGCCCCTGTCCTTCCCTCCCCCACCTCAGGTGCTCCAAAGTCCCTGGTTATGTGAAGAATATCCTCACCTCCAGGAAGAAACATTGGCCTTAGATGCTGGTCCTACACAAAGACGGTTTATTAATGTAATCCCTTCACATAAAAACAGGGTGCCCTTTAAAAGAAAAATGTTTGCACAGAATGTCTTCCATCTCATTACAATAATGAGAAAAATGGTAGTAATAGTGGCAGCTAATGTTTATTGAGTGCTTTCCATGTGCCAGGCATTGTTCTAAGAATTTGGGATTAATAATTCCTATAATCGTCACCACACCCCTCGGAGGGAGGTGCTATTTTTAATAGACTTTATTTTTTATAGCAGTTTTAGATTTACAGAAGAATTATAAAGATAGCCCAGAGAGTTCCCATAACCCCCACACCCAGTGTCCCGTGTTATTAACATCTTGCATGGTATGGTATATTTGTTATGAATAATTAACCAATGTTGATACATTATTATTAGCCACAGTCTAGAGTTTATTTAGATTTTTCTAAGTTTTTACCTAATGTCCTTTTCTGTTCCATGACTCCATCCAGGGTATCACATTACACACACTTGTCAGGTCTCCTTGGACCCTTCTTGGCTCTGGCAGTTTCTCAGATTTTCCTATTTTTGATGACTTTGATGGTTTTGATGGGTACTGGTCCGTATTTTGTAGGCTGCTCTGCTACTGGAATTTGTCTGATGTTTTTCTCATGATTACGTGGGGGTGACAGGTTTTAGGAGGCAGACCGCAGAGGTAAGGTGCCATCTGCATCCCATCGCATCAAGGTACATGCTGCCAACATGGCGCATTGTGGGCGATACTGACCTCGACCACCCGGCTGCCATACTTCTTGTTGGGTGTCTCCACTGTAAATGTCCTCTTCTTCCTCCTTTTCCATTCTGTCCTCTTTGGAAGGAAGTCTCTATGCACAGCCTGCACCTAAAGAGTGGGGAGTATGTTCACCCTCCTTGAGGGTAGAGTATCTACGTAAATTATTTGGAAATCTTGTTGCATGAAAAATTTCTCTTCTCCCCCATTTATTACTTTACTTATATCATTTATTTATTTATATTAGGATGGACTCATGGACAGTTATTTTATACTTATATAATTTAATTACTACCTTATTTATTTATTTATTCGCTTGAATTGTTCTAACTTTGGCCATTGGGAGCTCTTTCATTTGGCTCCTGTGTTCCTTTGACATACCAGCATCAGCATGGGGTGTTTTCCTTTGTTGAGCACTTCCTTACTTCCTCGCACTATACGAGGCTCCAGACTTACCTTGTATACTTCATGCCTCAGTCCTAGAATCAGCCTTTCCCCAAAACACACTGATCCTTTTATTGGAGAATGATATTAGAAGCCAAGATCTCAATGCTGGGTGTGCTCATTGCTATTGGGTGTCATTTTTTTTAAGCCCTTTCAGCTGATGGAGCCAGAAAATAGATGTGGGTATACTAACCCATATATATACAACACATATCTATAAATATTTCTATCTGTAGCCATCTGTATCTATATTAAGGTAAACATGAATTCATACTGATGTCTCCAATTCTAATTCATTACCACATGGATTATTCTAGCATCCTCCTCTTGCTTATCCATAAATTCCCACTCCAACAGTCAGAAGTCTGGTTTCTACCATCTGCCATCTGTTTACTGAATTGTTCAATTCTTCATGGGTGCTATTTTAAAAACTTTTGAAATAATTTTACTCTCATATAAAAATTGCAGAAATAGTGCTAAGAGTTCCTGTGTACCCTCCACCCGGTTTCCTGCAATGATAACATCTTACATAACCATACCGCAATTATTAAAACCAAGGAATTAACATTGGTACAATGCTATTGACGGACCTGCAGTCCTTAGTTGGGTCTCCCCGGTTTTCACATGCACTTTTTTTGGCAAATAGTTCTACGAAATTTTATCACATGTACAGATTCACATGACCACCACCACAATCAAGAAACAGAAATATTCCATCACCCAAGGAAAGTCCCCGGTGTTTCCCCTCATAGTCTCATCTTCTCCCCAACTCTGACTCCTGTTCTCCATCACCATAATTCGGGTTTTTGAATTAGACAGTATGTAACCTTTTCAGATTAGCTTTTTAAAACCTCAGCATAATGCTCCTACGGCCCACCCAAGTTGTTTTGTATATGGCGAGGTCGTTCCTTGACATGGCTACTCCACCCCAAAGAGGGACCTCAGTGGACCCCTTCACCCTGTGAAGGACGTTTGCATTGTTTCTGGTTTGTGGCTGTTACAATGGAAACTGCTGTGAACATTCCTGCACGGGTTTCTGTGTCAACACAAGTTCTCTTTTCTCTGGGATGATTACCCAGGAGTGGGCTTGTTGGGTTACAGCTGTGGTAACTGAGACACACAGTAGTTAAGAAATATGTATGAGCTCACTGTTTGTAAGAGGAAGACGCAAGATTTGGGCATGAGAAGTTTAACTCCAGATCATGTGTTTCTAACCATTACACTATGCTGCTCTTTAATAACCATAACCGTAATAAGATGAATACCTATGTGAACTGAGCATCTATCACATATGGGCCCCATGTAAGGCTCTGCACTTTAACCATCTCTAGTACTCACAGCATCCCTGTGTGAGGGAGGTCCTGCCGTGACCCTTCACTCAAAGACAAGTACTTGAGGCTTCAGGAGGTTCAAGAGTTTGCCCCGGATCAGACTGATGTGGTGAGAGACCAGACCCAGACCGAGAGCCAAGGCAACTGCCTCTCTCCAGAGGGATGGGGATCTGGCTTTGTCCTCGGTCATGCAGTGTTTATCACACATGTAGAGGCAGCTAATCTTGGCCCCATTATGAGACTAGGGGCCACAAAGCTTCTAGAACAGCACATCCTGCTGGAAGGAGACAAAGCCAACTAATTCTCCTTGGTGGCATATGGCAGCACAATGGCTCTGTGCCAGTTTTGGTTTTGCTTTTCAGGGTTTTAGGGGCACTTTGTTAGTATGCCAGAAGTTCTACTCTATATAATTCCATGAGAAGTTGAAATGTCTAACGAACATATAGGACTGGGGAGCTACTTATATTGACCAGATGATGGACGTATCTGCTCTAAGCATCACGCTTCTCTGGTCCAGACAACAGAAATCATCTCTGGCTCTCTGAAGTAACAAGAAAAGTAATTGGAAGAACATCACTTGGCTGCAAGGATCTATAAGAGGACTGGAGAACGGGACTGAGACGAAGAAGTTCTAGGCACCCAAGTACAAGAAAATACCCTAGACTTTCTTGAGACAGTTTTTGCCAAAGGAAGTTCCAGTCCTTTCCAACACCCTGCCCTTGTCAGACCTGCTGTGACATTCTGCTCCCCGTTACTTATAAGTGGAAGTGTTTTCAAATTCTCTAGGGGCTATTTACAGTTTCACCCTAGTTTCCTTTTATAGTTCAAAAGCACCTGGTTTTCCCCGACTGAAGACTTCTTTGTTTTATTCGGAGTTGTGAGCAGGTGGGGATTGGTTTTCTAGACAGGAGGCCCTCCTTCCGTATTTAAAATCTTGCTACTGAGGCCCCTCCCCAGGTGTTGGTATTTAATTACAATATTGGCTTCCCACAGACAGAATGTCATTCCCCAGGAGGAGGAAGGGAAAGGCACTGGCAATGCAGAGCCCACAGCGACACAGGCTCTTTGCTCTCATGCCCATCTTGGCTAAGGCCCTGCTCAGCACCTCAGGAGGATGCGCATTCTGCTGTGTTTCACAGGCTCCAATCCATTTTCCTCCTCAAAGGAAGCAGTGTGGATGCATCCGTCATTCATGCAGAGAACAAGGTGAGCCGCTGTCCTGGATTCTGATCCAAGACCTCAGGTGATGCATGTCATTGCATGAGAGGTGGAGGAATATCCCGTCTCAGGCCACGTCAAAAGGGAAATGTTTAGCTACTGTGTACAATGCTGTGATGAACATAGGGGTGCAGGTATCTTTCTTGAATTAGTGTCATCATGTTCTTTGGGAAAATACCCAGAAATGGAATAGCTGGATCATATGGTATTTCTATTTTTAATTTTTTGAGAAATCTCTGCACTGTTTTCCACAGTGGCTACACCTGTTTGCATTCCCACCAGTAGTGTATGAGGGTTCGCTTTTCTCCACAACCTCTCCAACACTTATTATTTCTCATCTTTTTAAGAAGCAACCCAAGTGCCCATGAATGGATGAATGGATAAAGAAGATGTGGTATATATACACAATGGAATACTACTCAGCCATGAAAAAAGACAAAATCATGCCATTTGTGACAACATGGATGGACTTTGAGAGTATTAAGCTAAGTGAAATAAGTCAGATGGAGAAAGTCAGACACCGTGTGATTTCACTCATTCGTGGAAGATAAACACACAAACAAACACATGGATAAGGAGAATAGATTGGTCAGTACCAAAGGGGAAGAGGATGGGGAGAGGATGAAAGGGATAAAGCGGCACATATGTTGGTGAGGGATAAAAACTGGACTGTTGGTGGTGAATGTGACGCAGTCTGTACAGAAGCTGAAATGTAACACGGTACACCTGAAATTTATACAAGGTTATAAACCAGTGTGACCTCCATAAAATAATGTTTAAAAGAAATTTTTCCTAGGAAACAGAAGGGAAATATTTATGGTAAAAGCCCAAGCCCCACTCACTGGATTTTTCAGCCCATTCCTCCCCCCACGCAGTGAGAGCCCCTCGCGGCCTCAAAAGCCTCAAGGCCCCCTCCCCGCAGAAAGCCTGCCCCACGGCCCTCTGCCCACTGCCTTTCTCTGCATTCAAGTCACAGATCTGATCTTTCACCAAGAAACAAGCTGATTTTTCTACCAGACATGCGTTTCCGGCCTCTCAGCCGCAGGCATTCGGCCCCGAGGCACTCGGCCCCGGGCACTGCACACGGAGTGCCTTTTCTCCACCAACAGCTCCCCTTTTCCTGAAGAATGCTGCTGTGCTCTTCCTAAAAGGGGAGGAGAAAGTTCTACTGTGGGAGATCTTCTCTCTGCTTATTGAAGTGTTATGTGCTGAAGTGACCTGTAGTGGGGAAAAATAGTTGTTTTTCCACCATTTGGGCCAAGGTTGGATTCTCAGAGCATCAGTCCAGTGCTTTACTTAAGACTGTGTTTTATAGAAAACCCTACATGGCACCCAGTGAGTATTGGACACCCGTTGAGATTAGCGGAGGTGGGCGGTCCACCTTCCGTGGGAGCCCTGCTTAGTTCTCTGGACTGCGTGCTCTGGGCTCTAGTCTCTCTGAACATAAACCTCCTGGGCCCCCTCCCCATCTATCAGGGAGGCAGTGAGGAAGAAGTGAAAATATCTGGGTCAGAATCATAGCTGACATTAGTTATGCACTTAATGTGTTCCAAGAAACCTTCTAAGTCCCCGGATGCACGGTTTTTACAAAATCATCACAGGACCCCTTCAAATGGCATCAGTGGAGAAATCCTTGTTTGTGTATGGATTCTGGACCCCACCGGTCATTGCTGAGTTGTTACCACAAGCTACTTCTGGGTCTGATTTTCCCCCTGGTAACGTCCAGGTCTTTGTGCCATAGCAGGGGTTTCTGCTGCTCTTCTGCCATGCAGGCCACAGGGATCCTGGTGGCACTATTTACAAGCGACACTATTTCTCTGCGGCTGCACTCAGTCGTAGAAGAATTGATCCACTGGCCCTCTGACTCTCTGGGCCATGGCGAGCCCTTTGATGTTTCCTCTGGTCCATCTTCCTTGATACACCAAGCTGCCATTCCACTCTGGATCCGGCCGCTACCCTGGAGTGTGGGATTGAGGCAGATCCCCAAACCTGTTTGGGGTTTTGTGATTCTCTCTCTGGGGACCCATAACGTCCCATTCTCCTCAGAGGTCAATAATGTCTGCTTCCACTTCCCCAAGTCCCAGAATCCCTAATCAGATTCTTTTCCTAGAGGGGTAGGAGAGAGGTAAAAGTGTTACTTTGACCCAATATGCACTTTTCCAAATTTCGGTCATTATCTTGTTTACATCTCCCATGGAGAGTTTATATTTTCGAACCCAAAGGTCAGGTGAATACTCTTACTTTTCTCTTTCCATCACGTCCTACCTTCCCCAAGGCAATACACACTGAATGCACTAGTGACTTCCTAAATGTGGAGAGTCACAAGACAAAGTGCAATACATGGGTTCACACATCAAAAATATTATTCCACCACTTGGGCCATATTTTTAAAGATATATTATGTTCACCAGTGGAACAGAGGTCCATGCAGGGAAGCTGGTATGTCAGTCTGAGATCTTATTGCTTGTTTGTTCCTTTTGTGTTCTGTTTATTTTGCCATGTTTCAGTGACTTGGCAGTTCACAGAAAGTATGACTTTTTGCCTAAATGAGGCACCATTTCCAAGTCTGTTGCTAGTTCCCTGTGCTGTCACCTGCACGCACTCATCCATGTCATGACTTTGAGAATGCATCGTCCTCATCTGCCATCAGCCACAACTGATCAATCCCACTTCTGGGAACACCTTTTGTTCTTGGATCCATCCTCATTTCTCTTCAGTAGTTTCTCTTCATTCTCCTCCTTCTAATGCTAGAGAGTCTCAAGGCTCAGTCTTGGACCTCTTCTCCTCCTACACTCCTTCCGGAGGTAATTCCATTGAGTCTTGTGGCTTTAAATTCCATCTATACACCAACGCCCCTCAAATGTCAATCTCCAGCTTGAGTCTTCCTCTCATTCTAGAGCCATATATCCAAGTTTGTGCTTAACATCTCCTACTAAATGTATAAAATATTTCTCACGTTGAGCATATCCAAAATTAATCCTCATCCTCCCAGCGCATCTCCTACAGTTTTCAGTCTCTCATTAAGTGGCGCCATCATTCATGCAGTTGCTCAGGCCAAAATCCTTGGAACTGTCCTCAATGCCTCTCTTTTTCTTATAACCCAGAATATTCCCCCGCTTCTGCCATTACTTTCTCACCAAGGACGTAAGCACCATGCAGGCAGAAACTTCGATTGGTTCACTTCTGAACCCCCGGCGTCTAGGAGAGTGCCACCATGTATCCAGAGGCCAAAACATGCTTGATGAATGAATGAATCCTTTACACAGCCCATTGCTTTAAAGGTTTTTCTTCTAAAAATTGAAAGGAAAAGGATCACATTTTTTGTTAATCCCTGCCTAAAGGATTGAAGAGTTCATGTGTTTTAGGATCAACAGCATCTGACATTTTGAGCTTCCATTTTCCTCGTTCTCAGGAACCAGAAGATTTGGAGGGCTGATGCAGATAAATTCTGGGGAATGGGGCATTTGAGTGAATAATTTAAGCCATAACCGAGTCTATAATCACATACAGAGAAGACTAAACTCAGGATGTGCTCTAGAAAAAGCTTCCCAGTTGGCACCAAACCAAGATCCTCTCAAGTTTTCTGTTGTCTCAACGGACAGCACAGTATGCTCGAGCAAAAATACACTGTTCCCGTAAGCCATTGACATCATAAAACACTGCTTAAGAACACAGGTGCCACATCATATTTTTAGCTCTTGGTTTTCAATGGGGGAAGCAACAAGAGATTTATGTGCCTGTCAAATAAGGACAAGATAAAGTATATTCTCCCGGTGCCTCATATATTTTTAGTTATCTATTTTGCTCATGGTGCTGGTGATATTCCCCTCTTTTGGGATCTGTCTTCTCACTCTGCTTTAATTCATATTAATTACCAGGAGACAAAGATGTCATCGCTACGGGTGAGA
This sequence comes from Equus quagga, assembly GCF_021613505.1. Classification (NCBI taxonomy): domain Eukaryota; kingdom Metazoa; phylum Chordata; class Mammalia; order Perissodactyla; family Equidae; genus Equus; species Equus quagga. The sequence goes on along the minus strand of NC_060281.1, from coordinate 68,325,776 downwards.
CTTGAAGAAATTTACAAGTGAAGAAGATCATCATTTTCTATGGTGAGGACTTGTCTTTCTCATACAATCAGTTCTCAGAAGGCAGTCTACTTACGACAGGCATAGAGGTATGCCATGCAGGTAAAGTTACTGCGCACACACTCAAGTCTTTCAACTCCTGCACACTTAAAAAAAGTGGCCTGTGCTATTCATTATTGACCACTCCCAATGATTCAATGCCAGTCAGAGTTGATGGATAGCTAGCCTCCAAGCCTCTCAGCACAGCTCCATGTTTGATTTGCATTGTGTCTGAGCTTTCAAGCGCTGTAAAAGATTTCAGCACCCATAGGATAAATCAGACTGTAGATTGATGTCTTTGTTGCCATGGCAATTGATATTGCTACCATTTTAATAACCTCATCAAACTGGAGCATTCGAGAACAATGCAGCACCACATGATTTAACAACAAATCATAACAACTTGGAGCTTCATTTGAACAGTCCAGGAACAAAATGAAAAGCCAATAGAAATCAATCATCTCAAGCCTGAGATACGTAAATATTTGAGCTGTGCAAGTGGACATTCCCTGAAAATGATTTTACGATTGGAAGCACTATTTCTGATAGTGCAAAACTATGATTAATTGTAAAAAACACTTTACACCTCTGTGTCCAGACCGCTATTCCTCCCTCACTTTCGAGTAGGCAAAGGGAAATCCATGCTAATTATTAGGACACCTGGTAGGAAGACCTTTTTCACAGGCTTCTGTGAGGTGTCGTAAATCACCGACCACCGGACAATGGAACGTTAGTTTTTGGCATGGATACTGCTATTTAAAGACTTGACTGCTACACACTGAATCTGTGTCCAAATACTGCCAGTGGGTTAAAATTGTCAATGGCGTTAACAATTTTCTGATCATATGATTAAATTATTTTTATTCTTATATATTCCTTTTTTTTAACTCAAATGTATTTTGTGAAGAAAACTACATCAGTCGTCTGTCTAGTGTATCATTTGTCACTGGAACGAATGACATAATTTATCATTATTCCAACGATACCCTAATCTTGTTGGCGTTTCCCTGGGTCAAAGGGAGGTATGTTTACATAACAGGGAAAGCCTTGGTCGACATGGGGTTGAAATGCATTTCAGAGTTCGGAGAGATGTCAGCCCTGCACCATTCCTTGAACACGAGCTTCCCCATGTTGCACGTGACCGTCCAGGAGCACACGACAGGCTATTGTTGAGGTCCTACATACAAGTATCCTACTTTGTTTTCAGAGTCAAGTCAGAAGATGCTGTTGAAATGAGTGAATAGGTAAAGCCTTTACAGATACAAGCCAGAATTGTTTTCTCTCTGGAGTTTTGCCACACTAATCTTTCAGCTCGACCACGCGCTAAGCTCTGCCCGTATTAGTCACCTGAGTACTCTGCTGCTTCTAGATCCTGAGCTCTCAGAAGAACAGATTATTTTTCAACTCCTGTTTCCTCAGTAACTTAGCCCAAGTCTTCGTTGTATTTGGTAAGTTCTCAGTCAACATTTTTGAAATAACTTATTGGGATTTTAAGCCTTTGGGGGTTTCAAGGGGGTGATTAAGCGGGGCATGGTTTCCTTGTAAATTTTACCTTATTTTGTTCTTAGACGTGAATCGAACGTCTTTGCTTCAAGAGGTACTGTGAATAGGTATGACAGGAGAATAAAAAATGCCTGTCATCTTATCTTAACATTTTGAACAAGTGGGTACTTCCATACTCAGCTTATCTAAATTTCTGGGGGCAAGAAAAGCATATTAAGTATCAGCCCAATAAATGTTTTGTCATCTCCTCTTCATCAAGAATAAACAAAATAAGCAGATGTTTCTAGAAGTCACTGACCAGACTGTCCCCTCGTGTACATGATGGCACTTGCAGACAACCAGCTGGCAGCCATCCTGGAGTTAAATATTGTTATGAGAATTTCTGGTTGGGCCTCCGAGCAACTGAAACCGTGTGGATTGGTTTTAGCTTAACTGATGCTGAATAACAGTTTGTGCTAATCGAGGGTCTCGTAACAGCCCTGACATGCTGGGGGCGTGGTGGTATTTGTATTACACTATGTTTAATGCAGTCCACGTGCCTCTCTTGCCTGGCTGCTTTCACAGTCTGTGGCCTCATGCCTTGCTAAGTGGGCCGTGGGTCTGGCGATGCCGGCCCTGAATCAAGATGATTAGATCAAAGCGAGCACTGAGGCTAGAGCTGGTCCAGTCTGAACCTCTTTCCTGGGAATTGGGATTTGGGACAGACTTCCTATTTAGTCTCCACTGGACAGTTGCAAGGAAAAGAGTGGCAAAGTCAGGGTTGAGGTGGCCACATCTGAGTCATACGTGCAGTGTTCTGAGAATGGACACCTGCACACAGGGAAAAGAAAGGGGCAGAGAGTCAGAGAACAAGGGAAAAAAGATGAGGAGCCCCCAAAAGCAAGGATGGAGAGACGAGCTGTCTGGTTTATTGGGAGTTATCACTTTTTGAATGCTTGTCTTTCCAACAAACGCCCTCTTTGCCTCAGCCACCCAAAGCAAACAAAACCATGCTGGTCAAATCAGATTAATTTCTAAGATAAACCTGAGACACTCTTCTCTTTTTACAGGGCCTGAAATGAACTCTGATACCCTCCCATAGATTCTCTCTGCATGTTCTGGTTACTCTTTCTTCTCAAAATCCTGCCAATGGGTAATATGTAAAGGAAGGCATACATATTTAAGGAAGTGATTTGGTACTCAGACCAGTGTTTATTTTTTAGTTTTTTCTCTTCATTGTCTTGGCTAAAATGCAACATACTATTAAAACAAAATGGTTGACATTATGATTTGAGTAAGAAAAAAACATACAAAATATTTGGGTTTGGCAGTCACACTTGGCATTATCCAATGATATTATGAGACTCTTGATGACAAAATTTTTGGAAACCACTTTGAAATTGCCTGAGGGATTCCATCAATTTGCTGAGAAAACACCACGATCGGTATTTCTAGCATATTTTGCTAACTAATGGCTACATTTGTAACGTGGATATATATCACATACACATGTGCTTGTGTATATATGTGGATTGTGTGTACACAATTAGTAAGTTTCTTTTCGCTTGGCAGTGTTTAACATAGCAAATACGTTTAATATAGCAAAATTTTGACAATATCTAAGTACGAGAGAATTCATTTTTACTAAGAAGTTATGGTAGGAGAAATGAGAAAGTTCACATTTCAGACATCTTCTAGGAGAACCACATGCTTTGTTACTTTATAAATCATCCTCCTAAGGGAGCTTCAGCTCAAATTGGCAACCAGGTCCTCTTCCGTAAGGGTCCCTGAGTGCTGACAACTGTCAAATATTGGGGTGAGAAGCATCAGGAATAAGTACGATACTAAAAAGCGGCAGAAGCAGTTTTCTATCATTAGATCACAGGAGTGTCTTCAGATCAGACTCGTTTGGGGCTGTGTCACTGTGCTAGATGAGCCTTCACACCCAATACGTTCACATATAAGGGATCGGATCCAAGCAGTGCTGGGAACACTCCTGCCCAGAAAGCTCCTTTCTTGACCTGAGGTTCCGCGAGTTCCCCACGACGCCTCGGAGGGGAGTGGCTCCTGCGCTGTTAGGACCCTCGTCCTGGAGCCTGTTCTGCTCAGTCACGGACGCTGTGAGGGGCTTGCTCCTCAGCAGGAAAGGGGAGGCCCGATGGTCCCCAGGCCGATTCCTCCGGACGACACCTGGAGGTTGGTCACGTGGTGTCTGAAGTCTCCTGCGCGCGGCCTCGTTCCTCAACAGTGGGGAGACCGCGCCCCTCCTTCCCGGAGAGTCGGGTCCCCGCTCAGGACGGAGCAGTCTGATCCCGGGCAACGATCTCCAGAAGTCACGCCGCGAGGTTTCCTCCTCCACGTCCGCGCCCCTTCCCCGCGGCCCGGGTGGCGGCGCCCCCGCAGCGGCCGCCCCTTCTCCGGCGCGGGTCTACACCGCCAGCACAGCGAGGGCGCACAGCGCCGCACCGGCGGGCCGCCCGCCGCTCATTCCTCCGCGCGGCCGCAGGGTGGCCCCCGCGCTGTCCGCGTCATCTCCAGATCCATCCCCACCCACTCCCGCCGTTGCTGAGTGCCGCAGGGCGCCAACACGGTCCGCACGTATCCGTGAGGAACTGGGCCGTGTCCCCCGCTGTCCTGTGCCAGGTGGATGCCGGGGGCCGCGACCGACGGTCCCATCTCTGTCACCTCCCTCGCCTGCAGTGGGGTCAGGCGGCCCCCGGGCGCAGGCGCAGAGCGGAGGCCGAGGGAATGGCGCGGTGGGCCCCCGCCGGCCGGTGGAGGGTTGGAGGGGGAGATGGGGCAGGGCCGGGCGGATCCAGTGCGCAGGCGCAGAAGCGGCGGTCGCGGTTGGAGAGTGGCGGAGGGGCATGTCACCGGCGTTTAGGCAGAGAGTGGGCCGGATCATGACAGTTTTTTTCAAGTTTCTTTGAACGTTTTGCTTACAGATGTTAGCTTTCAAAAATATCGCATATCTTGGAAGAAAGAATTCGTTTTCAAAGTGAAATACCACTGTTTTCTCTAGCGAGGGCGCTGGGGCCCAGCCAGTTTATTAACTGGGCTGGAAAGGCTGCAGAGAGAATTATAGATAAAGGGGCAAATTGGGTCTTTTCATCCTTCTTTCCGTTGTTTTCAAGTAATTATTCCCTGGACATTGGGGTGGCCATCTGTGTCAGCTAACTGGCTTTATCCAGAGGAAGAACAAACTGACTGTGTTTATGGCAAGAGGTGGTGTTGCAATTTGGAGTCAGGCGCCTGCCAAGGTTCCACTCCCACCCTCCTACCGAGGCTGGGAGAACCGGGTGCTAGCTTCCTTGGTGCTTCCATTCCAAGGAGGTGGTTCCCGCTCTAAAGAAGCATTTGAAGGAAGTCCCATTTGTACCCATTCTACAGAGGAAGACACAGACGCTGAGTTACTTGCCTGAGTTTCACACGTGGTGAATGAGAGATCCAGGGCTTCTCTCAGACTCTCTATTTTATCTTTTCTGCTACACTTCCCCATGAGCCCAGGAAAGATTGACACGAAACTTCCTGGCTCAGGGGCCAGGGGGAAGGGGGAAGGCTGGGGAGCCCTATTCCGTGAGCCTCACTCAGCCAAGAACAGAATGAGCCGTGCTGTGGTCAGCCTCCCCCGGTGAAGTCTCTCAGTCCCTCTGTCTCTGGCAGCAATTCTACTAACAATGGTTCCAGGAATTCCTGTGGCTGGATCCTGTGGTGGAGAACAGGAGAGTTCAGCATCGTTACCAGGTTGCTCTCAACCACCCTGGTGATTCAGGTCTTCGTAATATTGTGGTCCTTATTCCATAGGATAAAACTGAGGCCCAGGGTGGCCACTGGCTTAAATGTCCAGAGGAGGCCTCGAGTGACTTCAGCTCCCTGATGGCAGGGAGAAGAGGGTAACTAGAGCGCTTTTTCCACAGCAGGATTGGGTGAGATTCCAAGCTCTGCCATCTGTAAGCTTGTGACCTTGGGCAATGGCTTTATTTCTTGAAGTTTTCCTTGTCTGGTCTTCAAAAAGAGGATACTAACAATCCCTGCCACAGCGGGCAGTCATAGAAATGACATGAGATAAATGGGACCGTTAGCCAGAGGGACTCCAGAGCCCATGAGTCAGTCACTGTGCCACATCCATCCTTGTTCTTAACGAGGGGAAGAGATGCGGGCTCAGTTTCTGAAATCATTGCACGTATGCTATTGCATCTGTCTCAGTGCATCCAAGTGATTTATTTAAGGTTTCCATGCTCATTCTGTAATATTTGATATATGCAAAGGAATATATCTAAAATATTTTTAGTTGTGAAATATAGGAAAATATGCTTGGGGATCCTCAGTCTTTTTGGGTTGCTGTAACAAAAATACTATAGTTGGAGTGGCTTAAACAGCAGACATTTATTTCCCACATTTCTGGAGGCTGGGAAGTCTCAGATCAAGGTGTCAGCAGATTTGGTGTCTGCTGAGGACTCTCTTCCTGGCTTGCAGACTGATGCCTTCTTGCTGTGTCCAAACATGACTGGGAGAGAGTGAGAGGGAGAAAGCTGTCTGATGTCTCTTTTTCTAAGGGCACTAATCCCGTTCTGAGGTTCCCACCCTCATGACTCCATCTAAACCTAATTCCCTTCCGAAGGCACCATCTTCAAATACCATCATCTTAGGGGGCTTCAACCTGTGAACTGGTGGGAAGGAGGCGCAAGCATTCACTTGTTAACAGTGAGCTTATGCCTGGAAGGAAAGACAAAACATGTGTGAAAAGTCCCGAGGACCATCACATTTGTACAAAACTCCACGAAGGCTGGTGCTATTGCTCCCCGGAGAAGGCCCTCGATATCCCACTCTTCCTCTGGCTTGGAAGGTGAGCTTGTTATCAGTGTTGATGGAGGAGCTGCAATGACAAGCTGGAACCAGGGGGCCACTGCCGGGGTCTCTGGATCTGCCACCCATGTAGCTGCAGTTTGCCCATATGATCACACCAACCCTAGATTCAACAGAAGATACTGAAAATAATGGGGAGCCACAGAATCACCAGCTGGGAAGGTCAGAGGAAAAGGCCTGCGTGGAGAAAGGGGTCAAGGCCCTCGCACTGGAGAATGATGTTCATGGCTTGGGGACTGTCACTGTAGAGCTTGAAATACTAATTAGGCAGAGCATCTGGCATCTGTGCGTTACCGAGACAAACCTTTAAGCTGCATTTGATGAGGAAAAAAGGAAATGCAGTATCAGCTAAACAGAGCTGTTGCTCGTGAAGGGAATGCAAATATAATATTACCCTTTTTCATCATCATCTGATGTCTTACTAATCAGTAATAAAGATTCCGATAAATTGGGCCCGAGGCTCTGCTCTAAAATTAAATGGAAAGAAAAACAAATGGGGGATATGATAATTTTGTCCGTATCTTGGGAATAAGAGAATATGCATTATTACACTTCTGATTCTGAAACCAACTAAAGTTCTGGTACCAATTCCAGTGTGTGTGTGGGTTTCTACACCACCAAGCAATTCTCCAACACCAGCTGGGTGTCCTACAATTGAATTCGATTCTGACACTATCTACCCGGAGATAGCATCAGACCGCACAGGTTAAAGACTCAGTCCCAGAAGACTCCCCCACCCCCATCCCCACTACAGAAACTGTAAGTGAGCATAAGTGAGGCCATCTTGCTACACTAAGTGGCCCCAGGCCCTCCTCTGTGTGACTACTTGCTGCTCTGCACGTGCTCTAAATAAACATTCACACACTCTCCTGATTTACAGCCTCCGCTTATGTATGTGCTCCCTGATAGCTTGATAAATTAAAACTTTGTTCTATGAGTTTCTCTCCAGGAACAGGCTGACCACAGGTGGGAAACACACCCACAAGTCATCCGTCACAGCTGACACAAGAATAGAACAACGAGATGCCTGGTGACCAACATCCCGGGACCCCTCCTCACTGCCCATTTTCCCTATATAACTGCCTCAAGATTCTGCAGTCCTTCAAGATGGGTTTTTGAGACATTAGTCACCTGTCCTCCTATTAGCCGGCTAATCTAATTAACCTTCCTTTCTCGTTCTCTAGCTCATTGTGATTAACTGGCTCAGAAGGTGGTGAGCAGAGTGAGCCCATAGCTTGGTATCAAAGCCAATCACAAGTCTGGGTCATCTGTGCTTCTGATGGACCAAACATAGGTTGGAACTTACAGAGGTTCCAGCAACCTCCTCCTTGGGTTCCATTAACTTGCTAGAGGGGCTCAGAGAACTTAGAGAAATGTTCTACTTACTACAGTACTGGTTTCTACAACAGAGTGTAACTCAGGTATATCCAGATGGAAGAGACGCACAGGGGAAGATATGGGGAGAGGGAATGGAGCTTCCATGCCCTCTATGAGCGTGACATTCTCCCCAAATCTCCACGTGTTCACCAACCTGCAAGCCCCCCGAACCTTGACCTTTTGTGTTTATATGGAGGCTTCATTATATAGGCATGATTGATTAAATCTTTGGCCATTAGTGATCGATTCAACCTCCAGCCCCTCTCCCCTTCCTGGAAATCAGATGGGACTGAAAGTTCCAGCCCTGTATTTTTGGTGGGTTTCCCTGGCAACCACACCCACCCTTCATCTTTAGGTGCTTTCCAAAAGTAACCTCATTAACATGGACCCAGTTGTGGTGGAAGGGGGCTTGTTTTGAATAACAAGGCACACATTTCTCCTTTATGGGTCTAAAGCAATTTCAGGAACTGAGGACAAGACACCAAACAGTATACCAGGAGATGCTCCCATTGCTCTTATCCCTCAGGACTGTGAGCCAAGAACCATGGATGAAGACCAAATATATACGTCGTATTATAAATCACAACGTCACAGCGCCCAAGTCATGTATAGCCTGTCTTGCCGTTTGTGCTGCTTGGAAGGGTTCTAAAATAGGTCTAACCTGCGGCTGACATGCAGATGGCTGATATAAAGTGCTAACTGCATTTCTGCATTGTCAAATACTACGAACGCAAGCAATTTTATTTACTCAGCTCTTTGTTTCATTGATTTTCTGTATTGTTTTCCGTTTTCCACTTCACTTACTTCCATTTAGTTTCTTGTGCTTTGTGTAGGTCTAAGTTTTCTTCTGGCATCATTCTCCTTTGAAGAACTTCCTTTATTATTTTATGTAGCACCAGTTTGCTGGCACTGAGTTTTCTCACCTTGTGATTGTCTGACAGTCTTTTTTATTTTTCCCTTAATTTTGAAAGTTATGTTGACTGGTATAGGATTATATGTTTATTTTTTGTTTGTTTCCACTACTTAAAAATCACACTCTTTTAGCTTCTGAACTCTATAGTTTCTGACAAGAAGTGTACTATAATTATTTTCCTTGATCCTCTCTCTATGGTATTCCTTTTTTTCTTCTGGCTGCCTTTAAGATTTTTCTCTTTATATTTTGGTTTCAGCAGTTTGATTATGACAGGCCGAAGGTTTTGTTTGTTTTTAACTTGCTTTGGTTCTGTGGACTTTTTGGATCTGTAGTTTACTATCTTTCATTATGTTTAGCAAATTCTAGGGCATTGTTTTTTCAAATATTTCTTCTTTCCTATGCTTGTTCTCCTTTCTTTCTGAAACTCCAATTGCACAGATGCTGTACCATAGGTGGTTGTTCCACAGGTCTTGGTTGCTCTGTTCTGGTTTTCCCTCCTTTTTCTTCTTTGCATACCTATATGTTTACTCTGTTGTTCTATCTACCAGCTCACTGGTTCTTCCTTAGCTGTGTTCCGTCTACAAATGATCTTATGAATTCTTTTTCTATGACATCATTTTTATTTGTAGCATTTCCATTTGATTCTTTCTCATAGTTTCCATCTCTTTGATAAAATTCCTGATCTTTTCATGCACTTTATCCACCTTTTCCACTAGAACTTTTAACACAATGTTAAATATTAATGTTAATATTAAGAGGTGATACAAGAAAATCCATAAAACTGAAGTGAATATTTTAATAATGCCTTAACTACATAGAAGTTATTTATTATATTTATTATTCAGACCCAAGTGTTCCTTTTTCTCTTTGTGTATACTTTTCAGATTGTTCCTCATACCAGCTCAACACAAGGTTGACATAAGGGAAGCCATATTGTAGAAAGGAAGCCATATTGTAACTTTGAATGACCTCTGGTTAACTAACCCAGCTGGATATGCACCCTCCAGGAGATGTAGATGCTCTGTTGGTTTTATGGCCCCTGCTTGTGTATGTACCTCCCAGATGCAGTAAGACAATAACTTTGTTCTTTTGATTTTCTTAGGAATGTAATGACCCCCGGACACAGATTTTATACTGGTATCCAACATGAGTGACAGCTGAAAGGTCTGGTGTGGTGACTCTCAGTCTGCAATGGCAGGGAGTCAATATTCCTGAGCCCTCCTCTACAGCCCAACAGCCCTCTATAACTGCTTCAAGAGCCTGTACCCCTTTAAGATGTTTCTTTAGGACAGAGGTCCACCATCTTCAGATCAGCCAGCTCATCGCTTAATAAGAGTCTGTTCTCTACCACTGTCATGCCTCTTGCTGGATTGGCTTTTGTCTTGCAGCAAGCAGATCGTGACCTTTGGGTGGCAACATGCCCAGCCGGCCCCAGAGGGAGCAGGGAGTAGAAGCAACCCCTAACTGAGACAAACAATAATAAGAGCCAATACATGCTGAGTACTCATGCGCCAGGGGCTCTTCTAGGTATTGTACATGTTTGATTTGGCTCTCATGTGGCAAAGGATTAGTAAAATGTTCCTATTATTCACATTTTATAGATGATAAAACTATGGCACAATGTGGCTCAATAATTTGTTCAAGGAAAACCTGAAAGTGGTTTGCTAATCTGTGATTCTAGCAGAAGCCACACTCTTAAACACCACATTATACTGCTTCTGAATAGTTATTTCCTGAATATCCAAAGCTGTTTAAGATTTTAGACAATGAATCAAGTCCCAAAGTAGGGAGGGTTTCAGAAACGAGCCGATAAGGAATATCGCTGACCTGCTTGTATTGGCTTCCTGACATCCCGCACTGTGCTGCCTCCTGTCCCTCTGCCTTTTCCCATGTTGCTTCTCTAACAGTAAGACCTCGTAATTACTGGCATTTTAAGTGGTTCCAAATTATGCCTAATATGCAAATCATTTTATCATCTGTGAAATGTTAATAGTAAATGGCACCTACATGATAAATCTGTAGTGAGGACAGAATGCAAGAAGGCAAGTGAAGAGCTTAGAACAGTGCTTGACTCGCAGGGATGAGTATTACATATTATTAACTCCTGTCCCCATTTTGCAAATAAGCAAGCTGGCTCACTGAATGGTAAGGACTTTTCCTTGGTTACACAGCTAATAAGAGCTGGTGGCATGGTCTGATCTCAGGGGGAACCTGGCCAGGACTGCCACCCCAGGGCTGTGCCCACCTTCCCACCTTCAGAACTCTCCAAACAAACCCCCGTGGGCCTAATGCTGGCAGGACTCGCAGAAAGACACTAGAATAAAGTTTGCCTTTAAAAATGGCAATTATTCCTAAAATGTCTTTGTTGACAGCTGGTGAGGCACAAAATAAACACAGGCCTATTTGCAAGTAAGCAGGAATTAGCATAATCGGCAGCTGCAGCATTACCCGCAGACATAGAACCATAAAGAACCTCGTTGCTTCTGAAACACAGTTAAGAAAGGCATCTGCATGGAATAACGAGTTACTTGCCACCTGCCCACGTCCAGTGAAGCAGAGCAAAAACGGGCCATTTGCTACTGGCCTAAGCATTCCCCAGAGTTCATTTTTCTAATTAAAATAGAAACTAATCTTATGATAAAAATATGGCACTACAGTGATTAAGAATAAGTGCCCTTGTAGATAATAAAAAAATTATTGATTTCATTCTCCATTGTCCAAAGTGTAACAGATAATTATCAGAGTCTTCTATGGAGAGGGTTTATTAGAAGTCTCCTCCATTCTGTCATCCCAGAGTATGATTAAAATATGAGGGAATCTGAGAAAGTAATAGTTTTATATTTTGTCCTGGGTGAATGCCAACCAGTGTGCCCACGAGACCATGTTTTCCGAACCCAGAGAAAATTAGTCTTGGTATCCATAATTAGAAATGGAACATCATGCTATGTGACCATCAGATTTTCTGCACGGCCCAGCATCCTTCTGGTGCTTGAGTGGCTGACAACAAAATTATTTGTGCACTCAAGACTAATGTGTAATCTCTTCTTAGCAGAGCTGAGAACAATTCTTAGGAAAATAGCTTTTTATTACTCAAGAATCTGTGATAGCAAGGGGCACCTGGAGGGCAGAGAGAGCCCTAATTAATCAGCCACTCTCTTGCTTCTTCAAAAACACCAGTTCCTAATGTATAAACCAGTGTATACCTTTTGGCTGCAAATTTCTGAGTTTTGAAGCGTATCATTAAGGTTTCATTCTATTCAGACCAACCTTTGTGAAACAGACTTTCATTAGATCACATTCCATTATAATAAAGGGACTTCCCTAAAAGTCTCGCTCTCTCAACTCATTTCTACTAAGACTGTGCTCTGAGCTCCCGGCCGGGTTTCACAGGCCCTGCCTGCTGCAATTTACCCTTCTGCCTTTCACAAAGCCCTTAGGGCTGGGGCGGTCAGGGCGTGCCCTTTTCTTGTGCCCATCCAATCAGTGCCCCACTGCCTTTCTCCAGGATGCTGCAGAGGCAACCTGCCCTGTAGATTCTTTCCCCGTAGGTCAATTTTTCAAATAAACACAAGTGAGTGGCCCTAATCGGAGGATGTGTGAGCAGGCCTAGATATGGCACTGGAGGAAGGAAGTGACACAGCGACACGTTTTAGTGTTACTGAGTGACTTGATTTCCAAATTCTCTGCACTTTTCAGATGCAAGAGGATAAGAATCCAATTCAAACTGGTTTCGTTTGTTTCACAAGGGCGACTGTATCAGCCCGTGTACCAGCCTACGGCTTCAGGCTTGACTAGATCTTGAGGCTCGAATAATTTAAACAGGACTCCATCCGTTTACTGTACCTTTATTTTCTCTTATTATAAAAGTAACACATCTTCATGTAGAAGACTTAGAAAATATAGGTAAATGCAAAGAAGGAAATAAAATTTACTAGTTATTTCAATATTCAGAGGACGTCAGAGCTAAAATTTTGGTGTGATTCTGTTCCGTCTTTTGTTCTCTGCAAAAAAGGCGTTTTAAGGCTGTGGTAGAGAGAATTCGAAGTCGGCCCCCATGGTTGCCATCCATTCGTACGTATGTCCTATACAATCTCCTTCACTTGAGCATGGGTGGGACCTGTGGACACGTTATATTACACGGCAAAGGGAGAGGGATTTTGCAGGTGGAATTAAGGTCCCTCATCAGTTAACTTTTGAGTTATTCAAAGGAAGAACGTCCATGGTGAGCCTGACTAATCACATGAGTCCTTCATGAGAAAACTGAAGCCTCCCGTGTGCACAGAGCCCTGAAGCAGCCCAGAGCCTTTCTCCCGCCGGCCTTGCAGATGCAAGCCATGGGACACGGAGGCCCCGCGTCTCAGAGGGGACTCCAGCTCTGGTTGACTGCAGCCCTGGGGACCCTGAGTGGAGGACCCCGATAACCTGTACCTGGATTCCTGATCCCTCGTGAGATAATAAATGTGTGTTGTATTAATGTCCAAAATTTGTGATAATTTGTCACACAGCATAAATATCGAATACAGGGACATGCAAATAAAAGGGATCATTTACATACTGACTTGTGACATTTTTGTCACATAGTTTAATGGATGACTCCTGTTCCACTGTGTGAACATTCTGTGGGTTATTTAATTCCAGTGTCTTAAATACAAATGCTTACAGGACTCAGACAGGTAGAGTAGATTTGGGAAGAGATTGGGCAGGACGCAATCAGGAGTGGTGGATATGGGGGACTGGAAATGCACAGCCCGTCTAGAGGGGGCAGCTGCTACATGGATGCAGACAAAGATTTCTTTTTCACTATTTTTTTTTTTGTCGATAATTCATGCTAGGATACAGTATTCCAACTCTTCTCTTCTCTTTAAAGAGAAGCCAGCATTCTGGAATTTTATGTGGGAAATCACTTTTATAAATACAGGCAGCTAGTTTAATTTGTACGTAACTCACTGCAAGGGCCAAGCAGAAATTGTCATTTTTCAATATTGACCTCACAGGTTTCCAATCTGCAAGTTATGATATAACTAATTCTGTATTTTTCCACACAGAATTGTCCCCAACATTTCATTATTATAAACGCTGTGTAAGTGAACATATTTGAACTGAATCTTTGCTAGCAATCTGTGATCAATTCCACAGGGTGAACATCAAGTTGTGAGATGTATTAATGTTTCTACATTCTTTGAAAGTTCTTAATGCATATTGCAAATATGACCCCAAAAAGTCTGTAAAACTTTCTCAGCATCAACACAAATCTGTCTCTTGATCTCTATTTCAATTTTGCATATGACCATTTTTACATATATATTTTAAATTATGTCAATCTGGTTGATGTCTTGTCACATAATTTGGAAATATTTGGCACTGGTGTAGTTGGACCTCTTTCATCTGCTCCTGGCTCATTTGTATTTCTTCTTGATGACTCATCTCTTCATGTTCTTTATTTTTTCTTTTTGATCTTTAGACTACTTTATATCTTAGAAAATTAACAAAGAATTTAAATTCTATATCAAATGAAGATGTGAAGAATTTTACCTTGGCATAGATTAATATTTAATCATATGGGCGTAATATGTCTCAGAATGATTTTCTCCTATTGAAATATTCCAAGATTTGAAACATAAAATCCTCGGACTCAAGTGCACTGTATGAGAATTGGGCCATCTGTCCAAGATCTGACTCACTCTCAGGTACATGCACAGGTCTTGCCAGTGGAGCAAGGCAATAAATGGATCATGTTTCAGTGGTAAGAGGAAACAAGAGTGGAGACGTCATAAAAACAAAGAACTGGGAAAAATAAGGTAAGCTTCCCTTCTCCTTGGGGTTTAGAAAGAAGCAAAGAACATGAATCCTATTCTAGGATTCTAGAAAAAGCCAAATCAGCTACAAAACCATAACTTTTCTTGGGCCCACTAGAGAGCTGAGGTTTCAAGGCCACCAAGTAAACAAATTCCAGAGAAGGACCAGACCTTCCAAGGAGAGACAGGACCTGACACTGTTCGCCTTTGCCAGAGTATGGGAGAAAGAGACAGCTGCCCCACAGGCAGGCAAGAAGAAATTAGCTAAAATTTTAATGCATTATTAAGGACCACATGTGAGCTAGCATGTCAGTTGGGAATAGCTGGGGTCCCAGACGCAAGAGGAGTTCACACACATGAGCAATCTCTTTTCCTGGATCTCCAAAGGGTGCTCGGGAGAAATACTGGAGGTAGAGCAGATCTTACCAGAGAGAGACCCTGGGGGGCTTAGGCATGCAAGTGGGGGTCTGTGGCTTCTGAGGGATGGATGCAAAGCCCCATCTGCTTCCCAGATTTTTTTCTTCTACTAATCAAAAGCAACAAGTTGCTGGTGGAGGGGATGCTAACCTAGTTCCTAGGATACAGGCAAAGGCTCTACTTCTGGAGAAGAAGCAAAACCTTTGTATTTTTTCAAGAGAGAGAGGAATCTCTTTCAACTCCCAGGACACAGACTAAGATTCATTGTTGCCGGTAGAAGCATAGAAACAAAAATTCTCCAGGAGGGACGGGAAACCATATGGGCAGAAGATTCCACGATACAAGGCAGGGTTTGGCTGCCATTGCAGGATAAAGGAACTCTGAAAGGCCACAACTAAATCCCAAGTACACAGGCTCTGCCTGACACCAAGGCTGAATCAGGACAGCAGAGAAACCGTTCTGTCCTTACAATAAGCCAACGATAAAGCAGCCAGATGTGTATAGATGAAAAAAAAAGAAAGGTACATGCAACAGACTACAATGTACTCAGCAATAGCGAGAAATAAACTAACTATAAATGGAGCAACATCCAAGAATCTCAGTATCATTATGCTGATGAAAGAAGCCAGATGCACAATAATTCTTACTCTCTGACTCCATTTACGTAAAATTCCTAAAAAGGAAAACTGGTTTATTGTGACAAAAGCAGATCACTGGCAGCTTAGGGCCAGAGACAGATGGAGGGATGGACTGCAAAGGGACATGAGGAATCTTTTGGGGACGGTCAAAGTGTTCTGCATTTCCATCGTGAGAGTGGTTTCCTGGCTATATACAAATGTGTTATTTAAACATGGAGGCCTTTGCACTGAGGCGACTCTAACACCTGGGCAGCCTCTGTAAGCAAACTGAAAACTAAGCGAGAATCTGAGAAAGTGAAACTTGAGAAAAGCCAACAGCCAAGGAGAGCCAAGGAGTCTTCTCCACATAAGGTGACCGCTTCAGCCATCACCAGTCAAACAATTGCTTTGTTTGCTTCCTGTCTCCTCTATAAAAACTTTGCCCCTTGCTCCTGTTGGTGGAATGCTCCCAACCACCTTTGGGTTGGTGCTGCCCAATGAGAATCACACATACTCAGATAAACACTTGAAAATTTTAGTGTGCCTAGTTTACCTTTAACAAATATCAAAGCCTATAGAATCTGATACTTTGAATGGATGCAGTTTATTTTACGTACGTTATGCCTATTTGGGTTGATTTAAAAAACGTCAGGTCACCTTTGGAATGGAAGCCGCCTGTTCTAAAATGGACAGTGAACAGAATTAAATGCACAGGCGGATGGTTCTGTTGATGCCTAACATTACACTTGGTCCAGACCCCATCTCTGTCACTTTCTCCAGGTGTGACCGTGAGCTGAGCTCCTGCTGTTTCATGCACTGCCCTAGGTCCTGAGATATGGTGGTGAACAAGGCAGACAGTCCCTCTCACATGGAGCTTAAATGCCAGTGCTGAGACAAAGACAGTAAACCGATACGTAGTAGGAAAACACCAGTCGGTTATCCGTGCCGAGCAGAAGATACAATAGGATGATTTACGAACCATACCTGAGAGCTACTTTAGATTGATGCTCTGGGAGGACCCCTCTGAAAATGAGTTTTGAGCAGAGACCCGAAAGGCAGGGAGAGGCCAGCAAGGCAAAGACCAGAGGTGGAGGAAGTTCCTGCAAAGACCGCGGGCGGGAAAGCGGTGGTGTGTTCAGAGAAGGGACAAGGCCTGTGCGCAAGGGGAAGAGAGAGGAGAGTAGACATGGAAGGCAGGCAGGGACCCATCGCAGATGCGTGCTGAGGATCCGGTAAGCTCAATGATACAGCCAAGTGTATTGCTTCACTGTTGTCACCCCAATTCTCCAATAAGAACCAGGGACAATAAGACTCTAACCCCTATTAGAACCCAAAGGCCAGCACTGTCACCATTATTTCCCACATTGTCGTGGAACTCCTCGGCTAACCTCTCATCTCACTGGTTAAAACGATGCTCCCTTTTCACTGAACTGCTCTGCCAGGTTCTGTGCTTGGGTCAGATAAGTCACTGTCCTTAGGGGCGTGTGGGGTGGCTGGGGGCTGTCAACGGGAGGTTTACTGATGGTCAGAAGACACAGCTGGCCACTGGGAGACAAGGAGCTGGTGCAGGAGAAATAGTCACGGGCTTCCCGGGAAAACTCAGGTGGCACTGAAGGATGTTCCTCAGACAATTGGTTTTTAATAGGAGATAATGAGTCGGTAATGAAATACATGATTAATTTCATCAGGGAAGGTGGAAGTCCCCTGTGACCAGCGCAAGCCTGGAGCCTCCATCCAATTAGCATTCAGGAGGGATCATCAATCCTCAGGAACAGAGGGGACCCTGCAGGTGGTGAATTCTGCATTAGTGAGAAACCCCAGCTCCACAGACTGGGCTGCTCGGAAGAGTTCTGAGGGAAACTGCCCAAGAATGACTTGGCCAAGGACCTGTGGAAGAAGGACCCCAACCCATGCGGAACAAGAGGGGACCACCTCTTTCCCCGTGGTGTTGGCCCTCATTGTGGGGCTGCCCCTCACTGATGCCAAAGAGAGGCTTAGTATTCTGAGGCCTGCGCCGTGTCCCAGAATGTGGGGAAGCACAGATTTTTCCAGGGTCCCTGGGCAGACACTGGTGAGGCCACTCCACACTTGTTTAAGCGGTGACATTACTCTAAATCCGAGTTAGGACTCTGGTCCCTTTGAGGAACCCCACACTCACCTCCAGCCCATCTACTCCCCTGGGGCTTTGGCCTGCCTAGCCCTTATTCTACCTTTTTCCAGTAGCAGAACCTCAATTTTTCTTGGCAGAATTACAATTCTATTATCTTCAATTTTGTGGTTCCTGTAGGTGCTTACCCGCCCCATCATATCGGCCTGGATAATCAGAAAATTAGGTTTCCCCTGGCTATGGTGATTGGTTCAGAGATGAGCATGTGAATAAACACAATGAGCCAGCCACAAATTTTGCCTGGAACCGTTGGAAAGCAACATCTCCCCTTATGAATCTGTGTATTTGTGAGGTCTGAGTGGGTGTTACTCATCTGCTAGAACATGAGTCTGGAGAGGCTTGGTGGCCAAATTTACTATCACGTGTGGAGATCCTATCTGTACATCTGTAAGTGCAATACAGAGGGAAGCATATCTGAGAGATGAAGAGATTCCTGTGAACAGAGACTGAGCACCTGGATCAAGATACACCTGAAGCCAATATTCTGGATTTTCACTTACAGGAACCAAGGAATTCTCTGTTTATTTAAGCCAATATAGTGGGTTCAAGTCACTTATGCCTCGTTTTTTAATTCCTTAAACAGTTAGTAGGCGCTTCTCTGTACCAGGTTCTGTGCTGGGGGCCCTGCCTTCTCAGAGCTCACCACCTACAGGAGGAGGGGGCTCCCAACTCCCAGGTATATACATACCTATATATATACATGTATGTCCTATTGGTTCTGTTTCTCTGGAGAACCCTGACTAATACAGGAGTCACACCTATGTCAATAAGAACCATGAAATTTGGGACACATATCTGTCTATCTACATCTATCTATCTATATACCTACATTAATATTTATTATGGATATATACACGGCTGTTTGTATTACAGATACAAATATGCATTCAGTTCTCTGTCTATACCTTCATCTGTCTCTCTCCATCTCTCTGTCCCCGTCTCTATTGAAAGAAGACACTGAGGACCCATCTATAAAGCCCTTCTGAGAAAGCCAGACGGCTCTCAGGGAGCAAGCTGAGGCAGCCTCGGAGGATCGTGGCTGCGGTGGGGACTTTCCTTCCTATCAACAACACCCGCCTCTGGATGTCCTCATCCTCCCTCTATTCTGTTTGGAGCGGCTGGCGTTTCACCTCTGCCCCCAGCTGCAGTGATGCGTTCAACGCAGGCACCCGGCCACGCCTGCCAAGCAGTGTAACCCAGCCCCCAAGGCCTCAGTGCTAGGCTTGCAAATTGGTGCAAAATGCAGGAATTGCAGGACTCATTAGAAAAATACATTTTTTTTTAAAGATTGGCACCTGAGCTAACATCTGTTGCTAATCTTTTTCTTTCATTCTTCTCCCCAGAGCCCCCCAGTACATAGTTGTATATTCTTAGCTGTGGGTCCTTCTAGTTGTGGCATGTGGGATGCCACCTCAGCATGGCCTGATGAGGGGTGCAGTGTCCACGCCCAGGATCCAAACCAGCGAAACCCTGAGCCGCTGAGGCAGAGTGCACGATCTTAACCACTCAGCCACGGGGCCGACCCCTAAATCCATTTATTTTTTAACCTCGGGAACTGAAAGGCATATGGATAATAAGCGCCTGGAACCACGGGTGGAACCAGAAGAGGAAGCCGACACTCCAGAAGACCGAGCTAAGAGGAGAGAAACTGAATACTGCTGACTTGCTGGAGTCCCTGAATCCGTGTAGTCAGATATAGTCTTGAACATTTTATTTACATCAGATGACATGGAGCCACTTTTTGCTGAATCCAGTTTGAGTGGTTTTGACACCTGCAAGCAGAAGACGAACCACTGGCATGGAGAGTCTGGAAGGGGCTATTCTGTCCTAATTTGGGGAAAGGACATGAGGAGAGGATGGACCATGAGGCGGATGAGCACACACCCCTGGGGAGTCCTTGGAAATCGACAGGCTATCCAACAGCCCTGAAGGGGAGTTCCAATATCAAGCAGGGGCCAGTAGAGAGCGACTCTCTTTTCCTAAATGGAGCAGGCTGAGGGAAAGCCTGGCCATGTGGTCTGTTTAATATGGAGGGTTGCCAAAAAAAAGGCAGATAGAGACAGCTGAACACTACTGTGGTGGAACCACCAAGCCTGGGGAGGACACATCACAGAGGAAGAACTTCCCTTCCAGGACCACCTAGAACCCTGGATCCTTTTCTGTCTCTCAGGCCACTGAATTCCTGGACATTTGTCCTGATCAGCCCCCACCAAGCGCCTTCAATCACAACCAAAGAGGGGATCCAAGGGAAATCCACCCACTCTGTGGAGTAAATATGAATATTCACTATGAATGATATGAATAAATATCTAATGATATGATATAAATAAATGATATGAATAAATATCGAGCAATGGGTCAATATCTAGTAAGATCTTGGGCCTGACTATTCACTCCTTCAAGGATAGATCGACAGAACACACACATGCACACATGCAGACAACAGGTAGGCTATACAAATTTGTTAACAATATGGAAGGAATACAGCCTCTGAATACAGAGGAAAGAGCCTCCTTTTAATAAAGATTTACTAAAGGAAACAGACATACATTTTAGACAGTCCCTTCTCTGGGCCCACAAATAAGGCTAGTTCTGGTGGGCAGAAGTGAGGGAGAGTTATAATTCTTTTCCCTGAAGCAACTATCCAGCTTAGCTGTAAATATTGCCTTTGGCTATCATCTTTCTTGAGAAACTGAAGGAATTAAGTACAGGGATCTGGGAAAGTGAGAAAGACAATCACAGCAAGCTGAGCGACCGTCCTCCGCGTATCTGGGCCCCCAGGTTTAATAAAGCAGAAGGTGAAGATGGATGCGATCGCTCACCAGGAGAAGCCACCAGGGCTCGCCTCCACCCCTCAGCTGACCCCCTTCCACCAGCAAATATGCTCCCGTGCGGTCCTCACACATCTCATAAGCTGACTTTTCCAAACACAGGGTCACTATGCCATGCAGCTAAACGAGGAATCCAGCCCTTCGACGTGGCTGGTTTGCTCACAGATGAGCAGATTTAGGGCAACCCCATAAGGAAGGAATAAGACGCTGCAGATGCTCAGAAGTGCCCCCATGAGGGAGGTTCGGAAGCTTCATCAGTAAAGAACTCTGGGTAGATCTGAATTCGGGCGGGCATTTTTTTCTTCCCCATAACTGTGACGCTTATCCTGGAGAAGCAATAGAAAATAGAATTTTGGGGGGTTCTAAGGCCAAAGCAGATTCTTTATCTTATCATCATGCCCTGCCATGTCCTGTTGGTGGTGAGGGCAGATTTATTTATTAATGACCCTATAAATATTTAGGATGTCAAAGCAGGGCACCAAAGGGAAACCCTAGAGCAAGGCTGTGTGGCTGCCTAGCTCACTCTTAGGGTTTTTCTAGTGTGAGATTTCTTTTGTCATCATGGAGAAATCAAGCAAACTTTAGAAATGAGCTGTAAATAAGACTGTGCATATGTAAATATAGTATAATAAATGTATATATGTAAACATATGCAAATATAGAATATATTAAACATATGTAGTATATATAGTATTGATATTAAATATAATATATATTAACACATGTGTAATATATACACTTTACAAAAACAATGTAACAATAACACTATATATTGTTTTATATGTCGTGTCAAAACATTATTCTGTCTATATTTGCATATATATTTCACAAAAATAATGCATGATATACAACACACACACATATATATGTCCAATATATATTACACACAAAAAATGGACTCCAGAGGGTGGTTTCTGCTTTCCCAGAAGCCTTCTTCCTGTTCCTCCTGCAAAGTGCGCCCCCAGCTGCTTCATGATTGTTAGCATTTCTTGCTCTGCTCCCCCAGCCCCTGGTGCCGGGCTCCACGGTAATTAGTAACCTGTCTGTCACATTTCCCCATCCTAAGAAATGCAGCCTCATCCAGCTTTGAAGTCCAATTTTAATTTAGATGCAAACTACTCCCCTAGTACTAACAGTCTAAAAGGAACCTGGGCCGAGTTTCCACCTGATCAGAATGTCCTTTCCTTTCATCCTGCCAGACAGCACGCAGGAGCCTCATATCCACACAGCATTTCCACCACTTCCTCCCTGTGTCCTAGCCCTGGGACACCTGTCTATCACATAGGATTCCTCACATTTCATTGGCTGTTTATTTAAATTTCTGAGAGAAACGACCAAACTAAGACAAGATATTTATATACATATTTACATATACAGAGAGATTTATTACAAGGAACTGGCTCATGCAATTATGGGGGTGGGCAAGTCCCAAGATCTGCAAGATGAAGACTGGAAGCTAGAGACCTGCCCAGGAGAGCTGATGGTTTGGGTCTAGTCTGAGTCCTAAGGCCTGAGAACCGGGAGGGCTGTTGCTGCATTTCTAGTCCAAAGGCGGGCAGGCTCATCAGGAAGAGTGATGCTTCAGATCAAGTCCGAAGGCTGGAAAAAAGCCAGTGTCTCACATGCAGGCCATCAAGCAGCAGAATTCTCTCTTACTTGGAGGAGGGTCAGCCATTTTGTTCTACACGGGCCTTCAACTGATTAGATGAGGCCCACCCATATTTGGGAGGACAATCTGCTCTACTCAGTCTACCAAATTAAATGTTAATCTGATCCCAAAACACCTTCACACCCTCACAACCAAGAATAATGTTGACCAAATATCTGGGCACCCCGTGGCTCAGTCAAGTTGACACATAAAATTAACCATTACAATGTCCTAATTGCTGGGACCTGTGAATATGTTACCTTACCTGGCAAAAGGGATTTTTCAAATCCTGAGATGGAAGATTATCTTGGTGGCCCAATCATGAGAGTCATTTGAGGGAGGCAGGAGGGTCAGAGTCAGAGAAGGATGTGATGGTAGAAGCAGAAGTCAGAGAGGACAGAAGATGCTACACCGCTGGCTTTGACGGTGGAGGAAGAAGCCACAAGCCAAGAAATGCGGGTGGTCTCTAGAATCTAGAAAAGGCAAGGAAATATTTTCTCTTCCAGAGCCTCTAGAAGGAATGCAGACCTGTTGACACCTTAATTTTGGACTATGGACCTCCAGAACTGTAAGACAATAACACTGTGTGGTTTTAAGCCACTAATTTGAGGTAAGTAAGTATAGCAGCGACAGTAAGTAAAATGACCCTCAGCTTCTGACAGAACAGGTAACGGAAGTGATAATTATTCACCCTACTTCAGAACTTTGTTTATGAAACCTTCTGGGATGTTGATCTATGCTGACTTGACTGACACTTCATTTACAATAAATTTCCTCGGGAATCATGTAGTGGGATCCACTATCAGATAAGTTTACCTTCAACCAAAGTACTTCTGGTGACATCCATAACTGCGGTCCTTTGGGTAGGATGCAAGCTGAACCAGCCATTTATTGAATTCTTCTCTGTAGTGGACTCAGATCATACTTTCCGGATGTGACTGGGGGAGAGGGTGTCATCGTGGTTAAACACACAGGCTCTGAAGGTGGACTGGCTCTTCAGCTGGGTGAGCCTGAGCGAGCCACTTAGTGTTTCAATAGTGTGATGTTCTCATCCATAAAATGGAGATGATCGTGTGCAGTTCACAGATTACTGTGTGGATTACCTGGGCCAATGTTTGCAAAGCACTCAGAACAAGACTTGACCCACTGTGCCCAATAAGTATTTGCGCTGGTTAAGATATGTGTATGCATGAAAAATAGGCCTTTCTGGCAAGGATGTGAGGCCTGGCCTTCCCTTGATGTTGTTTGTTGAGAACTCTGATCCAGAATCATTTGAGTTTCAAAGCAGGGCACCCAGCAATCGTGGTGAGTTCACAACGGACTACTGCACCCTGCCATTCTGATGGAAATTGTGGGACTGGAGAAAAACGCTCTCATTTTTGGAAAATCAACTTAGGAGCAAATAATTTTTAAGAGTTTTAGAAGGATATCAACCATTTTTCTGGGATATTAGCTTTGTAATAATAATGTCTTTGTTTCAGGATTGTAAAATTTCCCCTTGCCGATATAAGTTATGTCTTTTGTGGGCAAGAAAGACAGTGAGATGCAGTGGTTAAAAATTGGGATGGGACTGGAAAGTTGCATTCAAATTCAGACCCTCCACTCTCCATTGAGAAATCACAGGCTGGATGTGCAACCTCCACAAGCCTCAGTTTCTCCGCCTGTCATATGGGAACAAGGACAGCACGTGCCACACAGGGTGGTTGGGACATTAAGTCATCCTATTCACTCAGAGCCCCACACACGGAAAGAAGCTCAGTGAGATGAGGCATTGTTCTCACAATGATCATCAAATCCTCCCATTAATAAAAAAAAAAATAGAGTACCATCAGATGCCCCTTCTTATCACAGTGGACGAGGTCATTGGTGCCACCAGCATGCTGCTCTCCTATGTCCCCACTCTGCCTCCCTCTGTTCCCCAGACCCCTTCCTCAGCTCCCCCATGCACCCTGCCACTTCCTGTCGCCATCACTTTGCCATTGGGACACTCATGCCCCTCAACACCCACTCAGGCGTGATCTCGGCTGTGACCTCTTCTCCCCAGGGGAGGGGTCATCACTCCATTGTCTGACCTGCTGTGAGCCTCCCCCGTTCTCCTTGTCTCCCTCTTACCTGGGGGACTCCGATTGCTGGGGAAAGGTCTGTACTCCTAGGAGACTGTGAGCTCTCGGGGGAATAGCCACATCTTTGCGGTCCTTGACGTCTTAGCAGATGATAGTGTTGGCCATCTGTAGACTGACAAATGCTGATTGAATGCATCGGCACTAGGTTCTGTTTGACTTCTTCCATCTCATTGCCTCATACTCTTTCCTTTCCTGTTCTTTTCAATGGCTTTACTGCAATACAATTTACATACCCTAAGATTCATCCATTAACGTGTACATTTCAGTGGTTTTAGTATATTCACAGAATTGTACAACCATCACTACAATCAACTTTAAAACTTTTTCATCACCTCAAAAAGAAACTCTGCACTCACCAGCAGTCGCTCTCTATTCCCCTCTCTCCCTCAAGCCCTACGAAGACACTCATCTACTTTCTGTCTCTAGAGATTTGCCTGTTCTGGAGATTTTATATAAATGGAATCAAACAACACGTGGCCTTTTGTGTCTGGCTTTTTCACTCAGCATAATATATTCAAAGTCCATCCACATTGTATGCAGCATGTGTCAGCACTCCGCTCTTCTTTGTGACCGAATGCTATTCCATTATAGGGGTATGCCATATTTTGTATATCGGTTCACGAGTTGATGGATATTTGGGATGTTCCCACTGTTTGTCTATTTAGATTAACGCTGCTATTGAACATTCATGCAGAGGTTTTTGTGTGGACATTTGTCTTTAGTTTTCCTAGGCATATACTTAGGGGTGAAGACTCTGCTAGATTTTACTTTCATTTTATTTGATCTGCTCAGAAAGCTTTCCTTTCCCCACCTTCATGGTAGGTAACCCTACTACCTCCCCTTAGCCAAAGGGGTCCCATGGCCTTATTGTGGTCAATCATATGGGCATGAGACCCAGCCCAGGCTTCTCTGAGCCCCTCTCTGGGATTTCACAGCTGCACCTGGAGGAGAAGCAACCATATGTCTGAAATCACGAGGCTGGGAGGGGGAAGCTGGGGCCTCTGGGCATTGGGTCCCCCTCATGGGAAGGACAGGAAAGGCCTGTCTGCTGTGGGAAAGAGTGAGGCCACACAGGGGCCAGCTGGGGTGGACTTGACCTACAGAGAGAGGACAGCTCTGCATCCTGTTCCCACCTCCAGGGTGCTGGCTCTGTGGGTACCCCGCTCCTCCCCCCAAGTCCGTGAGGCTCCCTACTTCCCCTCCCAGACAGGTGTGCTCAAACCACCTCTTTGGTTCCCAGCTGTTTCTGGCTGTGTTTCTGTCACTTACAACCAGAAAAGTCCTGGGAAATAGAACGAAGTTCAACCAATATCTTCTGAACGTCAACAATCTCCAAGGCTGTGTGCCAGCCAATCGTGATGATCAGAAAATGAGCAAGATGTGACCCAGTTCTCCCGTAGCTCCTGAGGAACCATGCCAGTCTTCAGGGTATGTTTACGACCCTTTCTAGACTGTGTCCTTGGTGAGGTCCCCAAAGCCCACTGCTGATAAGAGTGGGAGCAGGACCCGGCTCATTCTCCAGCCTGACATAATTTCATAACCAGATCCTTCAAAGAACTACAAAGAGGACCTTAGAGACAGATGCGTAGCAAGACTAGGGAGATATTAACACCTGGCTGGTATCTGCATATCTTCAACACGTCTTAAGGAAGTTTTCTACACATCCAGCCTAGGGGAAACATTTTTATGCAAAAGAAAAATCAAAAAGAATAAATGAGAGCATTGGAGGGAATGCTTTGAACTTTAAAGGAAAGGTAAGTAAGCTAAGATGTATCATAATCGTATCCCCTTCTTAGAGTGAGCTCGCCATTCATTTAAAAGTCTGTGTCGAGAGGAGGGGAGTGAGGGAAGGAAGAAACACAGCAGCGGTTCCGTTGATGGAATAGCCCCCCGGAGGCGATCAAAACACACTCTGTTATAATGTGTTCAGAGGGGAAGCCCTCCCGTTTAGCCAGCCTGCTGACTTTCACTTCATCATTAGGTAAAAAGCAGTGCAGTGGTCCTGCCTAAATTAAAATAGCCCATTCAAGCTATTAATCAAAATACTAAACATGATGACGTTAGCTCTGGTCTTCTTCAGCCTGGAAAACCGCAGGGAAAAGGGCTTCTCTCACTCTGCGCCCACCCCGGCTCCCACCATCTACCAACCAGGAGGCAGGCTCTCAACAGACATCAAATCTGTCAGCACCTTGATCCTGGACTTCCAGCCTCAAGAACTGTGAGGGACAATGTCTGCTGTTTATTAGCGCCCAGTCTATGGCACTTGGTTGTAGCAGCCTGAACTCAAACAATCACTTTTCATCAGGAAGGACTTCTGTGGGGAGGCGACACAAGAGCTCAGAGACACCAGTGTGAGAAGGAAACGAACCTACAGGCAGAGAGAAGGGGACAAATAGCTTCAGGGAGGGAGGAGAGGGCTGGGCACGCATCCTTGTGTCCACTGCACCATCAGATTGCTCGGTTCCCGCCATTCAAAATGCTCATTACAATCTGAAATAATATTGATGACTTATTGGTTTGTTTCGCTCACTAAAACACACGTTCCGTGAACACAGAGGCGATGCCAGCTGCTGCCCCAGGACCTGGGAGACCGTGACACAGACTAGGTGCTCCGAAAGCTTTGCGGAATGAAAGCCTGTTCCTCCCGGTCCCAGCCCCCCTCTGAGTCAACCGACCTCATGGGGTCCCCTCAGACCAGAGCATCCTCTATGTCATCTTTGGTTATTATTTTGCAAAGCCAAGCACGTGCATTGGCTCCAACGCAGCCTCCCCTCACTCCCCAAACTGTCTGCCTCCTCTGAAGCTGTCCCCGGGGGCCGGCTGGCCCCGCTGTTCCTAGCAATTTGACTGTGGAGCTGACCCTACATTTGAGTCCTGGGCCTGCCTCTTTCTAACCCCTGCATGGGGAGCTTGAAACTTGAGGACCCTATGGACAGTGATGTGACTCCCAGCCAGGAAGTGTGTGGGTCTCAGAGGGCCCGCTTACCTGCCCAGGTGAGGAGCTGCCGGAGGCTGCCGGTGGGGAGGGAACAGGCCCAGAGTGTGCTGACGCCTAGGAGGCTGGCTGCCCTGGACCTGCTGTGGGCCAGGCTTAGGCACCATGCCATTTATGTCCCAACAGAGCCACTTTCACGAGGGTCACAGTCACTATTAGTCACGCTGGGGCAACAAGCATAAGCCAAGGCTGCACCGCACAAGCAGGGCCGTGTGGTCTGTGCAGAGTGGAGCGCCGGCCTTGGGAGGGCTGTCCAGGCGCTCCTGCTGGAGGACAGCCAGGCCGACGGGGAGAGTCTGCGGGGGTGCGGGCAGGATGGACAGAGGCTGGCGGGGCTCAGGGGACACCGCGGGTGCAGAGCGCGCGTCAGCAGTGGATCCCCTCCTGTTTGCGCACGTCTCATCACGCGGCAGCTTGCCCAGAATCCTGCCCGTTTCCACACGAGCCCCTTCCACGTTTTGTGTCTAAATGGTCCTGGCATTTCACGTTACGATCTTTGCTGAACATTTCCCTGTATACGTTCTTCTAGGTGCACGCTGTCACCTGCTTAAATAGCTCAAACGCTGCTGCTGGCAGAAAACACATAATTCTCACAGACGCTGCGTGTCGAGCCCTGCAGCTAAATGAGCGAGCGCTCCAGAGCCGGGCGGTTTATGGCGCGCGCACATTTGCACTTCTAAGTGGATATTTAGAGCAAAACAAAAATACCTAATAGCGAAGCAGTCTTCTAAATTCATCTCATGGCATTGTCCCCCGGGGGCGTCAGATGTTTCCAAATTAAGTGATTTGATTGCACGGCGCTTTGGATTAGGTGCCTGCGCGGAGGATTCGGTGCCTGCGCGGAGGATTCGGGGACTATTTTATTTGAGCCAAAACCAGCTGTCGGTGGCGGGGTGAATATCTGAAGATGAAGTAAGCGTTGAAATCTGATTTAAACAGAGTCTACATTAAATATGGTAATGTGGTTTTTCATCAGTACTTGGGGGGCTATGTCTGTTTAGTTTTGTGACTATTGTTAGGTTGGCTCATGTGAAACTGCTGCTATCTGACCATTTTGACATATAAAATTATAATGTCATATGGGTAACATAACAGAAGGATATAATTTACATTCCATAGACTTCCAGAGATGACTTAGTGATCCAAAAATGGCAATTGTTATAAATTCTAGGTCATTTTCATTCTAGGTCTTCCAGTTTAAATTAGAGTAAATTAAAGGCAAAGTAAATTAGAGTAAAAGTCTAATTGAGTAGACCTTTAATTCTTTCCCAGGCCCAAATTACTGGGATTCCTCGGGCAATGATGGGAATCTTTCTGCCCCTGTACAGGCTGGGAGGTGGGTGTGGGCTGGCGGTGTCTGAGGAGCATCAGGGAGGCCGCTAAGGGAGGGAAGACAGAGGAAAGGAGGGAGGAGAGCGATGAGAGGAGGGGGAGATGGAGAGAGAGGAGGAGGAAAAGAAGGAGGAAGAGAGAGACGAAAGATGGATGGAGGAGAGGGGGAGGAAGGGAGGGAGGGAGGAGGAGGAAAGAGAAAGAGGAAGGTATGGAGAGGAAGCAGAGGAAGAGGATGGAATGAGGAGAGGAAGGCAGGCAGGCACTGTGATGGGCTACCACGTTCTTCGTTTAAAAACAGTTGGCAGAATATTTACTATGACTGGAGAACAGTTCATTAGCTCTGATTGAATTTTGCTTCCTCTAAAAGGCTGATGATAATAACAACAACAACAACAACAATAATAATCACTACCACTTAGAGAGCAGATACAACATGCCAGGCACACTTATATTACTTACACACACATACGTATATCACACACGTGATCCTCACGACGACCCTGAGTTAGTTGGTGTTATCATCATTTCCATCTTGGAAATCTCACACAGAGAGTTTGAGTGATGTGCATGGTTTGTTGTAATTTCCTGTAGGTGGAGAGTGGAGATCAGGATTCAAACTCCGAACACCTGGCTCCAGAACCTGGGGCCTGTGCTCTGACCGCTGCACTGCCCTGCCTCTCTCCCGCACGCTCTGCATGCCTTCAACCCTGGAGATGCACAGAGAAAAAAAATCTCACCACTAGCCTCTCCAACAACCCTTCTCACCCAAATGGGAATATTTTTTCCATTTTTAGGTTCCTAGTTCCTATATCCAGAAACTTCCCTTTAATTATTTTGCCAGTTGGTATTCATATCCTCAACTGTTTGGTAAATTACCTGTGTCCATCCTGCACAAAAGTCATTGCATCTATTTTGCTATTCAATAAAACTTCTTTAAAGATGTTCATCAGTCCCTTTTCAGTCTTAATAACTTGGATGAAAAAGCATGGAACATACTGGAAGAGAAGTAGTTGAAGAATATATTATCAAATTCCATTTCCATAAAAAGTAGATTGAAATTAGGGCAGAGTGAATATCTTAGTGCATCAGGTGAAGCCACGTCCTGGGGTGAGGAGGCATCCTGTGGCGTGGCACCCAGTGCCCTGTGGTCGCCTTGTAGCATGTGTCAGTCTTGTCATTAATGGATCTCATGTCATCCCCACTGGGTGGTAAGTTGTATGGGGGCAAGGATTGCATCTCTTTCTTCGTTCCTATGCTCTCACAGCCTGAAACAGCCCTTGGAAAATGAGAGGCATCAGGAATGTTTGTTGATGGAATAAACAAATGGATGAATGAATGTAGATCTGGTCAAATAAGTTGTTTTGAACACCCCTAAATGCATACTTTAGAAATTACCAGTGGTGGTTGTGCTCGGGTCCTATGTACAGACCACAATATCGGGCCATTGGTATCAGAAATTAATCTGGATACCCAGACTCCATCCACTGCTTCGGGATTGGTTACCTCTCTCTTCATCTCGGGCAAGGGTGGTGTCACTTCCCACTCCGAGTCCACAGCAGGCATCGCTGATCAATCACAGCATTCTCGCTGAGGCAAGACCAGGTCTCTGAATCCCTAGGAACACCTCACCTTGTGTAGACACAGCTGACCCATCAGAGGTGACAGGGCAGAGGGACACATTACCAGCCCTCCAGAGGCAGAGATGGATCTTTGGAAATGTGATTATTAGGCAAACAAGTAGAAGAGGGAAGGACTGTGGGACTTTTTGTTGAGCTTCAGACCTCGGCAGTTGGAGTCACCCTGCAAGATGACTTCCCCGTTGCTCCAGACCACTTAGCAGTTCCCAAAGCATGACCACTCTCCTGGGTCTGGGGAGCGAGCAGGTGCCACAACATTGGCCTTACAGACCGTTTCTTTAACGAGAATGGAGAAGAATACACTTTTGTCTGTAGATTACCTCTGTATTGACTCAAATAAAAACCATCCAGAAAACAACTGCCCTCCATTAACCATAAGTACACAGTACACATAAAAAGAGCAAGGGATTTCAACGTGGCATGCTAATGGAGGCAATCAAAAACGGAAAACAGATGATCAACAACCAGGGGCGGGTGCCATCACGAGAACCACTTCATAAGGAGCATAAGTGAGTGGTCCCGGGTAGACGAGAAGCACCATATAGAAGAACATTGCTGGAGAGATCCTGGGCTGCAGAGCCGGACGCAGCCTCTCTCCTCGTGGTGAAAAATTGCATCTTGCAAAGGTCCACCTCTGCAACTCACCTTTAAGGACAAAGATTGTTGGGAGCACTCTCTCCTGGGGAAATCACTCACCTAGCTTTTCTTCCATAAAATAAAGGGAGACAGGAGGACTCTCTCTGCAGCGCTGTCCGGGAGGGTGGCACTCAGGTCTCCAGCAGGATGAGAGTCAAAGATGCATCTTTCTTCCTGCTTTGACAGGGACACATTCCAAACTCTAGCAGAAGGCATCTGTTTTAGCAGGTACACCACAGTTTGCCTTTGAGGCATCACAATGGCTAAGGGATTGGTATTATTATTGGATATTGTGCCTCTAATGTGGGGGGAGCCATATCTCAGCTAAGTCAGAAGACACCCAAACATGGCAAGGGGCTTCAGATGGGGGAAGGGGCCGAAACCCCTATGTCCCTGGCACTGTGATGATACGCCGAGGTGTTTTCCATGCAAGGGGAGAGCTTGAGATCTGTTAACTTTATCTTATTTTGTTTTCCCTTAGCATCTTTTAACAGGATACTAGATAAAACCTAACACTTAGCCCTGAGGATGTGTCAGTCCTCTTTTAAAGAGGACCTGTGATCTAGTTATAGCTGTCATCATGCCATCTTAGCAATAAGGCGCTAAATAGCCTGCCACAGTTCTTACAGGTAGGACGTGATGGAGTCAGGCCTTGACTCCAGAACACCTGGCCTGAGTCCGTGCTGTAACCCCTGTGCTATACAGCTGCTCTGCTCATCCCTTTTACCTTCCATCATCTTGAGGAAATGTAACCTCACCGTGGGTGTCTCCTGCACACAAAGAGGGGCATTTTTCTTGTTCAGGTCCCTAGTTCCTGTCTCCAGAAATTCCCTTTGATATGTTATTAATATCATCAATTGCATGTAGCGCATTCATCTCTCTAGTCATAAAGAGCCAAATTGCAGCCATTAGCTGTTCATGGAGAATTCTCTAATGAGGTTTATCAGCACTTTTATGTATTTAATACCTAGGATAAAAATGCATCATAAATTCAACAAGAGCGGTGAGAAATAGATTACATTCATATAAAAATCAGGTTAAACTGTAGGATAGAAAGTAAATTGGCTTAGTTCATCAGGTAAAAAAATATATATATATGTACGTATTCCAGGTTGTAAGAAAGGAACTCGGTATAAGCTTTCCGTCGATTTCGAGCACTCAGTAACCCCTCTTCTCTTGCATTTGCACAGTTGTAACTAATGAATGTTGTGTCATCCCCTGTAGCAGGTAGAATAAGGCCTCTGAAAGGTCTGCATCCTAACCCCCGGAACCGTGGCCATGTGGCTCACCGGGCAGGAGGGAGTTCGCGGATGTGATTAAATTAAGGATGTTGAGGTGGGGAGAGGATCCTGGATTATCCAGGTGGGCCCAGTGTCATCACAGGGGTCCTTGTAAGCGAACAGAGGCAGGTCAGAAGGAGAGAAGGGGGTGTCAGGATGGAAGCAGAGGTTTGAATGATGCTTCCATGAGGCAGGAATGTGGCACCTCTGGAAGCTGGAAAGGGCAAGGAATGGATTCTCCACCCTCTGCAGCCTCCAGAAGGAACTCAGCCCAGCCAAGCTCTTGATTTTAGCTCCTTTTGACTTATTTCAGACCTGTGACTTCTAGAACTGTAAGATAGTTTTGTGTTGTGTCAACGAAAATAATCCATAACCAGTCTATAAATAAATATTGGAGTGAGTTTATTCTGAGCCAGAACTGAGAATTAGCTTAGCCTGTGGCCTTCCTTCCCCAAGGAAGGAAGGGCACCAAAGAAATGGGGTGTACAGCGTGGTTATATACCCTCAAAGGGCATGTTTCACATAAGATTGAAATGTCCCTTTCACAATAGTCACGAGACTGCTCTGTCAGCACAGCAATTAATGTACACAGCAGATAGTAGGTCTGCTGTCTCGAGCTCAGTGGTAACAGGTGGGCACAGCAATCAGTTCCTAGCCTAGGGAGAGATGCTTATCCTTAAGGAAATGCCAGTGTGGGGGAAGTTGCATCTTTATCTTAAGGCCATTTGTTCTTGTCTTTGGGACATAGCAAATGCTTAAAGCAGATGTACAATGCATGCTCAAGGGCCGTGTCAGGCCCTTTTGGAAAAACCAGGTCAGGCCGAATTAGGGTTATACCAAATGGCTTCCTCATGTACTCCAGTCTATCCTATTGCTTGCCATTTGTTTGTCAGCTGTTTTAAGCTACTATACTTGTGGTAATTTGTTACAGCAGAAAGGAAATGGATGCATCCCCATTGAGTGGAAATTCTCCTAGGACTGGGATTGGGTTTCTGTCATTAACTTCTGTAAACTCATGGCCTGGGGTAGTGCTGGCCCATAACAGGTGTCATTACACATGTATTGAATGAGTCAATAAGTGAGAGAATGAGTGTCAATTCTGGATAAAAATGTTTTAAGCATCCCTGACTGTATATCACACTAACAATCAAAAATGACCCGGCTCTGCTGCAGAGCGTGGGCAGCAATATTTTGACGATTATCTCGGCACTGGGACTCCGTCCACGGAGCTAGGGATCGCCTACACCCCTCTTCACTCCAGGCAATTCTGGTGCAATTTCCCACCTGCCTGGCCCTGGTGCACTTCGCTGATCTATTGCAATATTCACACTGACACTGTGCAAAGTGTCACAGTCCACTCTAAGCAGACACAGTGTATCTATCAGAATTACTAGGAAGTGAATAGACATCAGAACTAGTTGATGGAAACGTGTTGCCAACTCTCTAGAGCGCGAGGCACAGCTGGATCTTTGGGAAAGCACCCAGGGAACGAGGGGTTCTCTGGCCTTTCTGTCAGGCCGAAGACTCCACGGGTGGAGGCGTTTCTGAAAATGCGGTTCTCATTTGCCTGCAAATGACTGTGCACCACGCCCCTCAAGTGTAACGAGTGAGTGCCAGAAGGTGCCCCTAACCAACAATTCTAGGTTGTTTCTTTCGAGGGGAAAGCATCTCTGCCTTTCCCCCCTGGATTACCACTGTATTAATTCAAATAGAAATCACCCCAGAATACAGACCTTTGCAGGGAAGAAAGACGCATCCTCTACCCTCTGAGTCCTTCTGGTTGGGCTACGAATTAAGTTGACGTGAGGCAGAATAACAGGAGAAAATCAAACAAAGCTTTATAACGTGTATACATGGGAGAGACCCAGGAAAACTGAGCAACTCCCCAAAATGGTGGAGGCTGTCGTCTTAAGTACCATCTTCAGTAAAGACAAAGGAGGATGTTGGGGGGTGGGGTTGGGGCTTCAAAAGGGAGGAAGGCGATTCCCATGGAGATGGAAAAACAAATGTTTGGTAGACAGAATGTTGATAAGAGTGAGCTTAGCAAGGACCCTCCCAGTCTACTGGATACCCAGAGTTGTCTATGGTGATGGCTGGTCCTGGGGACAGGCCTTTATTTTAAATTCC
Source organism: Equus quagga (assembly GCF_021613505.1). NCBI lineage: Eukaryota > Metazoa > Chordata > Mammalia > Perissodactyla > Equidae > Equus > Equus quagga. Next base: position 68,291,473 of record NC_060281.1, on the reverse strand, counting down.
TTTTAGGCAGTTAGGGGGAAGGTCACAGTTTCTTTCAGAGTCTTTTGTTCTTAAAAATAATCAAGTCAAAGAGACACATTTTGGGGCCAGTCCGGTGGCACCGTGGTTAAGTTCACACGTTCCACTTTGGCGTCCCGGGGTTGGCTGGTTTGGATCTTGGGTGTGGACACGGCACCGCTTGGCACGCCATGCTGTGGTAGGCGTCCCACATATAAAGTAGAGGAAGATGGGCACGGATGTTAGCTCAGGGCCAGTCTTCCTCAGCAAAAAGAGGAGGATTGGCGGCAGATGTTAGCTCAGGGCTAATCTTCCTCAAAAAAAAAAAAAATAGAAAGCGACAGATTTTGAGGTTGCCAATTCTGAGCCCCGACACATTCATTTCAAATTAAACATGAGAATGCAGTACACACAGAATGAACACGGCATGAAAGTGTAGCATGCTGATCACGGCAACTGAACATACAAAATAGGAAATCAATCCTCGGGAGCAGCTGTCACCATGGGAAGAAATTCCCAGGCAGCAGAAGCCAGAGGTTGGAGTGAAATGGCAAACTCTGCACCAAAAGCAGCCGGCTTGCAGGGACAATGGCCTCCAGGCAAAGTGCACTTGCTCTGCCTTGGAGTAGAGAAGCACCTTTTGCAAAATGTCTCTTTATAAATCATCTTTAAAGAAAAAGCTTTTTAGGAATGTGTTCTGTTCGGTGTACATGACTTTGCTGTCATTTTTTTCTTCTTTACCTAAAACCAAAGGAAGGCTGCTCCAAACTAGCGTAAGCACTTTCTGTGCCTCCGAGGTCTTTTCTGAGGAGAGGGACCATTAGTGTGAGCGGCAGCCTCCTGAGCTCTCTCTTGGCCCCAGCAGAGGGGAAGTTGGGGCACGAACTTGCGAGACGCAGACAAGCATCTGTGATTTCACCAGCCCTCCTGCCATGACTTCAGCTCGGCTCAGTGACGCTGCTCAGGAGGATGAGAATTCTTCAAGCAACCTGATCAGTAGTTTAAACCTCTATGCCCATCACCTGCTCAACGTTATTGATTCTTCTCTTTGCTTGTGTATGTAATCCTTTCTTTGCACCAGGGTAGGTGACGAGGAGTAGGAGGTGAATCAGAAACCCACAGACAGGGGATCATGGCCCTGCCCTCTGTCAATGGCCATGGTGGAACAGAGGATAAGACCCAAAATCATTGTCATGAACTGGCTTTGCCTGGCTCTGCAGCTCCATCGAGGCCCATCCTCCCCTCACCGGCACGCTGACTTCCCCGTGCTCGCCAGCCGTGTGAGCTTTCTCCCTCCTGGGGTCTCCACACCAGAATTTCCTCTTTCCGATTGGCCCTTCCACTGTAGCCTCTTAAGCCCACCATTTTGGGCTCAGTGTAAATATCCCCGATAAGGTATTTGATCCATCCTCTGGAGCTAGGGCCACTGTCTTGGACATCAACATCCCAATACAAAGACACGGCAGCCACATTTCCTGCCTCCTGGCCCAGATTCCTGACCACCCACCAGCCTACCCCAGTCCATTCTGCAGGGAATATTCTTTAAAAATAAGCTTCTGAGGGGGGCCTGCCTGGTGGCACAGTGGTTAAATACGCACGTTCCACTTTGGTGGCCTGGGGTTCGCCAGTTCAGATCCTGGGTGTAGACCCAGCACTGTTTGGCAAGCCATGCTGTGGCGGCATCTCACATAAAATAGAGGAAGATGGGCATGGATGTTAGCTCAGGGCCAGTCTTCCTCAGCAAAAAAAGAGGAGGAGATTGCCAGAAGATGTTAGCTCAGGGCTAATCTTCCTCAAATAAATAAATAAATAAGCTTCCAAAATTCTAAAATCTCCATGTATTCCTTGCATATAGAGTTCTAATTGCCCATGGAGCACAGGAGAATTCAATAGATTCTTTAAAAAAATAAGAGTAACTCACACGCACAGTCTTTCAGCTTACCAGCACCCTTCCAAGCCCCTTATATGTTATAACTAATTTAATCCTCACAAGAGCCCTGGGGGATAGAAGCTGTGATAGGCCAGTGTTACTGATGACAAATCTGAGTCAGGAGGTTAGGTAACTTGTCAAGTTCCACAGTAAGAGGCAGAGGTAGGATTCGAACCAAGGCAGTCTGGGTCCAGACGGCTATACCACGGAAGAGGTTAGTTTCTTCTAGTATCACAGTTCAGTGACCACAGGCACACCAGCCTCACCCGTTTTAGAAAGAACTGTGTTCAAGCCACATACATTATATGCTGCAGGCTATACATTTCCCCAAACCAAAAGTTGAAGAAAAAGAAAAGAAAAACGTTAATTAAATGGGCATGGCTATTTTGGAAAACTGCTTGGCTGTATCTACTAAAACTGAACAAACAGATAGCTTGAGATCCAACGAGTCTGCCCCTAAGTGTATAAGATGCACATCTAAAGAAAGATGCTAGAACGTTCATAGCTGCATTATTTGTTCAAGTCAGAAACTGGAAACTCCCCAAATGTTTATCAAATGTAGAAAGGACAAATAAACTAATAAATCGTATGATACAGTGGTGAAAATGAGCGATAGACAGCTATACGCCACAAGAGAAATAATTCTCACAAATATAGCGTTGAATGCCATACTACGTGATTCCACTTCTATAAAGCATAAAAGCAGGCAGTGCCAGTCCGTGCTGTTAGGGTAGTTGCCCTTGGTCGGGGGTACATGGCTGGAGGAGGCACAGGGGGGCTTCTGGGGTGCAGGTGATGGCCTGTCCTGCTGTGCAATCATATATGTGCTTTGCCAGGTATATTACATTTCAATGAAAAGTTTATTAAAAATTTAATTGATTTGGCCTTATTTCAATATGTCCTGCTCTTCTCCAACTTTGTTTAGTACTTATTTTTTGTTTCCCTTCTTGCAAATTCAATGACGTCTAAAATAATTATGTTTTATTTGTTTTTCTAAAAAATGGTTTTTCCTGTTGTGGTAGACAAATTATCACCTTGGAACTGCTCACTGTGCTTTGTCGCAATGAACTCAAGTGGACCAGAGAAGGAGTCTGCTGGGATGGGAGAGAGAGGGAGTCGCTCCGTTTCCAAGCCCTCCTGGGGCTCACGGTGCCCCAGTGAGTCTCATCGTCACCTGCAGGAGCCCCGGTCTGGTCTCGCGGCCTGTAGCTGAGGGCGGCCGACTCCCATCCGTGCCCACCTGGGGGCTCCTGCCCCGAGGCCCTCAGCGCTGAGCAGGGTGGGAATTCCAGGCTGTGGAATTTCAGCTGGTGCTAGTTCGCAGCCCAGGAGGCGGCTGGGGAGGGAACCTCTGCCCAGGCCAGCTTGTCTGGGAGGAGGATGAAGTGCCCGCAGGTTCTAATAAATGCTTCCGGGAGGGCAAACCTGTGCAGCCACCTGAGATGGGGAAATGCTGACTATTCATTACAAGCCTTATGCATTTTGCAAAATTCTACTTCCAGAAAATTGTCCTGGAAAAATTATTAGAAAAGTGATCAATCATGGTATCCAAGAGGATAATAGTGGTATGTATGGAACAGTTTAAATGTCCAATGACGGGGAAGTACTTAAATACAGTCGAGCCGCACACTGGAATACAGCGAAGACATTGAAAAAGGATGCTGCAAAAAAAAGAGAAAGGCTTAATGACATGGGAAAATGGCAATTATATACAGTTAAAATTAGATCAACTTACAGTGCAACATGCACAGTGTGCTGTTTGAGGAAAATCTATAGCAGCTTTAATGTTTTCGAGTGAAATAGAGAATATTCTTCATACATCATATTAACTCATACTCTCTTCTTAAAATTGCACTGGAACAGGATAACGGTTTTAGGAAAAAACATGAAAAACTATGTATCATCCCTTAGTAGAGCAAGGTTACTGTCTTATTCTTTTAAAAAATAATTTTAAAATAATCACAGATTCACAAAAAGTTGCAAAGAAACAGAGGGAGGTCCTGTGTAGTCTTCACCCAACCTGCCCCAGCGTGAACATCTTGAATAGCTTTAAGTTAGATCAAAATCAGGAAATCGATGGCATTGGTCCAATCCATGGAGCTTATCCAGATTTTCCTGGTTCTCCAGGCACGCCTGTGTGTGTGCGTCTGAAATGTTATCATGTGTAGTTTCGTGTAGCCACCACCACAAGTAAGGTATATAACTTGCTGCCCTAAAGCTCCCTGGTCCTTTACACATTTCCCTCCTCTCTCTCTCCTTCCCTGACTCCTGGCAGTCACTAATCTGTTCTCGTCCCTATAATTATGTTACTTCACAAATGGTGTAGAAGCGGACTCCTCAGGTACATCCTTTGGAGATTGGCTTTTCCACTCTGGATAACGTCCCTGAGGTTCATGCAAGTCCTCGGGCATCAGCGGTCCACTCCTTGGGTTGCTGAGCGGTGTTCTATGGTTCTGTCTGTCTAACCACTCAGCTGTTAAAGGACACCTGGGGGGTTTTCAGTTTGAGCTATGCTAAATAAAGCTGCTAGGAACATTAGTGGACAAGTTTCTGCGTAGAAACCAGTTTGCATTTCTTTGGAATAAATGCCCAAGAACACAATTGCTGGGTTGCATGGTAAGTCCACTTTTAGTTTTAGCTATTTTCCAGAGTTGCTGTACTTTTTCATATTCCCACTAGTGATGGAGGAGTGATTTAGTTTCTCCGTATCCTCACTGACATTTAGGGTTCAGTGTGCTTTTTAAAATGTGTATGTCTTCATAAGGAAAACACAGACTGAAACGGCATATACTAAAAATTGTCGTCTGCTGTGGCTGGTTGGATGGAGACGATTGCAAGTGATTTTCTTTTTCCGCCCTGATTTTTCTACTCTGAATATGTGTTACTTTTGTATTCAGGATAAACAGAAGTTATGGTCTTGTTCAAGAAAGTATTGGGACCCTCTTGGCCTGGGACCAGAATCAAACAGCATCCGCCTTGGTAACCAAGGATCTTACAGACTGAAACACGCAGGTTTCTAGGGTTTATGCGAAAAGGATCCTTCCCCAACCGATCTTTTTGAATGAAATAATCTCGAATTTGCTCCATATTAATGATATCCACGTTTTGCTGCTGTTGTGGATAAAGATAATTTTAATTTAACCAATATTTAACTCAAACACTGTGCAAGTTAGATTGACACGCTTTGGTAATTATAAATAGTGAAAATAAGAGATGGTTTGAAAACCACAATTTTTCATTGGCAGATGAAGGGAAAATCATTAGCTGGTGGTGCGTTGGAGACAGCTTTCTGAAAGAAGCTGTTTATTTTGATTTCGAACTCAGGGATGCCTCTGAATTTATCATTCCTTTCAAAAACCAATTTAACCCAAAAGGGACACATACAGAGATTATGGTTAATGCTGGTTTTGTCAACAAAGCTTAATATTTTAATCAGAAACAAAGATTATAAATTGCACTGCTTATTATGTATCGCTCTACCCAGTGGAAGTCATTTTAAACTAAATCATTTTTTTCTTAATTGTTCGGGTGAAATTAATTAGAACTGTGGACAGATTGTATTTGTTCGTGTGAGTTTCCAGAACTCCTGGGAAGTTTGCTGTTCCAAGTATATGTTGTTGCGAGTTGTTGCAAGGGTGTGGCGAGCTTAAACCCTGAAAACACGCTCCCAGGCTCTCACGCTCTCACTGCCTGTAGAGAGAAAATCAAACACCTGTGACTTTGGGATTTTCTTCCTGTTTTTCTGAATCCCTGGCGTCTCCCTTCTTCTGGGACCTCACAGAAGATATCTAGACAAAGTCTTGCAGGCAGCAGGCGCTGGCCAGCAACCTTGTACGGTAGGGCTGGTGCAAAATGAATTAACAGGTGACAGCTGAAATTCTCACCTCTGCCATCAAAAGACAAAGGGACAATGCCAAACATCCTAATTGCACTTTTAAGTTTTTTGCCCAGCATTCAACTGACCTGTCATTTTTCTACATAGGAGGTTGAATGAAAGATGCGTTGACGTCTCTGTTCTTTGAGATTCCTCTGTACAGGCTCACCTCACACGTGGACACAGAGGAGAGGGGCGATCATTTTCTTCGGCCTGCAGTTTCCTGCTGCTTCGTAAGACAGACTCATGTTTTACACTCTTGCAGTTCAAGGCGTAGAACCACATGGGAGAGAAACTGGCCTGACACAGGCGTCTGAATCTCCCCTCCTCTGCTCTCCTGACCTATTTTGCTATGTGGAAAGGAGCAGAATGGTTATTTGTTCTGACAAATGTTGAGCCCTTAGCCTGGTCACAGAGGCAGCAAAAGAGTGATCTGGAAGGTTCTTTTGTTGAGTCAGAGAGAATCTCTCAAGGAACTCAGGGCCATGATTTCCTAGGTTGTACCAGACCGTGAATCCATCTGGCTTTTCTCAAACAAAATAGGAATAAATCAAAAGATGAATAAAGATGCACACAAAGCAACATTTTTCTCCCTCTTGGAATCCAGTAAAAAGAATTCTTATGCACATTTCTTATTTTAATCAGCAGTTAAATACTGAAGGACTCCAGACACAAGGCCTTGCCCCAGGTGCTGAGTCCTGGGACGGCCCTCAGGATCCTTCTGAGCCTTATCTGTCCTCAGGTATAGAAAGGGCATAATGAGAAGACCCACCCCTTCTGGCACTTGTGAGGATTAAATGACATAATGCATGCAATGTGTTTAGCACAGAGCCAAGTATCCAGTAAGTGCTAAATAAATGCTATGTGGTAATGTCATTCTTGCAGTCATGTCTGCCCCTAATACAGCAACAAGCCTATTGTAAAATGTGTCGTAATATTCACCTTTACTTGGGTTTACACTTACCTTTTGTGTGGAGGGGCATCAGAAAATATTCTCGTGGAGGCAGGTTGGGAGTTGCACCTGGGTCAGGAGGCAATGGGGAATTTTTCTGGTAAATTCTAACCCTTTTGGAAGTCTACGAAGGAGCCATCATATATCTCTCCCAAGCACCTAGCAAAGTGCCAGGGCCTCAGTGGTCTCTCAGCCAATGTTTGCTGACGATCAATTTAGCCTTCCACTTGCACCTGCTCTTCCCTGCCCAGCAATGTGCCAGGCTCTGCCACAGCAGACTCATCAGGAGCAAAGAAACTGCCCATGATCTTAATGTGTTCAGAGGCATTTTGATGACAGGACTATTGGGCGTTACAAAGAATAAGAAATATCACAGAAGTTGATTAATCTAGAAAGGTAGATGTTCATTAATTGTGAGGAAGACCTTTCTGATAGACGAAGCCATCTAAAACCTCCGTAGACCCTGAGTCCTTTTTAAATCCTTTGGGGGGTGTGTGTGCTCAGTGGGGAAGGAGGCTCAGAGCAGAGAAGGTAGATGGCTTGCTCATGACCTTACCTAAGATTATTTCAGCTCTTCCATATTTTCCATCCCCAGCCTAAAGAGCAGCGAAGGTACATGTCTTACCAGAGTCACATAGCCACTGTTAGGATATGAGTTCGGGAGAACAGTTATTTCCCTGTTATGGTCACGGCAGCATCCACATGCCTGGGATGGCACCTGGCATACAGCATGTTCTTAGTAAATGCTTGTTGACTTGCTGAATTCCTTAAAGGATAGACCCATTAATCCAACTGCTTTCTCAACGTTTTTACATTGATGTCTGTCAAGCATTTTAAAGTCATTTTCTCATGGTACAATCCAATCTTTCATGGCAAAATGTACTTTAAAATGATTGCACAGGTTTCGGAAGGTGCAGAGGCTGGAGGACTGGATTTGAGTAGCATTCTGGGGAAGACACGTTGGCATAAACACTGTTGGTACGTCCTAACCTGGGATTATTATGGAGCACCTCTGAGAAATTATATCCATGGAGAGGTCAGTAAAGGAAATCATGGGGTTCCCAGTCCTGAAGTGAATCTAAAGGACGTCTATATTAATCCAGACTGAGAATAGTGAACAGCAAGATCTCTCTTGAAAGAGATGGTTAAGATGTTGCTTTTATTTTAGAATGCAAAATTTGAATAAAAGGCATGGATATGAATAGTTCTGCTTGGATTATATCTAGTGTGTCAAACTGGTATAAACCTGTTCCTAAGAATCCGAAGTCGACATTCCTTTCCTTCCTTTAAACCTCCTGTTTCAGAGGGTTTCAGTGAGTTGCCAGCATGAACTATTGCTAAAGAGTCTTAGGGATTAGAGTCAAGATGTGATATTGGATACAGCCCTGGGGAAATTGCCTTTGTGAATATTTACTGAGCCCATTTTGCTGTACCCGTCCCCATGGTAGTAGGATTATGACAGCTCACATTTTATCCTAATAAACTATACAGTGTTTATGTTACATAATCTATAGTAAATATTGATTTTGGCATCACTGTCATACTTACCCGTGTCTCCTTAGCACAGCTTTCCATAGGCGACTTTAAGATAGGTGAGGAGCAAGTCAAAACACTACTATCCATTTGCAAAGAATAACACTGGGCTATGAAGCTGGATACAATGCATTTTTATAGACTAAAAGGTTGTCCTTACACAGAGAGGTAGCATGCAGGAGAAATTGCGTGTGTGGACTCTGCAGTCAGGCAGAGCTGGGTTCAAATGTCACCTCTGCTGCTTGCTGCCTGAGTGATGATGGACAACTTCCTTCACCTTTTTTTTTTTTGAGGAAGATTAACCCTGAGCTAACATCTGCTGCCAATCCTCCTCTTTTTGTTGAGGAAGATTGGCCCAGAGCTAACATCCATGCCCATCTTCCTCTACTTTATGTGTGGGATGCCACCACAGCATGGCTTGGTAAGTGGTGTGTAGGTCTGTGCCTGGCACCTGAACTGGCAAACCCCGGGCTGCTGAAGCACCGCTACACCACTGGGCCAGCCCTTACCTAACCTCTTTAAGCCCAAGTTTCACCATCTATAAGTGGGGATAATGATAGGATCCTCTTCTTAGGCTTGCTGCTATGAGTAAATTAGATAATACAGTACTTTTATAGCTCTTAGCATTGGTTATGGCATATATTTATGTACACTTGAGAATGTTAATTCTTACAATTATTGCTATTTAGCTCTAAGCTATTTATTTTAGAGCAGTGGTACTTTACTTGCATTTTGAGGCAGATCTTATTTGTCTATGGAGATGTTATTCCTTAGGACAGACTGTTTCGTAAACAGCTCATTGGCAGATCAAGAATACAAGCTGATGTTCATATCAAGAATGCAGGTTGCTACAGGCTGTTACTTACCAACAATCCCTGTCAGTTTGGTAGAGTCCATAATGAGTCAAAACCCACATTTCAATCTTGGTTGTTGAATCTTCAATGTCTTGGAGTGATTGAGTTTCAAATAAGTGCACCTTATAAATTGGTCCTCAGCAGGTGTGTTTCATTTAAGATTCTTTGGCTGTAAAACCTCTGCCTAAGCAAGTGAAGGAACTTGAAAAAAGTCTGCTGTGAACTTCTACTTTTAGTCAAAATGGAGCTACAGAGACAAGATTTCTCCTCCTACCCCAAACAACTGGAAAACAGATAAAAATATATGAAACAACAATTTCAAAACAAAGATCAAGAATATTTCTAAGCCTACAAAAATGTCCAGCAGCCAACAAGGTAAAGTTCACGATGTCTAACATCTAATCAAAAATTAGTAGGCATGCAAAGAACGAGGAACACAGGACTAATAATGAGGAGATCAATCAATCAATCAATCAATCAATCAAACCAACCAAGAATTGATGCACAGCTATCACAATTAGCAAATAAGGACATTAAAACAGTTATCACAACAGTATTCTTTACGTTCGAGGAATTCAGTTAAATATTTTTTTCTTACTTGTGAAAATGAAGTTAATTAGGACTTTAGACAGATTTTTTTTTGAAGAGGACTTTCCAGAAATGCTGAGAAGTTTGCTTTGCTGGGTGTGGCTTTATAGCTGCGTGCTCTAACTGTTACAGCATGGCTCTTATACTCCCTCTGCCTGTCATATTCCCCACAAAAGACTGGTGTTTCATTATTCCTGAGTAGAAGGGCATGTCTGAACTTGCAGCTTTTCAAAAGGCTTTCCTGCTGAAGTGAAATTCTGTTCCCTCTTCCAGATAAAACACATTTCCCTGGGGCTGGCCCCGTGGCCGAGTGGTTAAGTTCGCGCGCTCTGCTGCAGGCGGCCCAGTGTTTCGTCAGTTCGAATCCTGGGCGCGGACATGGCACTGCTCATCAGACCACGCTGAGGCAGCGTCCCACATGCCACAACTAGAAGAACCCACAACGAAGAATACACAACTATGTACTGGGGGGCTTTGGGGAGAAAAAGGAAAAAATAAAATCTTTAAAAAAAAAAAAACACATTTCCCTGGAAATCACACTTAAAACAATTGCTTCAAGCTGGGACATCACCCACATGAAGCCCAAAGGAGATCCAGGGTAAAATGAACCAAAACAGCCAAAGCATTTGTATTTAAAAACAACAGGCAATGAACTTTTCAGGTTAACTCTGGGAGTCGATGCTAGGAGCAAAGTGTCAGACAACTGAGGCTGCAAATGGAAAATTTCTCCTTCTGTTATTTTTATCCCATCCCAAAGGATACCCTGATAAGTCCACATGCAAGTCTGAGGGTTTGTTTACTGACAGGACAATGTGCTCTATTACCTAACTTATGGGAATGAAAATAGGTCCCTGGTGTGCTTCGTGATCTTTATTGTTTCTCTATTGTTAATGTCATTGTCAAAATTTCAGGACTGCAACTGACCAGATTAAATCCAGAGGATTTGTAAAATGGCAAACTTGAATGATACTTTAATATCATATTGAGGCTAATTTCATCCTGCTGCAGGATGGAGGCAGTGCTCATTGCTCTGGGCACGTGTTTCTGTGCTCAGGGAAAGAGAGCGCCACATCAGATATAATTGTGTTAGGTTAGCCTCTACTTCAGGCTAGAATAAAAATACTCTGAAAGTAAGAAATAGATCGTGTTCTTTTTATATTCTTTCTTGACTCTTTGAATTTCCAGCCCTGGCCTCAGCTCACATAATTCTTGAATTAAATGGGTTCAATATATTTGGCCTAGAAATGGGGACAGGAAGGGAAAAGTGGTGAAATGCCTTCCAGTTGATTCATTTTAACAAATGAAGAGTTTGGCTCTTAACTCGGGGAGATTGAAATAACAGCGCAAGACTTCTGCTCCTGGCTGGGATGAATTAGCTGTTGGTAGAACAACCCTCCTTTTGAGAACGTGTCGTGGAAAACGTGAACAGGTGAATCAAGTTTTCAAGGCCAATATATTACATGCTGTCTCATGTACATGTAGTTGATACTTATGGATGCTCCTTTATTAATCCTTATTTATATTTACATTTATTATTATATATTTATATTTATTAATACTTATCCATATTTGCTGATAGAGTCCCAAAGTCCCAAAGACAATTCATAGTGTATTAAAAAAAAAACAACCCTCTCTTATTTTATTGGGGAGTAAATAAGCAAGAAAGAATTATATCAAGGAAGAAAGCAGGACTTGAGAACTGAATCTCATTTCTGTCTCTTTTCCCAGTGAATTTCAAAAGCCTCCCCCATTCTATCCAAATGTAGTCACCCCTTTCCTCCTGGACACACATTTACTATAGACTTGACATATCTGGGTCTTGAGCTTGGGGTAATTTAAAATTATAACCTACAACTTTCCCGTCCTACTCAGTTCATGCTAAGACAGCCAGGCTGCGACCACTATCAAATTTGCTCTGTGACTTTTTTATCTTTCCCCGTATCCCAGGCTCTGAATCATCTAGGTATGAAAGCAGAGTATAATTCCCCTCCCAGCAAATGTCACCGAGTGCCAGAGGGCGATATGTTGAGAACATTGTTAGCTAAATATATCATGCAGCCCTCACGCTTAGCGTATAGTTTTTCATGGTTGACTAAAAGCTCACAAGAATCCCTCAGCAACTTCGTGTGGGCCCTCCTGGAAGAACTCAAGCCGCCAGTGCAGGTCCGCAGCATGAATTCTGTCTGGTGGCCTCACTGGGGAGTTCCCTGGGTGTTGCTTTTATGTTAAAGAAACAAACTGCCTTTTCCGTGGAGGATATGTCAAACCCACCGCAGCTACAGATGGTTTCACGGGAGCTGATAAAGGGACCCCCAATACTGTTAGGACAAAGTCAGTCCATACTCTTTGACATTACCCCTGGATGGACAGTAATGATTTATTTAGAATTTAATTATTAAATAAATTATTGAAATGAATTTTACGATAATTCTGAATGTACAGAAGAGTTACCATGGTGGTTCAGAGAGATTCCATATACCCTAAGCCTAGTTTCTCCTAGTGTTAACATCTTGCATTTCTGTGGTACGTTCAACACAACTAACGGATCAAGACTGACACGTTCTTATTAACTGAAGTCCACTTTTTATTCAGATTGCCTTAGTTTTTAAAAAAAAAATTATTTTTTCTTCTTTTTTTAAAGATTGGCACCTGAGATAACAACTGTTGCCAATCTTTTTTTTTTTTCTTTCTTTTTCTCCCCAAAGCCCCCCAGTACATAGTTGCATATTCTAGTTGTGTAGGTCCTTCTGGTTGTGCTATGTGGGACGCTGCATCAGCGTGGCTTGGTGAGCCGTGCTACGTCCGTGACCAGTATCCAAACTGGCGAAACCCTGGGCCACAAAAGCGGAGCACATGAACTTAACCACTCGGCCACAGGGCTGACCCCTCCTTAGTTTTGACCTAATGTTCTCCTGCTGTCCCAGGACCCCATCCAGAACACCACATCACGTTTAGTCCTCGAGTCTCCTTATGCTCCTCTTGGCTGAGACAGCTTCTCAGATGTTCCCTGTTTTTGATGCTCTTGACAATTTTGAGGAATACCAATCAGGTATTTTATAGAATGCCTTTCAAATTGGGTTCATTTAATATTTTCCTCATGGTTAGACACAAAGTTATGTTTTTCATCTTTTGGGGTTTTTTTTGAGGAAGCGTAGTCCTGAGCTAACGACTGCCAATCCTCCTCTTTTTGCTAGGGAAGACTGGCCCTGAGCTAACATCCATGCCCATCTTCCTCTACTTTATATGTGGGATGCCTACCACAGCATGGCTTTTGCCAAGCAGTGCCATGTCCACACTAGGGATCTGAACCGGCAAACCCCGGGCCACTGAGAAGCGGAACGTGCGAACTTAACTGCTGTGCCACCAGGCCGACCCCCAAAGTTATGTTTTTAAAATTCGTTTGAGAAAACGTTTTGATGTCTTTTAGAAAAAGTCTGTTGTCACAGGCAGTTGCAAGAAATAATACACTAGTATTTTTGCAGGAAATAATCCATTGTTCCCTCTGCCAAGTATCCAGCAGAGGTAACATTAGCAAACATATAATATAATATAACACAGTATGTAACATAATGTAGTATAATATCACGAGCATGACATTGACATGAGTGTAATTCACAGATCGTGCTTAGATTTCACCAGTTACACACACTCATCATCTGTGTGCCTGTGTGTGTGTGTGTGACAAGTAGCACACTGCTTTCTCGCTTGCGTAGGAAGGTTCCTGTATCCCCCACCACATCAAGATGCTGACAGTTCCAACACCACAAGGATCCCTATATGGTCCTTTGGTAACCAAGCCCGTCGCCCTCCCGCTGCGCTGGCCTTGATGAATCAGCTATGGGCTCATTCTCTCCCCCATTTCCCCCCACAGTCCCTGCCTCCTCCCTAACCTCTGGCAGCCACTCCTTTTCCAAAATTTTTCTCAGTTCAGAAACATTCTTTATGTGGAATTGCAGTGTCTGCCTTTTCAGGATTGGAGTTTTTCCACTCAACATAATACCCTGGAGGTTCCTCCAAGTCGTTGTGTGTATCAATATTCAGTTCCTTTTACCTGGCCAAGCAGCTTCCCAAAGAATGGGTCCACTGCCTTGTCCACCCATGCCCCCGCTGAAGGACATCAGGGTGAATCCTCCTTTTTGGCTATGACAGATAAAGTGGCGACGGACACAAAGTCACAACTGATGCATCTTTTCTTGGCTTTAGTAGTAAAGAAAAAAGCTCCAGATTGAACAAAATGCCTTTTCTATGATGGGTGATTTTCTTTTCAATTTCCAGGAAATGAATTGGTTTCTGGTAAGCATCATTTTTAGTTAAAAACTCTTGTCTTCTCCAAAACTTTTCACTGTAAACTGTTCCTCCAATATATTAAGTAATTTTTTGGAAGATCTGGGCCCTAATAGCTGCTTCTACTTTTTTTTCTCTCGGAACTGTTTATTATTTACTCCATCACGAGCACAGCTCTGGTCCTCATGTGTCTTCGGGAACTTGAACATGCGGAGGAAGGAAAATCGATGCTTATGATTGCTGCTCTTCCTCCCCTTCAGCAGGGCTGCTGGGGACGCGATTTATCTCTGTGGGTGAAAATTGGATTAAAAGTGTTGAGGAGTCAGAAAGAGAATTCTGAGAGCAAACACGTGCCTCCCTTCGCGACTGCACGGCCTGCTGAGGGCTTTCACTGCAGTGACCCCGGTTTCGGGAGATGGGGGACAATTTGAAGCTGGGATATTGCATCCGTTTCTGTGTATTTATTTTTTCCTTAAATATTTCAATTTTCATTAAAACTATATTATATTCCTTTTCTCACCTATAATCCTCTTCAGGGTGGATAGAAACGCCTTGAAGATAAAGCTTGGAATTAATGCATGGAGGGGTGCATGTTTCACTGCAGCCTGTCACCAGTGAACACCATTTAAGGAGCCTACACGGATACATGGGACTTTGTTTAGACCTAAACTCCCAGCTTGCTGCCTAGAGTTGAGTTATTCCCAGAGCCCCCTTGTTGGGGAAGATGAACGAGCGTTGGGGACAAATCTACAGAACTGAAATTAGAGGCACTTACCAAGGACACACAAAGCCTCTATGTTTCACCTGCACTGGGATCCGGCGATGGATAAGGGCCGCCCAGGTGGTGGGGCATCCACGAGTGAACCAGCCAGGTTAATCAATACCCAGCCTGGAGTGGATGGCACCTGTTCAGGCTGCTGTAACAAAATGCCACAGATGGGGTGGCTTAGAAACAAGAAAAGTTTATTTCTCACAGTTCTGGAGGCTGGAAGTCTGAGATCAGGGCGCTGGCGTGCTTGGGTGAGGACCCTCTTCCTGGTGGCAGACTTCTCATTGTGTCCTCACACGGTGGGAGGGAGCTCTGCGGGGTCTCTTTCATAAGGGTACTACCCCGTTTGTGGGTGCTCACCCTCTTGACTTAATCAGTAGATGGAGCGCGCCACTGCAGCTTGGAGCCGGCTGGGTCGTGGAGGAGGTGGATTGCTCGGCCACTTTGCGAATGGGGTGTCCGTGGGTTCTCGGAGGGGCCATCGCAGGTGGAAGAAGCCGTGGAGTCAACGAGTAGCATGCACACAGTGAGGGCGGATGAGTGAGGGAGGCAGCTTGCCTCTGTGCGCAGCTTGAGCTGGGTGCAGCGAGAGAGGAGGACGGAGAGCACAGAGGGGCTGGGGGTCGTCAGGGGGCCAGACTCCCACAGCCTGATGTGAAGAAGGTGATCAGTTTCTAGTACCTAGCATCCCTCCCCCATTTCCTCTCTCACCGATGCTCACAATTTGAATAGTGTTATCTCACTATACATAGCAGCAAATTGAGGTGCAGAAGAAAGATGGCGGCTTCTCAGTGTCACCTGGGTGCTGGAGAGCCCAGCAGGATGCAGGGTCGGAGTCCTGGACTGGAGGTCGGGCTTCAGGGCCAGACTGCCGGGTCTGAATCCCAGCTCTGCTGCTGCCGGCCCCTCGGACCCTGGCAGGATCGCAGCCTCTCTGTGCCTCAGTTTCCCCTTTGTCGAATGGGCATGATAATAGCTCCTGGAGCAGTGCCTGTCACTCAAACCTGATGGGATAAAACAGCTACATTTGCGCCCTAAAAATAATTTGAAACTTCTGGATGGAGTGTGTTTGAGATGTACATAGATGCCAGTGGGCTGTTCTTCCTGCAAAGATGACGTTTAATAATTCCTTCAGATGACTCCTAACAATCACGTTATCCTTGTCTCCCACTGCCCCCAAAGACACATTTTCTAATCTCCAGCTGTTTTGGGTAACACACAATTCCGGGGGCTCCCTTGGTCCTAGTTGATGTGAAATGTGGGGAAACACTCCCAGGCCGGGGTCTGTGTCTTCTGGCCATGGCTGCAGAAGTGGGGGATTCAGTGCAGCTCATGTGAGACCCACGATGAGGCCCCTCAGCCTCAGCGCCAGAGCAAAGACCCCACAGCGACAGAGAAAGCCGGTGACAGGACAGTCCAGGGGCTTGGCCGTCAGGCGCAAGGACGGGCTAACAGGAGCTCTGCTTTGCAGGAGGCCCCTCTCTTCACCGACGTGGGGCGTGCAGCTTGCTCTTCACGGAACTCAGCACCGACTCGGTCTCAGCTGGCCTGCCCAGCGCCTGGGTTATTAACGAGTGTGTTAACAAGTGAGTGTGTTAACAAGTGCATTAATGAGTGTATTGTCATCTGTTACTGGGGCAGCTTGGCCGGGTTGAGGCATCAGCTGGTTACAACCTGGCCTCTCACAGTGGAGTCAGGCCCAGGCCAGTCTGAGCGTTCCAGGTCTGGAAGCTTCTGTGCATGTTAATCTTGTGTGGAAGCCTCCTGCCTCCTAATTCTAGAGCAGGCGACAGCTCTTCCTGAATCACGGTACCTGGGCCTCCTCCAGTCTCACCAGCTCAGGTCCCGCAGGCTTCCAAACTGAGGCAGCTGGAGGCTGCCCACGCCTGCCGGACCAGCCCCAGTCCAGCAGGTGCAGAGGAGGCCCAGGGAAGAGGACCGCGTGCCGGGTGCCGCCCAGCCAGTATCCTGAGGACAGGGAGATGGGGACAAGCAGGGGTGTCCTGGGGAGGTCGCGTCTGCCCACATCTCCCTGCTGCTCCCCAGGCTCAGGGGCCGCTAGGGCAGGACATGGGGCCCTGAGCCCCCAGGGCTTGAGGCCGGGTGCGTCTGCCTCCCTAGAGTGGGGAGTCGGGGATGGGGTTCCACCTGCACACACAGGCAGAGGGAATGGATCTGCATGTTCTGGGTGGGACAGAAGTTTCCAGCATACCTGCCATCTGTGTGATGACGTGAGAGTGGCCTGAGGTGACTTCTACACAATCCCCAGCTCCAATTTCCACAAAATAAAGCATGTTAGAGATCCGTGAGGACTGTCTGCTCCAACAGAGCCTCTCAAAGAAGTCCACCTTGCTGGTGACCGACGTGATATTCAAATTCCTGTTGATTCAAATGGTGTGGTTGTGAGGCTGTGCCAGAGGACAGCACGCGTTTCTGATAAAGGTCTTGCTTCCATTTGGAGCTCCTCTTCCCCTGAATTTTCCTTCATCACAAGTGGGAATTCGCACCATCTCCAGGAGGACAGACATCAGGAGGTCGACAGAGATGGGCCTTTGGAGGGTTGAGGACACTTTTCAAGAAGCCACTACAGAGTTGGAGCAGACCTGGGCAAGGATTTGAGAAGACCCAGATCATGTCCCCCTTATGCATGTAGATATGACTGAATTTTACATCCGTGGGACCAGACGTGAAAGTTCAAATACAACACGGTGCCACTTCCACCACCTGGAGCTTTGTCACACTCCCTGCATTCTGTATTCCTGCTGCGATGAGCAGGAAAGATCAAAAACTCATTTGACATCATCAATGAAGGTGAGAAGGAGAAGTCGTGCTGTATCATTTTCACACAGCTCAGTCCCTGGGTTACCTTCAAATTCCCCACCCCAACCGTACTTTTATGTTAAAACTGCTGCAATTTTTTTTTTTTTTTTGCTGAGGAAGATTTGCCCTGAGCTAACATCTGTGCCAATCTTCCTCTTTTCCTCTATTTCGTATGTCAGATGCTCCACAGCATGGCTGATGAGCAGTGCTAGGTCCATGCCCGGGATCCAAACCCTTGAACCCCAGGCTACCAAAGCAGAGTGTGCAAACTTAACCACTACACCACTGGGCCAGCTCCAAAACTGCAGTTATTTTTAAAGTGTCTTTGGTTGGAAATGAAAGAACAAAGGTCCCCCCATGTTCTCTCCAATTTCCAGCCAAGGATCTGATTCCTTGAAGGCAAATTCACTGGGATGCCTCCTTGGTGCCGATTGTGCTGGAGGCTCAGTGGAAGACGGGTCTGCCTTGTTTCCATCTGTAGGGGCTCCCCTCCCTGATTCATATCTCATTCATGCTCCTGTGTGCTGTGTGCTGGGCACTGGTGTGGTCCTGGGAGCATCCTGGTCACATTGACTGTTGAGTCCTTGACCTCACAGAGCTCACACACAATGGGGAGTTCAAACAAAGCACAAGAAAACATATACACATGTACCTTCTAGGTGAGAAGAAAATGTTAGGAAGGAATACATGGGGTGATTCGATGGAGGGACCTGGAATGGGGTGATGGAGCTGCTGTAGACAGCAAGCCCAGGAGGGCTCCTCCAGGAGGTGGCAGGAGCAGCCTGTCCACTAAGAGGGAGGGTGCACAGAAGCCAAACCAGTGCAGGAGCTGCAGGCAGAGGACGGGGGAGATCAAAGGCTGAGGCAGGAATGGGTTCGGCTTGCTCCAGAAACAGAAATGGACTGGGTGGCTGGAGCATGTGAATGCTGACCACCTGCCCACCTGCCAACAAGACCGTTTATGAGGCAGGTTTGAAGCAACTGATTCTAAGTGGGCCGGGGAGAGAGGACAGTGTTTGGAGATGTTGGGCTTACTGTTCTTTTCCAACAACCTCTCACCCAGATCACGGCAGGACGCGAGCTGGTTCACTTACACACTTTGTGCCCCAACCCACTCAACAAAGCATCGAAGGTGCCGTGTCCAGCCAGGATTCTCCAAGAACCAGAAGGTGCAGACTGTGTTTGCAGTTGTGTCGGGACAGAATCGGGCTGTCGAGCAGCAGGCGCCTGCCATTCGTGTCTTCACGTCAAGAGTGTCATCCACGAGCATCTGCGGCTGTCCGACGTTGCCCTGGAGATTCCGCAGGTTAAGACAGGCTGCTGCCCGCTGTCGCTCCCGGCCCTGGGGATTCTGACCTTCATCATGGCAGCTGCGACCTTTGTGTTCACTTATCACAAAAGCCCATTTCCTTCTTCCAGTCAGTGCTTTAATTTTCCACCAGGATGGTAACAAAACTCATCTTTTAGAACAAACTAAGCCTTGTGTTGTCTGTTGAGCAATTTAGCTTAAATCCTGCAGGAAACCAGGCTCGATTAGAAGCAGCAGCCACAGGCAGTTTGGTGAAGACGAATCAAATTAGAGGCTTTGCTGAGTTAAAGGAAGCGAAGTGGAATGAAAGGTTGACACGTTAATCTATAGAAATAGAACATGAAACCACACACACTAGAGCAGGGACGCAGAAACAGGCTCACGCATCCGAGCAAACTTGAATGCTTACTACGTATTTGATGATATAAATTATTGTACATCATTTTAGGCCTGATAGGGTATTGTGGTCATGTTTAAAAAGTGGTTGTTATTATTCAGAGAAATGTACTGAAATATTGACAGGCTACATATAAAAAGTCTATCTCTAAAGCGATTTTCAAAGATTTTAGAAACTTGCAGACACAGATGATGTCCCCGGTTCTGCTTCTCCAAGGAAGATAAGGCTGACCTGACCATGCTGATATTTGGAAATCAATTCAATGTTTTGACCCCATGACCTCACAGTGCATGGACATTTTATGTTGTCTCTTTCAAACTTGCGAGCTTCCCCTTTTCAGGTACACACTCATCTTTAAACCCTTCACCCACAATTTTGCTTCTGAATACGTGGTGATGAATCCTTTCAGAGCTGGCTCTACCTTCCATGTCCAGCAGAAGCTTCCAAACGGGTTTGGCCATGGTGATAACCCCTTACTGAAAGGTCGTCTGAATGGAATTACTGCATAGACAGCGTTACAGGGCTCCGCGCCACGTGAGGCTGTAAATAGCGCTGACAATGTCCTGTGCTCTCATTTATGATCCAGTAGCTCATTATGGCTCCACTTTCACCCCCTTCATTAACAAGCTCATGTGTTTCTCTGATAGAAGCCCCTTTTGCGTTAGCCAGAGCTCTTTGCTCACAGAGACGCCTGGGAGTGTGGCCTGAGGAGAAGTGGGCATTCTCGGTGCAGATGGCAGGGTGCGGGGCGGAGCGGAGCCCCCAGAGCGAGTGTACCCCCGTCAAAGGGCAGCGGGCATTGTGGGTCTGGGTGGTAGATCTTTTATTTTAACATGTGCATTTTGCTTGCTAGAATCGCATTTAATAAAAGATTAAAATAGATCCTACCACCAATTTAAAAATGATGATAATGAGGAGGAGGAGAAACATGCATTCAAGTGCCACATAACAGTGTGACAGCACCGCTCAGGACAGAACGAAGAGCCTGAAGCACTGTGAGGGGTTTGCATACTTGTAATGTTGTTCATTACTGTAATTTATATTATTATTTTCTCACACCAGTGATAAATAATTTGAAAATCCTAATATTTCTAGTCAATAGATAGTATTTATTTTTGGAACATTTATTTTATAGGGAAAAGATAAATTATTTTTTAAATATGAATTTGACTGATAATAAGACGGATTCTGGAATAAGTTGGTTCAGTGTATTCAGTTATTCTCTTACGGATTCGCTCCGTGATTCCTCTAACCACATGCTAGTGACTGTGAAACAAATATGAAGGTAAATTTTATTTTTTAAAGATTTTGCAAGAAAAATGTTTCCATGATCATGCACTTCTGGGGATACGACACATCCCAATGGTGCTTACTAAAGAATAATTAAATAGTATATTCTCTACCAGAAATATCATTTTTTTAAATGAAATAATTTTGAAAATAAAAAATATTGAACAAAGTTCTACTATAATTTACCTGTAATAAGGATCATAAAATGGCATTCCTACATTCAGATTCAGGGGTTTCTGTAGTACTCCCTTTTCAAAAAGTGTCACAAAATATAAAGAAAACACTGACAACTTAGAAGGTGGACTGCAAAAACAGCTGGTGCAATAAAGTCTCGAAATCATGAAATGCCAAAGGCTGAAGTTGATTACACACCTTCCTGATTGATTCGGTCCGTGTGAGGCGCCGACTACTCCACAATTTCATTTCAAGGCTCGAGTCCTCGCACAGTCGCCTGGGACAGAGAGTTTTCAGGAAAGTCTGCAGAAGGTAAAATGAGTTGAAAGTTCATAAAGCTCACACTCTCTGCCTCCATCTGACTTTCATTCACCTCCCTATTTTTCAAGGACATGTTGACACGGAGACTACTGTTTTCTCCAGTCATTGGAGTAGTGGATTCATGCTGGGAATCGTTAGTGTGACCGCCCCCCAGGGGTAGCGGCTGCAGTGTCCCCTGAGCTACATCTTCCTCCCCTTGGGAGGGTGACAGGATGGGGAGGCTTCTAGGGACTCTGGCATGTGACACCCCACGTAGGGCTTCCTTTTCTGGGGAGGGAAGGGCAGGGTGAAAAGGACAAGGTCCATGTGGATGCTGCAGATAAAATTACCACAAACAGACACTGATCCCTTGTCCCTGGTTTACTGGCTGATTCCCATGAAAACAAGGTGATGCCCACCTGCACATCTGGGTTTCAAGGTCGGTGATGAGGAAAGTAAACCGCAGGCGAGAATGGCACAAACTGCGCTTGAGAAGCTGGTTCTGTGAGTAATTATTCGTCCATCACAAAGGGGCGAGGGGTGATGGGTGATGGGCCCTCACCTGAGTGTCAGGATTCCTGGGTTTTCCACTGTCAGGTGGAGGCGAGACCCCACCCAGGAGGACCCCTGAGTTTTCCATTTTGTAGAAGTTCAAGGAGGATGCAGCCCGTAAAGAGCTGGCTCCAGAGACGCCGTGGTCCTCATAAACAGGACGTTTCGAAGCCCGGATGATTCTGGCAAGGCGGAAATGCGTTTTGGAGATTCGGAAAGATCCAGGGTGTTAGATTAATTTGATAATGAATATTTTATGTCATTTCTCCTTCCCATAAACTTGCCATCGAAGCAATTCATTTGAATTTTTTTTTTGGTCATTTTCTTTCAGTTCTCTTCTACTATTGATAAGCCATTTCTTTCTTGATAGTTACTGCTTATCAGTGAAAACTAAGAAGTATGGATATCTTTAGGGAGTATTATTAATTCTTTTAAGGGCTAAAATGGAACATTCGAGTCATTGTCCAGTAGGGCAGACTGAAGGGTTAAGTTTTCTCCAAAGACAGTACTTAACTCTTTTCTGCTTTTATATTAAGCAATAAAACAAACAAATCTAATGATGTTTTCTTTTTTTTTTTTAAACATTGGCACCTGAGCTAATAACTGTTGCCAATCTTTTTTTTTTTTTCCTCCTGCTTTTTTCTTCCCAAAGCCCCCTGGTACATAGTTGTCTATTTTAGTTGTGGTTCCTTCTAGTTGTGGCATGTGGGACGCCGCCTCAACATGGCCTGACCAGCGGTGCCATGTCCGCGCCCAGGATCAGAACTGGCAAAACCCTGGGCTGCCAAAGCGGAGGGCGAACTTAACCACTTGGCCACGGGGCCGGTCCCTGACATTTCTTTTTAGACAGGATTAAAATTTGACTTAAAGGACAGTATTAAACTAATGCACATAATAGAAAATTCTAATCATCAGAAACTCAATTAATTATTATCTAAGGGCTTTTAGTTTTTAACTCTAGTTTTTATTATTTAAGTTTTTTTATTTACCAAAAAATTGAATAACACAGTCATGGAATACAAATAAATTGACACCTCTACAATTAGCAAGTGAATCAAAAGCCTTAAACATGCATTTGCTCTTGGGCTCTGCAATTTCACTTCTAAGAATGTATCCAAAGGAAATAGTGTCAATGATGTGGTTGTTTGCTGTTTGCTCAGCAAATGGTGCCCTCCTTCTGGTACCCGCACCCCCAATTCCCTTTGTAGAAGTCTCGTTCTCCCTTTCTCAACCCTTGTGTTAGGGTAGAGCTGATCCACCCGGGCTTGAGGAGAGGACTCTCTGTGTTAAGCTAAGACAGCGAGCATATTCCATCCTCCTGGCCACCTTAACTGGTTCAGGGACGGGCCTGTGCCCAG
Source organism: Equus quagga (assembly GCF_021613505.1). Classification (NCBI taxonomy): domain Eukaryota; kingdom Metazoa; phylum Chordata; class Mammalia; order Perissodactyla; family Equidae; genus Equus; species Equus quagga. Next base: position 68,268,492 of record NC_060281.1, on the reverse strand, counting down.
TGTGAGCAGCTTCAGTCAGGCTCAGAATTGTGTTGGGACAAAACACACCCACTTTTGCAGGGTGAAGATGTAAGCCTGGACGTTTTTGATGCCACCTTGTGGAGAAGGCCCTGCTTAAAACTCAAGCCAGCCCAGAGAACTCTATATGGAGAAAAATAATCCCCTGCTCTGAATATTAAAACCACTGTAATCCGTGGATGCTTTCAAAATTAAGCCAGTACAGATACTTGGAGAGCCATGAAGGATCCTGTTTGTGTTGACTTCCTTGAATTGTATCATCAAGGAGCCGATTTTATAGTTTCTTCCATGAGCAGGTCTGATCGATTCTAAGCAGAATAGAAATTATATGGATGGATGGTCATGTCCACGTTTTAAAACACATATGTGTGTGTTATCATACGCCCACATATGGTAAACACTATTATTTTTATGATGATGACAAGGAGATGATATGTGCAAAGTGCTTCTCCTGTGCCTGGCACTTGGGAGCTGTGTAACAAACGTAGAGGCTTTCATGTGTGACATGTAAGATCACACCTGGCTTTCTGAAGACCGACTCTAAGACCCATTGTCCTTGCTCCTTTGCTTTCATAAAGGAAGTTTAATAGAGAAGGCTTACCTAGCTGCCAAGCCACCATGGGCTGGAATTTTATTGAAGATGAAGTAATTCTATGAGTGTTCCAAAACTCACCATTGAAGACAGAATAAAAGAAAAGGCAGATTTCCCCTTATGTGCATGGCCCTGTCCTTGAGATACGTCTTTTGAAAGCTGTAGGTGCTTTCTCTTCTTGAAACATTTAAATATGTCCTCTTTATATCAATAAAAGGTGCATTAATGGGGCTGCTCAGGGCAGGCAGGGGACAAGCTGAATAGTGTGAGTTCTGGCCTTCTCCAATGGGTGTCACTCTATAAAAACACAGCATAATTTGTTGAATGTCAAGTAGATTAATATGTCAGCCCCGGGAACACTTGCCTTGTAACACTGTAGCATTTAGATAATTGAATACTGTAACAGCTCAGCATCTTGCTTAAAGTTAAAAATCCCAGGATTTACATCATTCTTCGCCACAGGACTATTTTTCAACAGCTTTCAAATCCTCACAATAAGACAAGGTTCTGTGTGGACCCTGTACACAGGATTCTTGGGGCAGACCTGCTCCTGGTTGACAGACGTATTTACCCAGATTAATATGCACATTACCAAAGACAAGTCGTCATTTAATGGAGCATGAAATGACTTCAATCTGTAAAGCTCAGTGTGGATCTGAAGCCTTACCTGCCTGACCTGCTGGTGCTCAGTCCTGCAAGCTGACTTTGGAGAAATCTCAGGGGTTGGACCTGACACCAGGTAAGATCACCCCGTTGCATGTAACATGCTCTTTAACTTCTCCTTCATCGTGAGGATTACAGATGTAATTGCATAATTATTTCTGCAATCACTTTTTCTTCAAAGTCACACTCCTCAATACAGTATTAACTGGAGAGGTGAATTACATGAGAGGAGCAGGCAGCGAGGTGCTGCAGTGAACTGAAGGGGGCATGCCCCCACCAAAGAGAAGAGCTAGCACCCGCCTCTAGTCAGCTCCCTTCGTGCAAGAATGTGGGCCCCAAATTGATCAACCTTCCATATTTTACTTTATTATTATTTATTTTTTTGGTGAGGAAGATTTGCCCTGAGCTAACATCCATGCCAAGCTTCCTTTATTTTGTATGTGAGACGCCTCCACAGCATGGCTGATGAGTGGAGTAGGTCCGCACCTGGGATCTGAACCTGTGAACCCGGCCACCGAAGCAGAATGCATGGAACTTTAACCACTCGCCCATGGGGCTGGCCCCTAATCTTCCCATATTTTAAAAGGAAGAAGGAAATGCTATTTTTACATGCAATATTCTGATATTTAAATGTTGATGATCTATTCAATTAAAAATACACCCCATGCCAGGAACACATACATTTGGTCCTGTGCTGCCACTTTGCAGAAGACAAATGTCTGGCTTACTATTTCTTTCCAAGGTTGACACTGGATCAAAAGGGAGAAGACCCTTCCTTGGCTGCCCACTGTGTTTCCAGACACTAGCCTGCTGTCCAGCACATGCAGGAGGCTCAAGCTGTGCTTATTAAGTGAATAAATTTGACAAGTTAAAAACTACCATGCAAATGGTTGGCATCCTAGGACTGCTATTTATTCTAGGAAGAAATGTAAAAAATGTCATGTATTCTAGCCATGGATTGCTTATAGTTAATTCTAAGTTTCTTTGAGCTTGTTTGGTTTCTTGTTATGAGACAACATGAGACAAGTATGTATAGTTTGTGAGTGGAGTGTCGTCACAGGAAGGATAACTCAGTTTTCAAAAGCCACACAAGCAGAGAGCACATCGTGACAGAGGTCATTGCCAATCTTTGCGACTGCAAGGTCAGAGAGAGAGGATCATGGGCTTATTTTGGTTTCCATTGTAAAGACATTTACTAAGGAGCTTTTAGAAAACCTTTAGCTTACGCCCCCTTATGAATGAGTGCAGAATGAATGGAAATCTGCTCCCACACGATGTTGAGCTAACAGGAATGTCATGAGTATCATTAGTCTTCTCAGCCTCGGTAAATGTCAGTGCTTTAGCTCCATCAGACGTCATTTATCCTTTGGAAAATGAGATCGAAGGAAGCGTGAGGGACACACATCAGAGCCCAGAAACCGGATGCGAGTATGAATCCATCCCTGACGAGTTCCCTGAGGTTCTGCTGGAGCACAGCATGGGAATTTCTGCGCTCGCTGGCCGTCGCTACACCCTTCTCTCCCACTCCCTGGATAACACATCGGCAGACCTGGCTACGCAACCGGGCTGCTGTTGCCAGCCTGTTTCCATGTCACCACCCCTTTGTGTCCTTGTGAATTCTGCGCCAACACAGACGTTCCAGCCAGCTCATCACAGCACCTCCTGTCACACCCGCAGACACCTGAGTGATTTTTCTACATATAACCCAATATGGTGGCACCACCTTCCTTCCCTCTATCGGTCTTGTCACCCTGGGGCTGGGTTTCAGGCTTCCACTCCTGAATTTTATCTCTGTGGGTTTGATCCTTCATGAATGTTGAGTTGGAATTAGAGCAGGTGGTGGCCAACTGGAAAGATTAAGCCACAGAAGTGGCTTCTCCCCCCTTCCTCCCTCCCTCCTTCAGGGAAGTCCAGGTCCTGCTGTGTGACTGCACATTGCTGGCTATGTGGCCTTGGGCTGGTCTCCCTGAGCCTCCGTTTCCTCTCCAAATAATGGGGACCATCACATAGGCCTCACATTGTGGTTGGGAGTTTAAAGCCGATCAAGCAGGATGACCATACTCAATTGTTCAAGAAATATCTGTTGATGGCCTTACTGTACAAGGTAGAAGAGAAGTGAAATGCGGGTTTCTCTAACTCCATTCATTTGAAGAACCCCTCTGTGATTTTAGGGCCTCAGCCCCACCAGTTCCTGGGGAGAGACCCCATGGGAGGAGGAGGCCCCGCCCAGCGGTGGTTTTACCCATTCCTGGGAAGGGCAAGAGGACAGGGCTCCTGGCGGGGAGGGGACCGGGCTCCTGGTGGAGGGGTCAGGCCCTTCTCTGCTTCCCTAGCGCTAGTTGGGCTTGTCTATTGGCTCGCTCCACGGGCTCCTTGTGTGGGTGGAAGGGTGGGGACAGCTTCTCACGGGGGTTTTCTCGGCCTAGAGGCATGACCGAGAGATAGGGCACCGCCCCTCAAGCACCTTAGGGGCAGTGACCAGTAACGGGGCGGGGGGGGGGGGGGCGGAGTGCACGTCTTCTTCATGGCCTTTCCCCAGACCTCGGCAGGACAGTCAGTCACTAGGCCTCTTGTGGGCAGGGCCCAGTGGGAGGGAGCACTCCCCCTTCACTGATGCTCAGTGCCAGGCAGACCGGTCTCCAGGTCTCCACTTCACAGGCTCCTGGGGGCAGCTCCTGCAGAGGAGGGGTGGGTGGCTTCTCCAGGCATCTTTTGCCCAGTGGACCAGGTCCTGCAGACAGGCTCCTGCTGGCAGCACTAAGTGGGCATGGGGAGTGGCACCTGACTTGGTTGGCTCTTTCTTGGTGCTGGGAGGGGCCAGTAGACAGGAGGCCCCCACAATCTCATTGGCTACATGAAGTGCCAGGTAGGGAAGGGGGAGCCTCCTCTCTTTGTCTTCATGATAGCCTGATTAGACTCCTAAACATTAGGGTGTCTGTCCATTTTTGGGCTTTGCCTATAAAGTTTACTTGTCACAATGACTGTCAGAGGTTCTGCCAGGATGTGTTCCCTGAGATGTCCTGATGCAAAGGTTCTCTCCGCAGGAGGAGCTAAGAAGGGAGGAACACCTGCATGATTTCTTTGTCTCTCTTCTTAGATTCTGAAATCCAGAGGGGAAAAATAAACCAGGTATATAGCAGAAAACTACCTCCTTCCATCCAACCTCTCCTGGAAAATGGAGAGTAGAGCCAGTGATTGGCAGTGTTGTGTCTTTTGCTGCCTAGAACTCTTAGGGAAGTTCTAACCAATCTTATGTCACAAAAGCGGATGCCATGCACATGGTGAGACATCTTACAGAGGCCTTCCTCTGCTCCCAGGCAGCAGGAGGCATTTACTCAGTGACCTGATGTCCTGAGGCTGTTCTACCAGGGGCCACTGGTTGCCGTATAGTGGTCGCTATTCCCTTAGTGAAGCTCAAGCGAGTAAAAAGACTCCTTGGTCAGGTGCCTCCAGGCAGATCTTTGTACTAACTTTGTACTAACTTTTCAAGGCCTGCTTCCCCAGAGTGGTCACGTTGTGAGGAAATAGTGATGGCGATTACTCTCTAAAGGCATCCGTCCAGGAAGGATGGAGAGGGGGCTAGAAGGAGACCTGCGTTGTCGTTAGGTGGGTGGTCCAGATGCCTCGTTATCAGAGCAGCAATGTCTGCGGTCTGATCATTGGGACCCGTGTCCTCCTTTACCACCTCCTAACTGCAGACCCAATTCTTCTGTCTGGGAAAAGGGATGCTGTATCTAAAGGTCAGGATCAATTGCGAAGAAGAATGCAAAGGCACTTAGGCAAATGGCGCCAGGGCAGCTATTGATCCACAAAGGGGGCTGGTGCTGGGTTTTCTGGGTAGATATTTACATGTAGATCCGCCTGACATTTGGTATAAAACCTGCTCTTTTCTTAGAATCTATCTCCTTTTAAATCTCTAGATACTCTTCTAACTTTTAATATCTCAGCCTTTAAGAATGAAGCAAAACTCCAGATAAACCACCGCTAGGACTTGTTAGCCATTTCAGTGGTTTGGTGACAGCAGGGTGTTGGTTGTACATGGATTTCATTTGCATTTGCTGTATTATTCTCTGAGCAGGCAAACCTGAGGACGAGCTATTCCAGGAAGTTCACTTTGAAAATCGGTAGTACTGTCTGTGCCCAGGAGCTAAAGCAGAGCGATGGCTAATATTCTGGAAATCTATATCCTTTTTAAAATGAGCTCGGACTCATATTTCATATCAACATTTCCTGACATGGCCAAAATAATTTGGTTTTATTTGAGCTAGTTCGGAGATGACAAAGACAGGTTAAAATACTTCTGAATTTGTTCATTCTAAATCAATATCATATCAAAGGCAATTCTCAGAAGAAGAGATGAAAATCGTTAATAAGCACATGAAAAAAGATGAATCATTGACCGAACAATCAATGAAAGTAAATAAAAGAGAAATGACAAGCTCTTACTTTCAGTCATGGCAGGTTAGGTAATTCTGGATAATTCTAGGGTAATTAACTTCCCCCTTGAGGACAACAAGAAAGAATGAATGCCAATAACAGCCAACAGTTTATTGATAAAGAATTCCAAGGCTAGTATCCAGAGTTTTCAGAGACCCAGAGAAGTAGCCCAGGATTCCAAGAGCTCTCTTCTCTGGAGGCTCAGTGCCAGAGGAATTAGCTGAGGTGCTGGAGTCTGAGAGGCTCGTGTCGCAGCTGGTGTGACAAGGAGAAAAGGAATGGGGTTTCAGGAGTGATGGATGGGGCTTGATGAGCCCCTCCACTCTGCATTTGGGGCTCCTGAGGGCAGTATGTTAGGAATGAATGTGAACCTGGGTGAGGTCGTATTTCGCAAAGACTGCCTCCCAACCCCGACCCCCTTTCATTAACTTTTTTCCCCCTAGACAGATAGTGTCAATGAAAACCAGATGTAGACTTAGGTAAGGAGAGACCTTACACAGAACAATTATTGCAATAAGGGGAGAGAGACACTGTGATGGGGCCAAGGGACTGTTTCCAATCTAAGATGGACAGCCTCTCAGACTTCAGACAGAAAGAAGGCTCTTCTTTTATGGGGAGGAGTACGCAAGGCTAGGAAGAACCAGGTGTGGGGAATGAAATGAACTGAGGCATTGGTCGGACCACTGATCAAGGAACAGTATTCCTGGAGGTCAGCTGACGGTCGGGAGGGGCTGTCAGGAGGGGTTGTTCTTGTTCTAATGCTCAAGGGTGGGCCAAGGTCTAGGGGCCCGGGGCATTAAAGTTTGGTCAAGTCAAATAAGTGGGAATTTTGTTCAGATTGGTCGGTGAGGACACACAGCTCTGCTAATCATCCACCAGGCCATGAGCAGGAGTTTGGAGGGCCTGTGCCTGGCCTGACGCAGGGTCACCTGCAGGTCTTAATCTAAGTCATATGGAGAAGGGTGTTCTTCACAGAGCTGCAAGGAGAAGGGGTATTTCCTGACCATTGCTGTTTTCCAGGAGCACAGGACTCACATAAAATTCAACATTGTCACTATCCAGACAGGTAGACACATATGGACGTGGGATTGCATACCATCGTGACAAAGAAGAAAGTTTGGGAAATTAAGAGTGGTTGTTTTGGGTACTGGCATTACAGATTCTTTTTCTCTCTTCTTGTATATCTGCAGTTCAATATTTTCCACCATTAGTCTAGTTTGGGTTGTTCTGGCATCAAATGAGAAAACACTGGTAATTAGAAACACAATGACCAGCTCAAAATAAGTACTCAAATGTTACTTGTGGTTCTCATCATCGTGATCATGAAATTCAGATGATGTGGAAAAGTTACTTTTAAAAGAACAAAAGAGAAAAATTAGTATCCTCCAGAACCTTCTGTTTCTACCAGTTTCCTCACATGAGCAAAGCCAAGCCCAGACCTCACTATCATCCCTCTGCCTTCATGACTGTGAAGACGTTTGTAATGAGTGCCTCCTCGGACATTTGGTGCGCATCTGAGGAAAGGCAGTGGAAGACATGGAAGCATTCTCACAGTGATCACTGCTGTGACTCAGCAGGTGAGGTTCTCTCCCCCGGCACATCCAGGGCTGTCTCTGCAGAAGCCTGGCAGCCTCTTCCCACCCTGGGGCCACCTGGAGAAGACTTGGCTGAGTCATGGCGCCATCTTGCCGCCTGTGGATATTCTGCGGATGCTGGGAGCTAGACGCCAATCCCTTCCTGCTCTGGCTGGCAGTCCTGGAAGCATTTCAAGGGCTGGTTTTAGGAGCCCCCACTCTGAAATGCCTGTCCCTGAATTTTCTTTTCTTTTGGTTTGTCCTAAAAATTAGTAAGGGAGGGAAATATATCAAAGACTGCTCGATATTGTAGTTCTCACTGGGTAGTTGCCTCTGATAACTCGGTGCTCTGTTCAGAAGCTCAGGATGTGGGGTCTATGACAATACCTGACACCTGCTCGGGAAGCGGAGGAAGGCTGTGCTCCCGGTCATTTCACTTCAAGTTGAAGGTGACCACACTGGTCACCTGGATGGGGCCTCTACTTGGGCCTGAGCAAATAATGTCTCTGCACCCCACTTTCCTTGTTTGTAAAATGGGTCTATAATAGTACCTACCTCACGGGCCTCTGCTGAGGATTAAATGAGTTAAGATGTGCAGACGCTCCCCTGTGGCTGCCCACAGTAAGCTGTGATTGTGTGATGGTCACTATGAAACCTCCAGGCTGTCATCTGCTGCACAGTGTCACCTGTTTCTCATATTTACGCAAGAAACCTCCAGAGTGGTGAACAGTGGCTGTGTCCTCTTAGTATATTGTGCGTGTCTTTTTAACTCCCCGGTCCTGCATGCAGACTGCAGATTGTATATGTACGTCTCCTGTCTTTCTTCTAAAATGAGTCGTCTTTGGTGGTGTCGTGAAGCATTTTATTATTCTTACTAACTTCACAGTGAGCTTGCCTAATCCCGTCTGGCCGTGTCTGCATCTCCCCTGCTCCTGCCTCATTGTGCATCGTCCGGAAAAGACAACACTGGACACTGCGCACTGAGAGCCCATCAATGAGCACAGATTAGATGGGGCAAAGGGGCTTTTCTACTGGATTAATTGGAAGCATTACTGAGTGACCGGAGGACATCAGCCAATGACTTTGAGTAAGCATGTCTCACAGTTAATAGTGACGAATGAAAACTAAATAGTACAATGAATCCCACACTAACATTGTGACAGGAAAATCCACTGGCCTAAGCAGCCCCAGTTTCAGACCTTGGAAGCAGCACGAGTGAGAAGTTCATAGGTTAGCACAGCGCAGCTTATGGGTGAAGCTTTTATTATGTGTAGCCAAACCTGGGGGTCATACATCAACTTCATCATTTGCTAGCTGTGTGACCTCAGGCAAGTCACTTAATCTCACTGGGCCTCAAGTCCCTCATGTCTAAAACGTGGTTCCAAATAATAGTATCTAACTCGTATGGCCATGAGTGTGCCGATTGTTAGTGTCCTTGGGGAGAGTGTAGCAGTCAAGTTCTTGGCAGGAAACAAGTAGCACCTTCAAAGGAACATAGTGGAGTCAGTTAACACAGGAAATATTTGAATACGTGTGGACAAGATTAAAGGAGCTGATGAGAGACGTAGCTTTTTCCGCCTGTAGCCTTGAAGGGCAGACAAGTGAGTACCACCAGACCCAAGGAGAGCTGTGGTCATGGGATGAGGATCACAGAAGAATGGAGACCCTGCCCACCATGGCCAGCAGGGAGGGAGCAAGTGGAATCCATACCCACCTCTCTCTGCTCTTGTCCTCCACAATTCTGCACGTGCCTCCACCGGCTGCAGCGCTGCTGGATCAGAGGGCAAGCTTGCTCAGGTGAAGTGGTCCAGGGAGGCCAGCCTCCTGAGCACAGGGGAGGGAGGGTGGGCAAGGCTGGAAAGTGGACTCGCAGGGATGCGCGCGAACCAGAGCACAGTCAACTTCAAGGTCAGCTATAGGAAGCACACACTCAAGACAAAGACACGGAGAAAATATTGCCAATCTGGTGACATCTCTCTTTGCTAAGAATTGCTCAATGGATAAAAATAGTTGCCACAATCACTCCCTTTTTAAATCTGTGACAGTTTCCTCTAGTTCAGCTAGAATCAGACGTGGTGACGATTCTCTCAAGAATGAACTGGAGAAGAATAGAAACAGCAGCTTGCATTTCTGTCATGCTTTAAAATGTACAAATTGCTGTCATCCATTAAATCTCTGTGGGGCCTCGCACGAGGCTGTTTCAGTTAGCTATTTAGAAACACTTATAAATGAAGAAGTCGAAGCATGGAGGGTTTATTTGGCTAGGGTCAAGACTTGTGTGATTTAAAAATGTTGAGATAAAATTAGCATGACATAAAACCAACCATTTTAAAGTGAATGATTCAGTGGCATTAAACGGTTTCACAGTGATGTGAGACCATCACTGCTATCGCGTTCTCAAACATTTTCATCACCCCCAAAGGAAACCCTGAACCCATTAATCGGTCCTTCCCTAGTCTTCCCCAGGCCCAGCGAACCACCAGTCTGCTTTCCATCTCTATGGATTTGCTTGTTCAGGACATTTCACATGAATGGAATCTTATAATATGTGGCCTTTTGCGTCTGGCTCCTTTCACTCAGCATAGCGTTTCTGAGGCTCGTCCGTGTTGTAGCAGGTGTCAGTGCTTCCTTCCTTTCTGTGGCTGAATAATATTCCCTCGCACGGCCACACCATACTTTATCCATGTATCTCTTGACGGATGTGTGGTTGTTTCCATTGATGGGGTTCAGGGCAGGCCACCCCAAGATGCGCCACTCTGGTATGCAGACTATTTCCAGCTGAAGACAATAGAGGCTCAGACTCAGCAGGAACGTTCAACCTTTCCCCCCAACTGCCTAAAAGAAATTTAAAATAAAGGCCTGTCCCCAGGACAGCTCATCACCACAGATAACTCTGGGTTCCTGTAGACTGGGAGGATCCTTGCTAAGCCCACTCTTATCAAAGTTCTATTTACCAAACACCTGCTTGTCCATTTCCATGTGGGTTGCCTTCCTCCCCTTTGAAGACCCAAATCACTGCTCCAAACGTCCTCCTTGTCTGTAGCTGAAGATACTTAAACAGGCAGCCTCGGCCAGTTGACTGAGTGGCTCAGGTTGCCTGAGCCTCTCCTGTGTATCCATGCTATAAAGCTTTGCTTAATTTTCTCCTGTTATTCTGTCTCATGTGATTTTAATTGGTTGTCCAGCCAGAAGGACCCAGAGCGGGTAGAGGAAATGTCTTCCTCCCCTGCACTATCTTTTAGTGATTGTGAATAGTGCTACCATGACTCATCGTGTGATTTTAACCCGTGGCTTTTCAGAACAGTCATGGAGAAGATTTGACAACATAGCATTAGAGCACAAGATCTGGAACTGCCCTCTCCTCCATTCCTTCAGCACTACGCTTGGGGGGCCTTGAGGGGGCAGGCTCTGTCTCAGTCTCTGGGGACACAGGAGTGAAGAACATATCCCATCTCTCGGGGAAGCTCCCAGTGAGTTAGGCGATAAACAGAACTGACCCACAGAGACACCCCGCCGGGTGGTGGTGAGAGCTAGGGAGAAGCAGAGTGTGGGAGGTAAAAAGTGCCACAGATTGGGAGCGGGTGGCCGTCCCATGCTGAGTATTCCGAAGAAGGTTCTCTGACAAGACGACGTTTCAGCAGAAGCTTTATGGAGGTGAGGGCAGGAGCATTTCAAGGGAAGAGTGAGTGCTTTAGGCAATATGGAACCCTGATTCTAATCCCAGCTCTGCCACATGGCAGCTGTGTGGCCTTGAGTGAGTGGCAGCCTCTGAGGTTCCATTTTCTCCTTTGTATACCTGGAAGGAATAGCACCTGTCTCCTGGGACTGTCTCCTTAGCACCTTGAGAATGCTGTAAATGGCTCTGCTGTCAGGCAGGTTTTGTTTAGCTGCATAGGGCTCCCCACTATGCGGTTTAAGAATCTGGCAAATGCTTTGAGAACAGAATTGGAGGGGGGCATTTACTTTGGGGCCTCGTTCTCTTCAGGATCTTGGCCCCTCAAGTCCTGGCTTTTTTGGACAGCTGTGATGCAATTTTTGTCTCTCTATCTATGTGGGATGGCTAAAGGCTCTGCTGGATTCTTATGATATTTACTCAAAATACTCTCAAAACACACACCTCACAAAACCAAAGCCAACTGGGCAGATGCTTCTCCAAGCAGGGAATCCAGAAGAACAAGGACAGTCACCAATTTCTGATAATCTGAAACAGCATCAGAGTTCTACACATATCATGGCACTCATAGCATTTGTCAGTCTTTGTGAAAAGGACCTTCTCTTCCTTTCAGTCTTAAATCTTTTTGCCTTAAACTGAGAAGCTGGAAAATCCATATCTAAGTAACAAAAAGCAGCCTTTCCTGGTCAGATAGACATTTATCTAGTGGGGCAGGGAATTCTCCACTGAATGCCCTGAGTGATGAGAGTTATGTGAGCAAAGAAGCTGGGGAATGTTGATCCTGCAAAGAACTGAGGAGTGAGCGTGCGAGACAAATCCAGAAAAGAATCTCGTCTAGTTATTCCCTGTTATCTGCTGTTGGGTCATTTCAAATAATCATCACACTGCCCTCCACTTCAAAATTACGATTTCTCTGTACGCATCTGCCTCTCGGTGCTGCTGTGGTCTCTTCTTATCAAGTTGTCAGGGCAGTGATGGCTTTTGGGAATTAATCACCTCCTCAATGCCCACACTGGACAGGAACTCACAAGACAGTGAAGTTTGCAAGACCAGGGCTGCATTTGGCTAACGCTATTCTGGTATGGGAGTCAATTGAAATTACTTTAAAAATATTTCATTTTTAATTTAGGAAACAGGAAAATCATTCACCATGTTCTGCTGTGGGAAGATCTTTACAAGAGTCTTTGAAACCGTGTCTTAGTCCGTTGGACTGCTGTAACAAAACACTGCAGGCTGGGGGCTTGCAAACTACGGGTATGGACCGCTCGCATTTTGGAGGCTGGAAGCCCAAGACCAGGGCACCAGCAGGGTCCGGTTCTCGTGAAGGCCCATGTCCTGGTTCCCAGCTGGCACCTTCTTGTTGTGTCCTCACATGGTAGAAAGGGCCAGGGATCTCTCTGGAGTCTCTTTCGTAAAGACACTGATCTGATTCATGTGGGCTCCACCCTCATAACTTAAGCACCTCTTGAGGGCCCCTTTTGCTAATACCACCACCTTTGGGGGTTAGAATTTCAACACAGGAATTTCGGCGGGGGTCGGGGGCCAGAAACATTCAGACAGGGAACTGCAAACTCTGTGTCTACAGGAATATATTTTTTACAAGACATTTTTCATTTTCCCTGGCACCATAGTAATCTTTTTTGAAAAATTTGGAAAATCAATGAAGTTTCCAGTGTGTTTGGAGGTTGTTGGTCATTCGGTTGAGGGGCCCATCAAGGGCAAGACCCCTTAATAACCAGGCGACAAATGCTATTTTCTGCTAAAGGGTCGATGAGAAGGGTTAACTTGAATGTTCTCCAAACCTCCCTTCCGTGCCTGCCTCCCTCACGCTGCTCCCAATTGTGGTCGCTGTCATTAGAAGAGTGGAAGACAGCCAAGATCCAGAGAGACCTAACTGAAGCGGACAGTTAAGCAATGATAGTTTTGTTTTCTTCCTACGTGTCCAGAAACAAGACTCATGCTGAGTATGCCCTCACAGGTTTACATGGGGAAAGAAACCTCAGTTTGGGAGATTCAACCTGGAGCACCTGGTTATCACAGAGAGCGGGATACGTTTGAATGTGACCTCAGATGCTGGAAAAGTGGCGGAAGGATTGTTGGCTCCGGTGGTGATTTGGGCTGGAAGAGCTTTGGAACTGGCCATATTTAATTCTTGGATCCTTCATTTTCCTACCAGAAACCCCCTGCTCTGGTGGCAATATGGTGGGCTTCACGGATACCCGGGAGCCAAAGGGGAGGACCTCATTTGCATGCATATTAAATTTGCATAGTATTTAGGAAAAAAGTAAATGGAGATAACCACAATATTTGCCTGGCTTTGTGCCTTCTCTCCTGGCAAACCTTCATAGAAACGGCCTGTTTTGTGGTTTTGAGCTTTTCAGCTATAAAAGTTGGCTTCCAGGCAACAGGGAAGAGCCTAGAGGCTTAGCACCTGCAGTAGCATATTTTTATGAATACTTTTTGAGTCTGAGATAAAGTGACTGTCTCATTAGCCTCTTATCCAAATCACAACTGATTTTTGGCACCACTTGCTCTCTGTATTCTAAAATGTCCCTCGGTTAGAACAGAGTAAAATCTGTTTCTATTTAATTCAAGAAACAGGGAGATGAAGGCAGAATGTGACCGAATCTATAATGTAATTTGTCTGCAAAGCCGCAAGTAGAATGTCTGGCCCCTTCTCCTGAGCACACCCACGTGCTCTGTCCCAGAGGGACAGGTGATGGGTAGAGAGAGGAAGGGTGCGTGGCAGAAACGGGGACACCTTGTCCACTTTCCCTGGACACTGCAGCTTCCCTCACTCCCCTTGCCTGCTCAGGAAAATTCAAGACCTCTCTCCCTTATCTGCTCAGGAAAGTTCAAGCATAGCAGAAGGAACTCTGAATTGTAGACGCAGTGAGGTCCAGCTCACCACGGCCCCTCTGGGGCTTGGTTTCCTCACCCCGGGATGACAGAATACTAGATGGCGCCTGGTTTCTGGTTGCACCCTCTGGGGTGCATCTGTCTGCAGACCCACAGCCGCTCACGTCAAAAACGGTATCTGGGGACTGGCCCAGGGGTGTAGTGGTTAAGGCCACATGCTTCGCTTCTGTGGCCCTGGGTTCATGGGTTCAGATCCCAGGCACAGACCTATACACAGCTCATCAAGCCATGCTGTGGTGGCATCCAACGTACAAAATAGAGGAAGATTGGCTCTAAGTTATCATCTTCCCAGAACACCACAGTCTGTGGTTGTAGCTGGCAGGGTTTGAAGATGGAGAGGCAAGCACAGGGGATGTGGCATCACTTTGAGCTCTAGGTCAGGTTCTTGATGGAGGAATCCACTTAATGGGGTCTCCTTAATAGGGTCAAGTCAGGGCCAGCAGCAAGTGAGGTATTGTGGGGCTTCCAAGTGACAGGTTCCAGGTTCCATCAAAGCCTCAGAACCAGGGATGTGAACTCAGAGCATTGTGGTGTGTGCACGTGCCAGGGCAGCATCACTTGGTTTCGTGACTCTCGGGGCACCAGTCACATTGTGTTTGATGTAACGGAAGCCCCTTAGAGTTTGGATTATTAAGGATGAGGGACCACCTTAGAGACTGGGACCTCAGGGGCAAGGCCCCAGCCTGGTAGTTTTCCTGGGCTGATATCGCTGGGGTGGCGTCTAATTTCCGTTTTCTCTCTACACGGGAGCTATCATCTCCTCATCTTCCTCTTCAATTCCACGTGGTCAACCACGTTCAACCTCAAGGATCCTGAATGTTTATCGCCTCATCCTTAAACCAGATATTGAATAACTCCATCTCAACTGAGAACACACTCATCCATCAGAGCAAATACATTTTTATTGTTTGTGTTTAGTCCTATTGAAATGTGTCTCCCAAATTGTCAGTGCTTTTAGAACATGCCTTGTATAGGGAGGCAGGAAGTATCTCTTGGTTGAAAAAGTGGCATCAATTTTCCAATTGTCCACTTGGAAGGAATGACAAGAAATGTGACTTTTTCTTTAAGTTTTCAAATGCCGACTTGCACGTGTCATCTAGGGAATACTGACTGTGTGCTGGTTAATTGAATGTTGTGGAATAATCTCCACAGTCTCCCAGAGGCAGACGGATTACATTGAAATAATCTGTTTCAGTTTGGAAGTGCTTTCTTATTTAAAAAAATATAGTATCCTCTTCAATTTCTTTATTACATAAACTAAAAAAACCCAAAAAACCAAAAAAACAAACACTGAGAAAAGAAATATCAGCCTATAAATTTCCAAAATACTAGGAAATAGGTACAAGTAAAAGATGGCTTTGTAAGTTTTGAGGTGACCCTCTATAACTCATTCCCAAATATTTTGGAATTTAAACAAATGATCTAAATAGCTGATATTGACTCAACACAGCTTGACATAAGGGAAGCCATGTTGTAGAAAAGAAACCATGTGGTAAGTTTGAATGACCTCTGATTGACTAGCCCAGACAGGCTCTGTAGATTCTGTGGCCCCTCCCAGCTGCTTTAAGATGATAACCTTGTTCTTTTGAGTTCCTTAGGAATGTGATGACCCTGGGCAGACAGCCTATGCTGACCGCCATCATCAAGGACAAGGGAAAGGTCAGGGTTAGGGCGTTGCTCCATCCTCTGATGCAGATCCAGCAAAACAAAGGACTGTCAAGAACCGAGACCAGATGTCTGCCCCACGCGGAGACCAGCCTGTATCTAAGTGGCCTGTAGTCTTTGTTCTCTGAAATGGTTCTTTAGGACGTTAGATTAGTCAGAAATCTTCCCTCTTGCTAGCAAGCTGTAATAACAAAAAAAACCCTTTCTCTCCTACCACCTTGCCTCTTGCCTGTTGGCATGTCTTGCAGCGAGCAGAGTGATGTGGGCTCGGTGAGCTGAGTCAAAAGAAAGATTTCTTGGACTCTCAAGGTCTGGCAGTAGTGCTTCTTTATTCAGAGAATAACATGGGGACAGGACCCATGGGCAGTGAAGAGCTGCAGGCATGGGGACAGGACCCATGGGCAGTGAAGCGCTGCAATGGGTTGAGGGTAGGGCTAAACTTATAAGGCATGGGTATGTGAGTTATTTCTTTACAAGACAAAGGAAAGATCATGTAAAAAAGTCATTAAAATGGTATCAGTGTAGGTGGGGTCTGGTTATTGGGTGGTCCTATAACTTTATTATTTTTATTTTATTTTTTGAGGAAGATTAGCCCTGAGCTAACTCCTGCCAATTCTCCTCTTTTCTCGCTGAGGAAGATTGGCCCTGAGCTAACATCTGTGCCCATCTTCCTCTACTTTATATATGGGATGCCCACCCCAGCATGGCTTGCCAAGCTGTGCCATGTCCACACCCGGGATCTGGACCGGGGAACCTCGGGCCGCTGAAGTGGAATGTGCGCATTTAACTGCTGCGCCACCGGGCCAGCCCCGGTCCTATAACTTTAGATAAGAATCAGATCGGATCAGGTCAGGACGTCCTATGCTTCCTGGAGGATGATGTAGATTAGTCTGTAGGGCAGGACGCCTTGGGCTTCTCCCTGGGGCAGCCTGGATCCTCATCACAGAGGACCTCCCCTTGGGCAGTGGCATAACTACTTTATCCCCATAGCAATTCTTCATGTTGACAGTGGAAAGTGTGGCATGCCCTCCCACATGCATTGTCTTCTTCCTTCCTCTCTGAACTTATTTTATTTAGGCATCTCTTCCTTCCCACCACACCACGTGCCTCTGGGGAGCTGACCCTGTCCTCCTGGCATCAGGGAGGGTTTGACTGGCACCAGGGTAAACCTATTCACTGACCTAACTCTGATTAATGAGTTACGGGGAGAATTCTACCAGAGGGGTTCCAGGAAGATTTTCCTTCCTTCTAGGGGACAGCTGCAGGAGGAGGCCACATGTTGTCATGTGAGCCGCTCTCTTGCTACCAGCCTGAGAAGGAAGCTCACTCAGGGCAACAGAGACAAGGAGGAAAAGTGGGTCCTTGTGGTCCTCGTTGAGCTGCTGAGTCAACACACTCAAGGACCCAGCTGCCCCTTAGGCTCCGAGTGGACATAACAAACCCTTAATTGGATGAGCCCGTTGAGTCTCCATTTTCTGAGGTTGAATGTGGTCAACTGACAGGACGTCTTTGTCAATGACGTGTGGCTGAGTTTACATATATCTCTATTGCAGCATTTATCACATTGTATTCAAGACATTCATTTTCCATCCAAGAAACTGAGCTCCTTGAGGGTAGGGACAGAGCTTTGTTCTCCTTTTACGTCCAGAATTAGGCACAATAATTGGCACACAATTAATAAACGTTTGTTGAGTTGGTTTCCTGGGACACTTTTCAGCATTCTTGTAGGTCCCTCAACCAGCACAGAGACTTCTCTCCATTGATTTCAGAAAGCGGAGAAGATACTGTGCTGGGAAGTTTGAAGGATGCCATGCTGAGTACATCATGGCCCTGTCCCCCCAAAACTTGCAGTCAGGTAGATGAGACCAGTGTGTGTGATGGTGTCTGTAATGATGGCACCCAGTGGTGAGTATTGGGATATCAGTTATCCATCACAGTTGCAGCTGGCTAACCTTAATGGTATAAATAAATAGGGCATTATTTTTTCTAATATAGCAAGAAATATAGAGATTGCTGGCTTTACTTCAGCTCAATATAATCCAGGTGAATGCCTTTTCAATTACTTTGGTATTTTCCTCATGGTTGCAAATAGCTGCTGAAGCTCCATCTATCACATTCTCATTCAGGAAAGAAGAATGTAAAAGGAGTAAATGACGGTCATGTCTCCCCTTTTATTAGGACAGGAAAACCTTTTCAAGAACTGCTACTTCTCCAGAAACACATGATGGGGTCTCACAGGGCAGAATGGGATCAAATGGCCACCCCCAGCTCCAAGGGAGAAGGGGACAATGGCAAATGAAATTGCCCATCACTTGAGATAGGGATGTTGATGCTGGGAAGGAAATGTGGGTTCTGTAAAGGCAACAAAAAATTAGGGGAGGGATATTGGAGAGGCAGCTTTGAGAGTCTACTGTATCTGATGTACAACGTGCTAGAAAGTCTTTGTAAAGGAAGAAGGAATTAATTTCATTTGAGCACAATCAATTGGCAAGAAATCCTTACTCTCACCCACAGCGAGTTTGTAACTTTGCTGTGTGGGTCTTTGGTTTAGACCTTGTATCATTTCCCATTGCTACTGTAACCAATTACCATGGACTTTGTGGTATAGTGCAATATAATTCAATTACCTTACCGTTCTGAAGTCAGAAGTCCCGCACAGCTCCCAGTGGGCTAGAATCAAAGTGCCTGCAGGGCTGTGTTTCTTTCCAGACATGGTAGGGGAGAATCTATTTCCCTGCCTTTTCCAGCTTCTGGGAGCCGCCTGCATTCCTTGGCTCCCGGCCCTTTCCATCCTCAGTGTTCGTGATGCTTAGCGGAGTCTTTTCCATGATGCCGTCTCTCTGGTTCTCCCTCTCTACCTCTTTCTTCCATTGATAAGGACCTTCGTGATTGTGATGGGGTTCATGGCAGGCTGCCTCAAGATGCGCCACTCTGGTATGCAGACTATTTCCAGCTGAAGACAATAAGGCTCAGACTCAGCAAGAACATTTGACCTTTCCCCCTTAACTGCCTAAAAGAAATTTAAAATGAAGGCCTGTCCCCAGGACAAACCATCACCATAGACAACTCTGGGTTTCGGCAGACTGGGAGGATCCTTGCTAAGCCCACTTCTGTCAAAGTTCTATTTGCCAAACATTTGTTTTTCCATTTCCATGTGAATTGCCTTCCTCCCCTTGGAAGCCCCAAACCACTACCCCAAACGTCCTCCTTGTCTGTAGCTGGAGATACTTAAACAGGCAGCCTTGGCCAGACGGCTGAGTCACTCAGTTTCTCCTGAGTTTCTGCCATGTATACATGCTATGAAACTTTGTTTGATTTTCGCCTGCTAACCTGCCTTTTTAATTATTTGACCAGCCATAAGAACCTTAAGGAGAAGGGAGGGGGAATTCTCCCACTTCCCCTACAATTACGTTGGGCCCACCTGAATACCCCAGGGTACTCTCCCCATCGCAAGGGCAGCTGGTTTGCACCCTTGACTCCATCTCTCCCTTAATTCCCTTTTGCAGTGTAAGGTCACATGATCACAGGTTCCAGGGATTAGGAATTAGACATCTTTGGGCAGAGGCATTCATCTGCCTGTCACAGACCTCTGGGCATTGTGGTGCCTGGAGAAAGGGGGAATGAGAAAAGAGAATCGTGTTACCAGAATGACTTTCCCAGAAGATTGTCGTGTAGAGAAAGACTGCTCTTCCGGACACACACAGAACTGATTGGCGTGGTTTAAACTTTCATCACGGGCATGGGAAATGTGGACGTATTTTGAGGTGAGAAACCTCAGCTAAACTAGGATCGGTTTATTTTATTCCCAAAATACCAGCATTGGGGACATAATTCACTGTTAGGCACCTGATATATGAAAGTGAAATTAGTATTACAAATAAATCAGGGCAGTGATTTGAGTTACAAAGAGCTCTACCTTGGGATTTAAAGGAGCCTAACAGATTTACTTGAAAATAAATCAGCTGTGTGATTGTATTTCTGTCACATGCTTACTGGTCCCCAGTTCTGTGCTGATACTGAGGACTCGAGGACGCAGGAAACCTCATGTGACTCCTGCCCCAATATAATGGAGGCAATAACCAAAACATCTCACAGTTAAACGTCTATCTTATCTGTGATAGGTGCTCCTAGGGAGAGGCATATGGTCCCCTGACAGCATAGGCTAGAAGAATGTGTCCCTGTCATAAAGTTCGGGGGTGGGGGGGGGGGGGCGGGTTCTGTGGAAATATGCCTTTTGAGATGTCAAGGGAAGAATGAGTAAAAGTTAAGGAGGTGCAATGGGAGAGAAGAGCTCCCAGACAGAGGGCACATCGTGTGCAAAAGTCCTGTGGCAGAGAGACCCTGGTGAACACCAGGAACACAAAGAAGGTCCCTGTGGCTGGAGCTAAGAGGTGAGCTGGGGCAGTGGGGAGTGGAGGCTGGAGAGAGGCAGGCACAACCTGTGCTGGACAGTGTGGGCTCTGTTGGGTGACATTGTCTTTATTCCAAGAGCAGAAGGAAGACATGGATGAATGCTTAAATGTGGAGATGACAAGATCTTAACTGTGGTTAGAAATCACTTTCGCTAGAGTATGGGGAGCAGATTAGAGAAGGGCTCAGTCCCCAACAGAGTGCAGGCAAAAACCACTGGTGGCATTGAGGAATTCACGGCAGCAGGTAGCGGGAGGGGGTGTGGGGTTTGGGGTAAGGTCATGGCAGTTACAGCGGTAGCAGCAGCCAACCCGAGCAGAGAGGTTTCATGGGGCCAAGCCGTGACCATCTCATGTATGTCTCATGGCAACCCTTAGGGTAGATGATAACATCATCCCATTCTCCAGATGAGGAAGTGGAAGCAGAGGGGAGTATGAGGCTTGCCCCCAGTCAGCCTGTTACGAAAGTGTCAGAGCCAGGACTCAGACTGGCAGGCTGACCCCGGAACGCATGCGGTCCACGTGGGGAGTAGTTGCTAAGTAACTGAGGGCATCCTCAAATGGTGTTTGTTTGGTTTTTGAAAAGAGGGGATTGTAAAAACCATCACTAAATAAATAAATGGTCTCCAAATAGACATGGAAGCATGGACATCACGCACACGTAAAACTTGAGAATCAACTTGTTGGAAATTAGAATGCCAGGGCCAGATGAGTGAGGGGAAGGTGGCCAGAGAGCAGAGACAAGAGGGCAGACCACCCCTCCCTTATTGTCATCATATGGGTATGTGGTCCTCACTTGAACAGATACTCTGGTTTTTTCAAGAGATGCCAGAAATCTGGAATTTGCTTTAAAATCTCCCTATTTTTATATGTTGGCAATTAATTCAATTTAGTTTTTAACGTTGTGCAGGTCAGTCTTGAAAGAAGCAAAGGGGGTCCAGAACAGACCTTTGTGGACAGTGCGACCTGCAGCCATCAGGCGAAACCTCCAGCACTGAACCTGGTTTGGGATTTGAGCTGCACTGATTGGTTCAGACGAGAGGTGTCTGTGCTGTGCCCTCTGCCGGGTGGGCCCAGTGGTTGTTGGTTCCAAGTGTTTTTGGCAATCCTCCTGACTCAAGGCCTGAGGGATCAGCTCCTGCTACTTAAGACATGGACGTCCTGTCTGAGTCCAGAGGCACGGAAGAACAAACTTGCATAATTGAGCATGAGGCACAGGGCTCGAAGCCTCCTGGTGTATTGAGGGCATCATCCATCCAAGACAATGGATGTCTTTCCTCCCTCCACTAATGTCTCAGCTCTGTGAGGAATTTAAACCACCACTTTGAATTACAGATTTAGGAAGGAAACCAATAACAGGTGAAAGGAAGTATAACCCTTTCTCCCGAGAAAGTGCGGCCATCCAGTAATGACGCATGGACGCGATTCCCATTAAGCTAGTGAGAGTTATCTTTGCAAACAGAGGCCACACAAAAACACGTTGCCTGTGTACTGGGTTAAGAGATGAGGATCCTCTTAATGTTTCGTGTGATGTCTTGTAATCCTAAATAGACTTATGAAGTCCGTTAAGCAATATAATGAGGGGGAAAAAAAAACCTCCTTGAAGATACATTGATTTTCTATTGGCAGAAAAGAAGCAAGTCTTTCTTTACTCCCAGGTCCTACGAGGATCTGCCAGTTCCAAATGCTGACACGTTCGGAGAAAGAAGGGTCTCTGCTTCAGGTCCCTCCAGGACTGAGCCTCAGGTGGGGGTCTTTGTAGTGGAAGAAATCATGCACCAAAACCCACGAGAAGCATTTTCTTCAGGGCAATGGACTCGCGCTGTATTTGACGTAAGCAACATGCTTTTTCTTTATCAGGTAATAGGGCTCTTAGTTTTGTACGTATTTATTGGTGGTGGTAAAAAAAAAAAAAAAAAGTCAGCTCTTCAACTGTAAACCAGACATGGGCAGACGTTAGGTCAGTGTCTATCATGGTCATGGTCAGTGACTACCGTGGCCCGGCACGCTGCTTGCATCAGTAGGCTCGAACACAGCGTGTCGTTTTATACCAAGGATCACAGGCTTTTTCTGTAAAGGAGCAGCTAGTAAATATTGTAGTCTCTGAGGGCCATTCAGTCCCGGTTGCAATTACTCAACTCTGCCATTGTAGTGTGAAAGCAGCCGTGTAGAATAATAGTAAATGAATGGGCGAGGCTGTGTCTCAATAAAACTTTATTTATAAAAGCAGACAGCAAATGGAATTTGGTTGTGGCCATGGTTTTCTGTCCCCTGCTTTACACCACAAAGGTTCCAACTCATTTGTTAACTGGGACATTATAGAATCATTATACATAACAGATATTTGGAATGTTATAGAATTATTATTTCTTAATAACATAACTACTGTTAGGTTGTAAACTTCAGAAGGGCAGGTTGCATCTCTTTTTTATAAACCAGTGACTATCCATGTCCTAGCAGAATGCTGAGATCCAGGGGCTGCTCTTGCACACATCCATGGAATTTGTGTTCTAAATCTCAAGGCTTAATCTGATTTCTAAATGTCTTGTATTTGTAAAAATTGATGAGATATAGCAAAATGATTGTGAACTGAGACCTCAGTGACCTGGGTCCTAGTCCTTGCTCTGCCGTGGATCTTGGAGAATCACCTCTTCTGTCTGTGTAACATCTTGCAGTTAAAACGAAGCTGCTAGACCAGATCAACCTTGCCCAGAGCAGCACCCACGCACCCCTGTGGCGACCCAGGGTGCCTGCAAGTTGCACCAGACACGACCCTAAGTAGCAATAAAGCACATATTCCCGTTTCAATGTGCCTCCAGTGCTTTCATTTACATCAAGGAGGGAGTTTGTTTGGTGCAGGTCAGTTTGTAATACTTTTTAGAGAAGAGCCAAACTCTGGGGGCATATTAGAAGCCTCTAAGGAACAGCGGTCCAAACAGGGGAACGCAGATTCTGTGTAGGAAGAGCAGCAGGCTGAACCTGGACGGTGTTTCCATGTAGAAGTGAGAGCCTGGTGCCTCCAGAAACAACGTGTGGGCTATACAAGGCACGTTTGTGAACTGATCCCCTGAGTCGAGAGTTTTTGACCTCAGTCTCTAAGAACAAGTGAATATCAGAGATATCAAGGAAAAGAAGGACAGGATGTCAGTGGGAATTAGATCAAAAAGAAAAATAGTATGTCATTTTTCAATTTATCTTTTTTTTTTGCTACTTATTATTATTTATTTATTTTTTTTGCAAAAGACTAGCCCTGAGCTAACATCTGTGCCCATCTTCCTCTACTTTATACGTGGGACGCCTGCCACAGCATGGTGTGCCAAGCGGTGCATAGCTCTGCACCCAGGATCCAAACTGGCGAACCCTGGGCCGCCGAAGTGGAATGTGCGAACTTAACCGCTGCGCCACTGGGCTGGCCCCTCAATTTGTCTTTATTCTGAGAATTCAGTCTAACAGCTGGAATGAGGGCCAGACTGAGGCTTAAGAGAAAAGATAAGATGAAGGATTAGGGCTTATCCAATCCTTTCAAAAAGATTTCTACCAGCACATAATGCAATTTTTGCTCAGTTATTGACCACCATTTTATTTAAAGATTTTGCTTCTAATTTTCCTCCCCTCCGTCCTCCCACAGACTTGACATTAGAAAAACTAAGTTCTATTCTTAGCTCTACTATTTACAAGCTATGTTGTATCAGGCATGTATCTTAGATTCTTTTCTATAAATGACGATGATAGCAATTTTTGTGTTTGAATCATTTCAAGCAAAGTAGTATAATCCCAACTCAAATTGTCTTAAACAAAAAAGGAACATTCTCTTATTCAACAGCAGGAAGTCCAGCCTACAACAGGCTACAGAGTTGATTGATTCAGAAGCTCAGTGGTGTTAGCAAGGATCCAGGCTCTTTCAATCTCTCTGGTCTACCATCCTGGGCATTTCCTTCATCCTCAAACAGGTAGCAGGACTGCTATAGCAGTATCATTTATGGCATCTAGACATAACATCCACTGGAACAAGAGAAACCATTTCTTTCCAATGACTCTCTGTGGAATTAATACATTTTTTTTCACCAAGAACTTCCAGCAGAACTTCTGTCTCCTCGGCAGATACCAAGTCACATTCCGTGGATGAGCCAATGAATGCCAATGAGAACCAATTACCATTACACCAATTAGGCCTGGCCCTTGAGCTGCAGTAGGGTGAGCTTGCCCCAAGGCTTGTGGCTCTGTGCAGGAGTTGATATCTGAATAAGATTGGGATTCCACAGGGAGCAAGAGAGAGTGATGGTTGCTGGGCAGGCAATCAACAAAGTTGCCCACACAGACCTATTTCACTGTCGTCACTATAAATTACCCTGCACATGTGGGCTAGGATTATTGTTATAAGTTTGGGAACCTATAGACAAAAATCACATAATTAATCCTACTAGATCATCTATTCTATTGGATCAGTTTTGTCTATGCTCCTGGTTTTATTAAACCTCCTGTAACTTAGCAATTCTAATTAGAGCTTCAATAAAGGGTCATATATTGTTAGAGCTAAAGAAGATCTTGGAGAATATTTTCTTCAAACTCCACTCTAAAATAGCCCACAGCTTGAGAGGGGAGAGCAGGTTAAGTGGGAGAACAGTACTTTTCTAAATAATCTGAGTTAATGCAATTTTCCCTGTGAGTATCACTGGGCAACATTATAGGAATTTCCCTTCCTTCTTTGTTTATAACTTGTCTTTCTGATCAAGATTGAAGTGTGAAAGTGAAAGATATCTGTGTTGGGATAATATTTTGAAATACTGACTGGTATTTCTTCTGAGTGTTTCTTTTCATCTCTTGACCCTCCCCACATTTGGATATTCAGACTCTGGAAATTTGTTGCTTTGGAGAGGAATGTTAAGTCAGAAAAAAGGCTTTTGAGACTCAAAACTCTGATCCCTGATTCTGCTTTCAGCCAAGATAAAATAAGAGGGGCAATATTTACCTTGTCTCCTGAGACAACAACAAAAAAACATACAAAATATATGAAATTATGATTTTCAAGATATTGGACACCAGGCAATGAAGAGCAGTGATTTCTGAGAGACAAGAAACAAATGAGGTGAAGCCTATGATTGTTCCAGCTTAATGTTGCAGAGAGATTCAAGATGGTGCAGAGAGATTCCAGACCATGGAGCAGAGAGGGAGAACACAGGTAGGGCCTGGAGGTTTTGGGAGATGGAGTTGGGAGGCCAGGCAGCTAGAATTTGCAGTGCAGAGAACCAGAGTGTAGGAAGCTGCACAGAGAGAGACTCTGGAGATCTTCAGAGGGTACACGTACTGCACACAGCTGAGTACTGATGAGTGCATGTGTGTGAGGAGGAAACACTTCTCACATCATTTTATGAGCCCAGTATTATTCTGATACTGAAATATTACAAGAAAAGAACATTATGGAATGAATATTCCTCCTGAAATAGATGTAAAAATTTAGCAAATAGAATTCAATGATATATAAAAAGGAAAAAAATGCATCGTGATAAAGTGAGGCTATCCCAGGAATGCAAGGTTGGTTCAACACAGGAAAATCAATCAATGCAATTCAACAAATTATCAAACTCAAAAAGAAGACAATGATCATCTCAATAAATACACAGAAAGTAGTTGACAAAGTGGAACAGGTATACCTAATCAAAACTCTCAACAAACTAAGTATGCCTTTAACTTGATAAACAGCATCTGTGACAGTGTACACATACTGGTATTCATACCATTCCTACTAATAGCATGAGTACTCACATTACTTATCTATCACAACTTACTCATATCATACTAAATGACAAGAAACCGAATATCTTCCCTCTGAGATCAGGGACAAGAGATGTATTGTGGGGCCCCAAGCCCATCCCTAGGTTCATGATTCACTAGGAGGATGCACAGGACTCAGCATGTAATTGTACTTATGACTGTGATTTATTACAGTAAAAAGAGATAAAGCAAAATCAGCAAAGGGAAAAGACACTTGGGAGTATCTGGAGCAAACTGGGGTCAACTTCCAGAGTCCTCTTCCAGTGGAGTCACACAGGATGCGCTAAACTCCTCCAGCAGTGATTTGTGACAAGATGTGAAGTGTTGTCCATCAGGGAAGCTCACTAGAGCTTCAGCACCCAGGCTGTTTATTGGGGGCTGGTCATGAGGCACCCTCTGCTTGGCCGGTACCCAAACTCCAGACACCTAGAAGGAAAGCACGTGTTCAGCATAAACCACATTATTTGCAGAGTTTAGGTGCAAGGAATCACCTTCACTGGACGCCAGATAAGGGCTTCTCAGGAGTGCATCTCAGTTGTCTTTTTTACACAGGAGAGAATGCTGGGCTGGACTTTACACCATCTTAGGAGGAAAATGTTGGTGAATGTCTACACAGCGGCTGCTGTAAAATTTAGATTAGAGCTACATCTGCTCTGTATCTTATCAACATAAAATTGAATTGCTCTTTAAGGCTGTTGACTCAGAAGGGCAAAGAAATTCTCTGATTATTAAAAAGTTTAATATATTTAAGATCTGCTGATCTGTGAAGTTGAGATCATGAGTGTTTGTGAGAGAAAAGTGCATTTGTTAAGATGGTTGCCGTGGAAACATATGTTTGATGTGCTGTGGTGTCAACCAGAAGGTTGGTAATTAACCTACTGTGTATCACCCTGGCTTGATCCTAAAACGTCACTACTATGTAAATAACCTGCCTTTAACTAGGAAGATGGATGCCTCCTTTGTCCTGGACATTTCTCTTTATAGACCTGTGTGCAGATTCCTGGTGAGTCTGACAGACGAATTCCTAAAAAGCAGTGCATATTAGTACAAATTAGCTTCCCACCATCACCCTCTTTACATGGAAGTGTCCACATCATTGTCAGCTCATGAGGGCCCTCCTGTAGGCACAGGGACACAAAAAGATTAAGGAGAACCTTCTAAATGAGGAGCCAGGGGAGATGTGCTCACGTGTGAAACCCTCTTGGTCAGCCTTTTGCACAATGTGGTACATTGGAAAGAATAAAGAGACAGGATTAGTTATACAGGACTTTCTTAACCAGAGGGAAATTGGATATTGTGTTATATTTCCCTCACTCCATTTAAGTGTGCATAGTGTGTGTTGTAAGATGCTACAAATAAACCATTTGCCCACACAAGGACTTTTAAGCATCATAAACAATCTTTGCCAAGCTCACTGCCCTCTTCCCAGGCGCTTCCTCCCACTGAGGTCACCGGGATGAGCTGGGGCAGGTGGGTGTTTAAGAACATTGCTTCTGGTCAAGTGACTGCAGTGTTCAAAAGAAATCTCACAAAAGGGATCTGCAGAGCCATTTTCTCTCACCCAAGCTATTTCCGCAAGGCCGATGCTTTCATGATTTTTTTTCCAGTACAAACCAGAAAGTAAAAAGTCTAGAACAAAGACATTTGTGCATTTTGTGCTTCTGTGTTCACCATCATCCTGACCCCCTTTACCCATCATTTTAGGGACAAAGAAGTTTCCCAGCTTCATTGGCTGATGATATGTAAAGAGGCTTTTTAAAAGTACCTGATGTGCATGTGGCATTATTCTCTTGTCACACATTCAATTCTTTGGGTGAACCTTGGCGCAGAACATCATTTGAATGAAATGCTTTGCAAGTCTTAGCTGAAGAGATGTGATCAGCATTGCTGTTCAACAAATGGTTACGGATTTACTAAACCATGATTACATTTATATAGAAAAAACTTTGCATGAATAAAAAGGAATAAATATAATTAGTATTTGGAAGGGCAAGAACGGCTGAATAAAAATGTTCATCTTTTATTAATCACATACATTTTGCATAAGGAGATTATTTTTCCTGGTTTGGGCTAACATCACAGAATTATTGTACATAATTGTGGGAACAGTTGGCCTGTGACAATTTAATGGTATTTTGCAAAACCCTCATTTTGCAAGCAGCTCATATCAGCCGACTTCTCCCAGTTGTTTTCTTAACTGCAAATAAGTTCTGAGGACCCATTGACACAAGCTAGCAGTTCACATGCAGCTGTTTGTGTTACTAGCTCTCATCTAATCATCTCATTCTGTCCAGTTTCCACTGAGATGCTGCAAACCGGGAGAACAAAAGTCTGCGACGATGGGCGATGGTCCCTGGCTTCACTCTTAGCATTTGACGCTGGGCATCTGTTCATCTCACATCCAGGTTCACATCTCCTTAGCTGATGCATTAGTTTGCTGGGGCGGCCATAACAGAGCACCACGAACTAGGCAGCTTAACTGACAGAAATGTATTGTCTCACTATTCTGGAGGCTAGAGGTGCAAGATCAAGGTGTGGGCAGGGTTGATGCCTTGTGGACGCTCCAAGGGAGATTCTGGTCCATGCCTCTCCTCTAGCTTCTGGCAGTGGCTGGTGCTCCTTGGTGTTCCTGATCTTCTAGAACCATTAGAATCATCCACCCAATCTGTGCCTTCATCTTCACACGGCATTCTCTGTGTGCGAGCATGCACCTGCCTGTGTCTCTCTCCAGATTTCCCCTTCTTCTAAGAACACCAGTCCTACTGGATTAGGGCCCACCCTAATAACCTCATCTTAACTAATTACACCTGCAATGAGCCTATTTCCAAATATGGTCATATTCTGAGGTCCTGAGGGTCAGAATTTCAACATAGGAACTTCCAGGAAACACAATTCAACCCTTAACAGCTGATCACATATGAAAGCTCCTTGTGCTCAGATGCCTGAGGACCTGAAGCACAGAATCACACACACAGTGAGGACTGAGCTTTTAACCAAGCTTGGTGTCCACACTGGATATGATTTCAGAGGCAAACCGGCAGCCCGCCCAGTGCTGACACACCGTGCAAAGGGGACCACAGAGAAGACAGTCTGCTTCAGCTCGAAGTGTCCTGCAGTGTAGACAATTGCACATGGAAATAAAGTTATCTTTTTAGTTTGTCTCTAAAGATCCTCATGATTGCCAGTGCAAATTTCCTTTAACAATCCAATGACATTTTCCTCCAGCAAAGGTCTCTTTACTCTAGGCCTCTCAAGGTCTGAGGAGTAGAGCAAGTATCTATTCTTTGGTCTGCTCACCAACCTGTTTCCCATCCTCTACCCCATTTGTAACAAGAGCATCGAGATTCTTCTTTGTGGCCTCCAGTCTTTACCCCTTTGGTCTTCGTGGTCTGGGTAGGGGACAGGCATGTGAATGTAGGCAGTTAAAGCACCATGCCACCAGGCCACAGTGACAGCCCAGGAAGGGCACATGGATCTCAGCCCTGGGACTGTTGCTGGACTATTGGGAACGACGAGGTCTCTTCCTGCTGGCTGCTAAGTTGGTAGGATGTGTGTCCCAGCAGCTAGAGGCCACCACATGGAGCACATCTGCCTCAGAGCAGACCCAACAGACGGGAGTGGAGCTAATCGATGGAGAGAGACAGAGAGAACTGTTCTATTACTTGGGCCCAGGATCCAGCCATACCTGAAGCATGACTTTCCATAAATTATTCTGTTAATTCAGCACATGAACCAATGCATTCCTTTTTTTTTGCCAAAACTAATTTGAGATGGGCTTGTCACATGCAACAAAAGACCTGATTAGTATGAATAGCATGGGATTTTTAGGAAAAATATTACCTCGAGGTAATATAAAAATGCACACTTTTTTTTAAAGTCCATTTTAAACAGGTATCTTTCATTAGACTCGTCTTCTGAGACTTTTTTAGTTCTGTGGAGTCAAGGTGCAAGAAATATTCAAATATAAGATGAGTTCCTTCCTACCCCCAAAATTCTCTCTCATAACTAAGTCATTATATATTTGAGTCCATACAAATTTTCACATATTATAAAGGAGTCTCTCAATTTCTTAATTTGAACAGCACTTTGAGAAAGACATAGCAGCCTAAGCAATCCCATTTGGTTTATGCATTGTTTCATAAAAATTTATGGGGGGCCGGCCGGGTGGCGCAGCGGTTAAGTGCACACATTCCTCTTCGGTGGCCTGGGGTTTGCCAGTTCGGATCCCCAGTGCGGACATGACACCGCTTGGCAAACCGTGCTGTGGTAGGCATCCCACATATAAAGTAGAGGAAGATGGGCACGGATGTTAGCTCAGAGCCAGGCTTCCTCAGAAAAAAGAGGAGGATTGGCAGCAGATGTTAGTTCAGGGCTAATCTTCCTCAAAAAAGAAAAAAAAATTATGGAACATTTCATAAATCATTTCTTACAACTTAATAGGAAAAAGAGAATATTTTAAAATTGTTATGGTCTTTTAATTAATATGCTTTAAATCTGTATGCGTAATTAAATTAATCAATTAATGAGCAATAATAAAAATTTGGATACTTCATTCACAGTCAAAAGATAAGTAACAAATTTTCATTAAGAAAAGCAAGTTTAATTGGGTTAATAACTTTCCAAAATGTTTTCCAAGGATTATTTATAGATGCTCTGAAAAAAAATCCATGACCAAACACACGTAGCCAACGCTGGACTAAAGAAAGGTAAGTCTGTTCTTACGATAGACTTTATATTTTAGAACAGTTTATAGAAAAATTGAGAAGACGGTACAGAGAGTTTCCATATATACCCACTCAACTTCCCTTATTAGGAACATCTTATATCTGTATGATATATTTGTTACAAGTAATAAACCAATATCGATGCCTTATGTTAACTAATGTCCACAGTTTATGCGGATTTTGGTTTTTATCTGGTGTCCCTTTTCCGTTCCAGGATCCCATGGAGGACCCTGTGTTATATTTAGGCCTCATGTCTCCTTACGCTCTTCTTGGCTGTGGCAGCTCCTCAAACTTGTTGTTTTGATGACCTGGACAGTTTTGAGGGGTCCTGGTTAGACATCTTGTAGGAGGCCCCCCTAGTGGAACTTGTCTGGTGTTTTCCTCATGCTAAAACTCGATTATGGGTCACTGAGAAGAAGACCCACAGATGCAGTGCCACTTTCATCACATCATGTCAAAGGTACTTATTCTCAGTGATTTATCACTGTTGATGTTGACCTTGATCACCTGGCCGAGGTCCTGACGAATGAGGGTTCTCACTGTGGAGCAGCTCTTCTGCATCTCTCACCGCTCTCTCCTCTGGAACGAAGTCACTAAGCACAGCCCACCTCTAAGAGTGTGGGTTATGCTCACCCAACTTGAGGGTGGACTATTTACGTAAGTTATTTGGAATGCTTCTGCATGAGTTAAATCCTTTTTATGGTGAAGGAATTTCCCATCCGTGAATAGTCTAGTCCTAACTGTGAATCTACGCAGGGAAAGACAGTCCCAAATTTAATTTGAGCACACAACGTTTTTAGGCAGGTGTCTTGTGGAATTGGCATAGCATTTCGAGTAACCTTGGTTTCTCATCATGTCAAATCAAATACATTTATGCTGGCAAGAACACACACTCCAAGGAAAGAGAAATTTTAAATTAACAAAATAATAATCGAAAAACCATGACATTATACACATATGCGTTACACACACACACACACACACGGACATATATATATATGTCATATTTTGATGGATGAAAAAAAGGGAACTAAGACCTAAGATGAGAGTTTTTTATATACTAGGCGACACGCAGGGCACTTTAAATGTGTTGTCGCATTTATTTTCTTAACAGACCCACAAGAAATGTATTACTCACTCTTTTTTTTTTTGATAAGTAAGCTGAGGCTCAGAGAGTTTTAGTGAATTTCTCAAGACCACACAGCCTATAAGTGGCAGAGCCAGAATTCAGCCTGAACCTGTCAGACTAAACCTCCCGCTCTTTCCACTGCCCACCGTTGCCCTGTGTTTGCAGACAAGATGTGAGTCAGGAGGAGGTTTCTGTGGGGCAGGCTGGTAGGAGAGGAGAAGGTGGCGTATTAGGAGATGCTATATGGAAACAACACAGGGAACTCAGCCACAGGAAATGGGTTCTCTAATAATGAGGTGTTTACGCCAGCAGACACTGTTTGCAGCAGGAAATAACAGGAATCCTTGTGGCAGTGGCATGGATGCCTAAGGATGGCTTTATCTTCTCATGTAACAGTAAGCCCAGAGCTAGGAGTTCATGGTGGAGTGCTCTCAGTGCTGTCCTTAAGAACCCAGCCCCTTCTTTCTTCTTTCCCCAACATCCCGTACCTGTGGCTTTCATCTTCCTGGTCACAAGATGGCTGCCCCATCT
The DNA here is from genome assembly GCF_021613505.1 of Equus quagga. Taxonomy (NCBI): domain Eukaryota; kingdom Metazoa; phylum Chordata; class Mammalia; order Perissodactyla; family Equidae; genus Equus; species Equus quagga. The sequence goes on along the minus strand of NC_060281.1, from coordinate 68,236,386 downwards.
CCAGCCATCATATACACATTTCTGGCAGGAGACAGAGGGATGCTAAAGTCCTTCTCCTCACAACCCGTGTATTTTTATTTGAGAAGAGATGCTTCTCTAGGTGTTCCCACTAAAATCTCAATGGTCCGCATTAGGTCATAGAGCTGCCCCCAGCCACAATGGAGACTGCAAGGGTGAACATTCTGCTTTTCAGTCTATAACAGAGGAAGGCAAGAGGCAATGGAGTTGTGAATGATTTTAGAGTAGATAATCCAAGGTGTCTGCCACAGGGTATTACAACCTAATGAAAGAATTCATGCTTCTGGGACCCTAAACCAGGGAACAAAAATTCCATACTGTATTTAGAGTATATCTGAGATGGTCTAAAATTTGCAGATTATTTTGAATACTAATTTTAACATGATGCCTCAAAACAGTTTTCATTAGCAGTTGAAGAGTGACACGTGATTATTCCAAGAGGCAGGCATCCTTTGAAAGGAGTGGGACAGGGGATCCATTCAAGGACGGGGGTGAAATGGTGTTCAATGGGAGTTTACTACCCAACGGTGAAGAGCAGAGCAAAGAGCTAGTGGCATCACTAAGGATTTAGCACTTCAGCTCCGTTCAACAGTAAGGGAAGGACACACGGACTCTGATGACAGCTGACATCAACCAGTTCCACCGTTTGCCACACATGGAAACTTGGGATGTGTTACAGCATTTAAATGGGAATCTTTTTTTCTGAAAGAAGTTGTCATTCCGCCTGACTCGAGTAGGTTCTTCATGAGGGCGGATGCTCCTTATGTTACTTATTGATGATTAGGGAGGCAGACGGCGGCAGGCACGCCGTGCTGCATTTGAAGGAGAGCCATGCCCGTTTCTTTCCTCATAGGTACTATTTGCTTGTGGATCGCTGCCTTAGACAAAAGTTAAGATGAGCTGTGCACTAGGCTCGAAAGAATTGTAAGACTTTAAAAGTGTTTGTGACACTGTAACAGCTTGTGAACAAGTTCCTTTACTCAGGTTGTCAGTAAATCAAAGTCACCGGGGGAAGCTGGAAGCATGCATGATTTGAATGTTGACATATCAAGCTTTTCTCCAGGGCTTCCTTAGAATCTTCTGCCAACCAATGAAGTCTTAGTTTTTTTTATAGTCAAGAAGAGAGTAGGGGATTGGAGGGAAAGTGCAACTGCGAAACATTTAAGATTACGAGAATGGGTGCTCCTCAAGTACAATCGAGACCAAAGTAATGGTAACGTCTTCCGTCTCAATCTTGACTTGTTTTGTTAGAGAGGAATGTTTTACTTTTGGGAAGAGAAAGCTAAAAGATTCCATTTATATGAAGTTTAAGGAGGTGTAAAGTTAACTGAAGGTGATGGAAATCAGAAAAGTGGTTAGTTTTGAAGCGCTGGCTGTTTTCTTAAAAAGGGCATAAGGAGTTCCTGGGGTGAGAGATATGTTTTCTGTATTGATCTGGTGGTGCTTCTGCTGGTGCATAGACAGGCTGAAGGGGCAGTCTTACTCAGGGCAAGCTCTTCTCCTGGGCTTTACAGGAGAACTGGAGAGGGGGTGGTGCCTCCTGAAGCTTCATCCCAGATCTCGGACCTGCTGCTTCTGGCCCCATTCCATCCACCCAAGCGAGTCACACGGCCAAGCTCAGCATCAGTGGCTCTCCTCTAGTTGGGGGAACTGCAAAGCCACGTGGCAAAGGGCGAGAGTGTACATAATAAACACAGGGAGTGCAAGGAGCATTAGGAATAATGATCCACTCTGCCACGGTGAGTTATTCTCTCCAACTCTGTATGCAACATCTTGCAGTGGCAATCACTCCCTTTAATGTGGGCCAGGCATTGTGCAAAGACATCACATGAGTACTCTCGGTGTATCCTCACAGCAACCCTGGCAGCTAGGCACAATGCACACCCCCACTTATACATGAGAAGTCAGAGCTTCCGAGGGTTTAAGCAAATTCCCGGGGTTGCACAGGGCTTAAGTGAGGGAGCTGCAAATCAGACCAACAGTCTGACTCCAGAGCCCGGACGTGTCTCCCTCTCCTAAATTGCACTTACCAGGGGTCACGTGGGAGCCTCTGCTTCTTGATCATTTTGACAAGCCTTTTATCGAGTATCTTCTTGTAACAAACCTTCTTCTAGGTGACAGAGGCAGTGGTGAATCCAGCATACGAGATCCTGCCCACAGGAGTGGGTGTTCCAGTAGGGAGGGTACGTGGTGATAAACACATGAAAAAGTAATATAATTTTGACTCATGATGTGTTCTTCCTGCAAGAAGGCAGGGCGATGGAATAGTATCTGCAGGGCGTCAGGAGTGAGTGAAGGATACGTGCCTTTACGTAGATCGGGAGGCAGGGAGGGTCCTTTGAGGAGGCAATATTTTATCTGAGACCTGAGTGTTGCTGAAGACCCAGCCATGCAAAATCTGGGGAAACGGTGATGCAGGCAGAAGCGCGTGCAGAGCAAGTGGCGTATTTGAGGACCAAAGATAAGGTGATTGTGCTTAGAAACTACTCAACTCCTCATGGCCTCAAGCTCTTCACCTGAAAAATGGGGACTAAACTTTCTGCAGATACACCTTGGCAAGCGGAACCGTAATCCTATGTGTAAAAACTCACAGTATATTTAGAAGTAACACAGAAATACAAGAGACTATGATGACCCAGACATGAATGTAACTACTTATAAAATTGAGATGACTTTTGACAATGGATTTTGCCGCTTGGTGTGCAGGTGTCGCTCCAGGGTAGCTGGTGTCTGCTATGGTGCTTGTTAGCTATCAGGCTGTGATCAGCGTCTCAGAGGGCTAAGGCCACATTTATTAGCTTCCTATTGCTGCTGTAAAAAATTACCAGAAATTTAGTGGCTTAAGACATATGCCAGACATTCTATTCTACATGCGTTATCTCATTTAGAGGCAGGGAGAGTAGGATGCCCAGCGCAAGGTCCCGCAACTGACGTGACTCAGGACCCACATTGGAGCCCAAATCTTTCGGGGGTCTTGAGTGGGATACCCTCCATCTTGGCGAGAAAGAGAGAAACCTATCTCAGAAATGTCACGTGTGACCTCCGAACACTCATTGGTCTTGTGGCATCAGTTCAGCCCAGCGGGAGAGCTGTCTAAGGACTTCAGCTAAATGTTCTCTTGCCCTTGAGCTTATGTTTGTGAGAGAAAGTATATTCAGTGCATCGGTCGCTTAACTCAACTTATAAATAATATATCAGAACGAATCTCAAATCATTATTCTCTGTTACTAAGAGCTTACATTTTATCCATGTTAACAAAGCCTTAACAGAAAGCACTGTAACGACTTTCGAGATGGGAAATGTGAGCCAGGTTTGAGCTTCTTGGGGCGGGGGGGCGGAGGGGGGGTGTTGTTTTCTTTCCTCAGCCTTGCCTCCACCTCCACATGCACTTTATTCCACTTTTCCCTGTTCTTTTCCTTTCTATTACTTTTGTAATCTCTTCATCTCACTTCTTCTCCACTCAGGAAGATGATATGATCCTTTGGGTTTTGGTTCATGAAAAATAACTATATAGAAAGAGGATCCCTCCAACCATTAATTCTGCCCACTGGCTTATGTGCAAATCTCTACCGTTTTGTGTTTAAATATCTATATTCCAACACAGAATTGCTGCTACTGCCCAGCTTGCTGCTGGCCTGTGTCTGTACTTTTATTACAATGACCTGTCTGATTACGTCCCTCTTTGAGGTCAGCACGATATCTTTCCCATTCCAGGTAACACTGACCACCCTTTCTATTATGGAAAAAAATAGTTATGCTCTAGGTATTGCAAAATTACAAAGCTTTAATGTGTGCATATTTGCTGATTCTCTGATTTTTGAGTAACTTAGAAGGGAATCTTAAAGAATTTGGGAACACATGAAGGTGTTTATAGCATGGACAAAATACAGCTGTTTAAAGACAGTCTTTAACTTTTCCATAACTGTTAAGCATATATCTCCTTCAGTCTCATCTCTGAAATGGTAATAAAAATAGCTCCGCCCTCCTGGGAATGCTATGAAGATTACATAAACTGAGAGAGAGAAAGTACTCAGAGGGGTACCACACACACACACACACACACACACCAGCAAGCTGCTATTACGTTTGTAATACGGTAATAAAGTAAAGTGGAACCCCCAGGACCAGTTCAACAGACCCCATCTTATCCACAGCGTAACTGAGAGTGGTTTTTGAGGAACTGAGACCCTCGTCCAGTGCAGGCTGGTTGAGACCACTCACTCATCAACTGGGCCTGTGCAGATGCTCGACAAGTGACCTATTTGACGTCAAGGAGCTAAAAACTCCACCCTCAGATCATGGTAATGCCGCCATTTTGTGAACATGCTTCCTGTGAAGAGACGTGAAGCTGGACTATGCTTGGGTGGATCATCAGTTACTTCCTTTCCCCTCCCCTCCAACCATCTATCTCCACACTTCAGACCACCATGCCCGTCATCATCCCACAAATCATGCCCCCAGCCCTGGATCGGGGAGGCAGATCTGAGAGCGTGTGCCCCTGTCTCCTTGCAGATTGACCTAGCAGTAAAGCTGATTTCTTTTCCCAAAAACTGATGTGTAATAATTGGCTTTTTGTTAATGTGCATTGGGCAAGAGAACCCCAATTTTGTGTGGTAACAATACTAACAGCACCTCCCCATTGAGCTGAGGCCACCATCAAAGTGGAAATGCCCAGCGTCCGGTACCTAGAGAGTGACCAATATCAGGACTCATTCCTAGTGCTGTCAGCATGATTATTCCAGGTCAAGGCACATGTATCAAGGCGATTCTGACCCTGGTGGAATCAGTTTCAAGTTGTCAACAAGCTGTGAGTGATGACGTGGTCTGCAAGGCAAACTGTCAGGCAGAAAAAGGGTCCTTTCCACCAGGAAACACTACAGATCCAAGAAGCTCTCATGGTTTCATAGCTCAAGCCATTCCTTGAGGCAAAGATGAATATGACATTTTTACATCTTGAGATCCATTCTGCAGTTTTATGAAGTGCCTATCAGCAGCTGTTACTAGTATCACATCAGGAAATCACTCTGTGGGGATTTCTGAGGGTCTCTCTGGAGCGGCCTGGAGATGAGTAGCAGGGGGAGAGGGGACCAGCCTCCAGTCTTGGGCAGAGATGAGGAAGTGAAATGCCTTTGCGTCCCCTGAGACGCCAGCCCTGCAGTGACGCAGGCTCAAGCCATCTGCTGAGAGCAGTGACAGGGCAGTTTTAACTCAGTGAAGCACCAGGGGCCAGACTGGGCCAAGCAAGCAAGTCCCCAGGATGCAAAGTTAAGGAGGCGCTGCTCGCTCTCAGGCTGCGCTGGTACAGGGCTGGCCCCCAAACGTGGTGCCTCCTTAAATTTTGAGCCCTGGGTGCCTCACCTGGCTTACCCTCATCCTGGCCTGGAAGGTGGTTCATAGAATGTAAAAATTCAAGAAAATAAGTGTGATGTCATCCAGATGTTTCTTCGACTAAACATCCTTAAGTTGTACCCTCCTTTTCTTTTTTAATCTGTCTGTAATTAATTATCCATGAATTAATCTTTTACTCTCAGTTTTACTTAGTTCCTACTTAGTTTTGAGCTGAGAGACCTCTGGGCAGCTAAAGACAAGTTGATGGTCACACCTGATCTGCATGGGGTTTTAGGCAGAGAAAGGGGCAGAAAAAACAAGTGGCTTTTTGAACTAAAGATGAGCTTTGTGCCAGCTGTCAGCTCCCTGCACCCTTTCCCTTGGGGTGGCCTCCGTGTCCCTGACTGGTCCTGCATTTCTGCACATGTCCTGCCAGCTGGCTGCCCCAGTGAAGTCCTCAGTGACTCACGCGAGCTGAGCCCCAGCTGCAGGCTGCTGCCATGTCAGGTCAGGAGCCCACTTAAACGCCCCAAAAGCCCTGAGCAGGAGGAGAGCTTGTGACCCAGTTTACAGCTGGCAAAGCTGAGGCAGCTCCTTAAGGTCCCTTGGCAGGTGGCCAGTGTGCCTGGAGCGCAGGCAGGTGTGGGGAGCCGGGGTGCTCCCACTGGGCCTGCTATTGGCAGCGGCTGTTGTAATCTTTATGGTGTTAGGTATGGTCGCTCCGAGGTGAAGTGGCTGATGATGACGGCAGCAGGAACACAGCTTCCTTCCCTGAGCATGCCCCTGGGGAGGCCCTGTTCTGAGGTGGACTCAGTGCCCACGGCCGCTCTCTCAGGCCAGCATCACTGAGAGGCTCCCATCACGCACACACCTTCCACGGCGGTTCCGCCCCCCTCACAGCAGAGGACGGGGACAGCGGCTTACGTCACCTGTGGTCAGTTTTCTAAGCTCAGCTTCTCAGTGACCAGAGTTGTGACCAGTCAGCCTCGTGGGGCCAAATCCTGGCCTTGCAACTTTTTAACTGGGTGTCCTTGGCTCACCTCATAATCATTTTGTGTTTCGGCAGTTTTGTCTGTAAAGTGTGGGGCATTGTCCCGGCCTCCTGGGATCGTGGTGAGGAACGCTGGAGTTCGCTTTGCTCAAGGACTTAAGGGAGCGGCGGGCGGAGAGTCCTGGGCCTGGTTAAGGTTACCGACCCAGGGAGCAGCGACGCCCACAAACGCCGTGCAGCCCGCGGGCCTCTCCCAGTGAGGGAAGCCCCGCCGAGCCAGGTTTGCTGACCCCACAGGCAGCTCCTGGGTCCTGCACACACCCAGCTGCTCATGGGAACGACACGGCTGTTATGTTTGGTTTTCCCTCTCTCTCTCTTCTCTGTCCGATCACAAAGTCAAGTGATTTCCATCTCCCAGAGATGGTTTGTTGCTCTTACCACGGTGCCTGCTGCCCTAAGGTCAATGAGGCCCGTTATTTATCACCTGGTGCGGTACAAGAGCCGCAGGGTGGGTCCCCTCCCAGGGGGTCTCCACACCAGAACAGGAGGGAGCTCTCGCTCCAGCTCACAGCGTTGCTGCCCTGTGTCAGACTGTTTGCGTGGCTTCCATCCTCCTTAGGACAAAATCCAGACTTGTGCATGTGGCTCTTTGTGGTCCAACCCCATCCCCTCTCCAGAGTCCATTCGCCTAAGGCCTTTTCTCTCCCAGATGCTGCATGCCCACGTCCTGCTTCCTCTGGGCTCTGAGCCTTGGCGGCCTCCCGCTCCACTTCCCCAGCTGTGTCAGCTGAGAAGGTGTCACCTAGGGTCACCTCTGAGCCCCTGGGTGTTCACGTTCCTTTGCTGTGTGCCCCCAGATCATGTTAACAATATTTGTCATAGTTTATTGCATTCCCTTTCATTTTATTTCCCCTCCGTGAAGGCAGGGGCCACATCTGCCCTGTTCACCACTCTCTCCCCAGTGCTCAGCGGGCCTGACATGTGGTTTCCGGCCCCACAAGACCAGCTGGAAGGGTGAATAAACGAATAACTCCAGAGTCCACGCCCTCCCCTCTCTGCCATATTATGTCGCTGGCTGATCCCATAAATAGATCTGTGGGTTTTGTTTAAATATTGAAGTATTTTCAGTTTGGATCCTAAAAATATGATTTTAGCAGATCCAGCTGATTGGTATTAATTTAACTGAGCTGGTGAGTTTGTTCAAGAGCTCATTTGGCTTTTTGCCAGGGTTATATAACTTTTCTCTTTACTAAATCAGGAAGAATCATAAATGAAAAATAATCTTCTTTTCTATCAGGTGATCAAATATAGATTTAGCTAGAGTAATATCTTATCCCCAAGGAGAAATATGCTAAGGAGAATTATGCTAAGAAGAAAGTAGAACATATATTTAATAATTCCCCTTAAAATTGGACTCCTAGAAGGAAAAGTGAGGAAGATTCTTCACCAGAGGAGTAAGACCTGGGGCTGCCCTGTGGCTGAGTGGTTAAGTTTGCACACTCTGCTTTGGTGGCCCAGGGTTTTGCAGGTTCAGATCCTGGGCATAGACATGGCACCGCTCATCAAGCCATGCTGAGGGGGCGTCCCACATAGCAAAATCAGAAGGACCCACAACTAAAATGTACAACTATGTACTGGGAGGATTTGGGGGAGACAAAGCAAAAGACAAAAAGAAAAGAAGATTGGCAACAGTTGTTAGCTCAGGTGTCAATCCTTAAAAAAAAAAAGTTTAAGACTGAATACCTGTGGGGGTAGAATTGTGAGAAAGGGGAAGTATCATATTTTCATAAAAAAATATTTCAATGTGAAGAGACTTTTTAAAAATAAAATGTCTGGGGCCAACCTGGTGGTGCAGCGGTTAAGTGCACACGTTCTTCTTCTCAGTGGCCCCTGGTTCACCGGTTCGGATCCCGGGTGTGGACATGGCACCACTTTGCAAGCCATGCTGTAGTAGGCGTCCCATGTACAAAGCAGAGGAAGATGGGCATGGATGTTAGCTCAGGGCCAGACTTCCTCAGCAAAAAGAGGAGGATTGGCAGTAGTTAGCTCAGGGCTAATCTTCCTCAGCAAAAAGAGGAGGATTGGCAGTAGTGTTAGCTCAGGGCTAATCTTCCTTAAAATAAAATAAAATGTCTATGGTTATGTGGGGACTGGAATTGGCCATGCCAAGATATGTCTCTTTGGCAGGAGGATTATTTGAGGCTGGTTTCTTTGCAGACAGGAAAGCAACTGAAAAGTAGAATTTGCTTACCCTTTTGTTAAGAGACATTTACATTGTAAAGGAAATCTCCATCTGTGAAGATATCTCCCTCTCTGTGCCAGGAGGAACTGGAATGGCCTTATCTCTAGAAATTCCTATCAATACAGAATGCAAGGACTTAAATCTGCATAATAATCTTATTCCTGTTTCTGGTAACCTCCTGTAACTGAATCCCCCCACCCCAACATCCTCCTTTGTCTTTAGATATTTAAGGTGGGGGCTTCAGCCATTTTGAGGAGTTGCTCAGCTTGCCTGAGCCTCTCCCATGTATACATGTTATAAAGCTTTGTTCAATTTTCTCCTGCTATTCTGTCTCATGTGAATTTAACTCTTTCTCTGGCCAGATGAACCCAGAGAGGGTAGAGGAAATGTCTTCCTCCTCTACAGTTAGTTTATAATATTCATAAAATATTTTATAAAATATTAAATGGAAAAAGGACACAGAATTGTCAGCACTTAAAAGAAAAAAGTCCTAAAATTATCTGAATAGATGCAGAAAAAGCATCTGATGAAATTCTAGATTGTCTATGATGTAAAAAATAAATGAGTCGAGCCATCAATAGAAGGAAAGCAAATGACCCTCTGATGGAATATCCACGAAAAATAACTCACAGCAAATCTCATACTTAATGTCAAAATATTAAAGCTATCTTTGTGAGTCTAGCAATGACACAAAAATGCCAATATCACCATCTGGGTTAAACACTATGCTGAAGTCCCAGTCAATCTAACAAGCAAACAGAAAGAAATAAAATATTTAAGGATTGGGAAGGAAGAAATAAAACTGTCATTGTTTGTAGATGGCATGATTGTATATACAGAAAGTCTAAAAGAATATAGAGATTTTTTTTAAATCAATAAGTAAATTTAGTAAGGTAACTTGCATGCAAAATCAATATTAAAAAATCAATCATGTTTTTGTGTCACAGTAACAGACACTTAGAAAATGAAATTAAATAACATTGCCATTTAAAATAGAATGAAAAGACAAAATAATGAAGACTAAATGTAATGAAAGTTATTCAAGACTTCTATGATATAAACAGTAAAGCATCATTCAGATGAATTGAAGAAGAAATGCATGATGGGATACACCACGGTTCATGGACTGAAGTCGTAATATTGTAAACATGTTAATATAGTTTCGATATAACTCCAGTCAAAATTTGATAAGATATTTGACCAGCAGTTTTTAAACCGTATGTGAAAATGCAAAGGGCCAGGAATAGCCAAGAAAATCTTTAAGAAGATGGGTGAACTTGGAGAAATGACTCTATCAGATATAATAGCGTGCTTGGGTTATTGCTTCAGTATAGTACCGGTGTGGGAATAGATAATTAGACCAGTGGAGCAGAATAGAACTCCCAGAAACACAACTGCACCACCATGGACACCGGACTTATGTCAAAGATGGCCCTGCAGTGTGATGGGGAAACGGTCCCTTTTCAGTAGACAGGGTTGGGTTCATTAGATATCATCTAGAAAAGAAAACAATCATATTACCTTACATCATACACAAAAATCAGTTTCTTGTGAATTTTAGAGGTACACGCAAAAGGTCAGACAAAGGACTTCTATAAGAAAACATGCTATTTGGGTAAGCAAAGGTTTCTTTTTTCTTTTTTTTTTAAGATTGGCACCTGAGCTAACATCTGTTGCCAATCTTCTTCTTTTTTTTTTCTTCTTCTCCCCAAAGCCCCCCAGTACATAGTTGTATATTCTAGTTGTAGGTCCCTCTGGTTGTGCTATGTGGGATGCCACCTCAGCGTGGCCTGACGAGTGGTGCCATGTCCACGCCTAGGATCCGAACCAGCAAAACCCTGGGCCACCAAAGCAGAGCGCGCGAACTTAACCACTCGGCCACGGGGCGGCCCCAGGTTTCTTAAGCCAGACACAAAAAAGGAATAGACGCAGAGTCAAACACTGATTAATTAGACTACATTAAAAACTGAGAATTTCTAGTCATCAAAGGACCACATTAAGAACATGGAGAGGCAAACCATGGGGTGAAAGAAAATATTTGCACATATAAAATCGACAAAAGGCTCATGTCCAGGACATATAAGAATTCTACAAGTGAATAAACAAAGGACATTCAAACCTATTAGAAAAATGGCAAAATTCTCAAAAAGACATTTTTAAATATCGAGGAGCAGCTGGTTGATATCCAAAAATCAACAGCCATATCAAAATATTTCTAACCTCATTAGTCATAGAAGTACAAATCAAAACCACAACGAGACTACTTCATACCTACCAAAATGACTAAAAATTAAAAAACCTGACAAATACCCGGTATTGGTGAGGATTCTGAGTAACCGGAATTCCCATACGGTATGGGTGGGGATCAAAAGCAGTCCAGCCAACCACTGTGGATACCTATTTGGCGTTATTTAATAAAATGGAACATATTTAAACCCTCCAACCCAGCAATTTCACATGCGTACCAAAACATATGTATGAGAATGCTACTAGCAGGATTATGAAAATAACCCCAAATCAGACACAGCCCAAATGCTCAGTATAATGGGGAAAAATACATTTTGGTATATTTACACTAAATATACCAAATATAAAAAGTACCAAGTATAAATATACCAAGGGTAAAATGAAAATGATTGTACCTCTGATACACGCCACGAATAGATGGATCTTACCAAGTGAATGCAGAATGAAAGACGCAAGGCAATAAAAGAATACATCCAGAGGCCAGCCTGGTGGTGCAGCAGTTAAGTTCGCACGTTCCGATTCTCAGCGGCCCCGGGTTCGCCAGTTCGGATCCCAGGTGCGGACATAGCACCGCTTAGCAAAAGCCATGCTGTGGTAGGCATTCCATGTATAAAGTGGAGGAAGATGGGCATGGATGTTAGCTCAGCGCCAGTCTTCCTCAGCAAAAGGAGGAGGATTGGCAGTAAGTGGCTCAGGGCTAATCTTCCTCAAAAAACAAATAAATAAAATAGACTCTAAAAAAAAAAAAGAATGCATCCATACATACCACAATGATTCCGTCTATGTAAATTCAAGACACATAGAACCGACCAGTGGTGTTAGGATATGGCACCTGGGGGAGGTGAGTGCAGGTGGTGATCAGGAAGGCAAACCACTGTGGATTTGGGGACATTCCTGATGTTTTATTTATTGACCCAGGTGGGGGTTGCATGTGTATGTTGACTTTGAAATAATTCATCCAACTATACACTTCTGATTTGTGTACTTTTATTAAAATCTGTCAAAGTTCAATAAAAACAGCTTTCAAGAATTGTATGCAAGTGTCATATGGTTCTGAGACCAGTTCTGATATGTGTGTGTATCAGGGCTGGGTTTCTTCTCTCACACCACCCTGCCATACTCCAGACAGCAGCCGTGAGTCCTACAATTCTCACACTATCTGCCTGGAGGCAGCATCAGATTCCACAGATTTAGGGTTCCGTTCCACAAGGCTGCCCTCCCTCCGACTTCAGATGTCAGTCACCAGCCCAGATTAACACCTTTGCTTCTGACAGCCCGGCTATAGACTGGAGGTTCCAAGGACCCCCTCCTTGGACTTCAGATGTCAGTCAAAGGCCAGGTTGTTACCTAGACTTCTGACTGATTGGCTGTAAATCAGAGGTTCCCATGACCTCCTCCTCCTTCGGATTTCCTTAATTATCTAAACTGACTCACAGAACTCAGGGAAACATTTACTTTGGTTTACCAGTTTACTATCAAAGGGTATGAAGGACACAGATGAGCATCCAGATGGAAGAGATGCATAGGGCAAGGTGTGTGGAAGGGCTCGGAGCTTCCATGCCCTGTCCCAGGTGGTCACTCTACCAGCATCTCCTCGTGTCCTCCCAGAAGGTCAAGAGGTGGACTGAAAGTTCCAGCCCTTCAATCACAGGGTTGGTTTCCCTGGCAACCAGCTCCCACCCATAGGTGACCTGGGGACATTCCAAAAGTCACCTTGTTAACATAACAAAAGACACGTTTGTCTCTCTCACTGCTTAAGAAATTCCCAGGGTTTTAGAAGCTCTGTGCTAGAAACTGGGATGAGACCAGATGCCTATTTCTTACAAGTCACAATATCACAAGGTGTCAACCCCGTAATATTTTTTAAGTGAAAAATATTGGACAAAATTGTGCTCCTTGCCCAGTGCTCTTTCTCTTGTGACTACCATATAAACACTGGTGGATCTGCATTTGTTACTGGGAATACCATTATGGTGAGTAGTACTTTCTCAGAATGTACATGCGGGGAAAGAAGTCTCAAAACAAATCTCCAACACCCCGAGCCTCATTCCTCCTGGAGCTCCATTGGCAAGCCTTCTCCTGTCTGTGGAATTTGCATTTGTGTCTCTCCCGGCCCCCATAACAACGGAAGAGGGAGAAAGTGGACGGTGTTAGACATTTTGCTGCAAGCAGAGAGTATTGGTAATTATACTGATTTATCCTTTAGTTCATTTACCCTGACGCGATTCAGATCCACAAAGATGCGATTGCCAAAGACTGAATGGATGGGTGGATATCTCACTGTGCTATTGACCCTGAAAAATGCAGGAAGCCTGGGTTAAAATTATGAATTCAATGTGCTTTTAAGGATGAGATGGGGCTCATTTGTTTAGACTCTCAGCACACTTCATCTTTGTAAGATGAGTGTGAGCCATGGGGGTCTCCACAGTGAGACTCCTGACTCATGTCACTTATTCTGCACGATAAATACAGCATTCCAGTACCCTGCAGCAAAACATAGGCAGGTCCTCTGAAGGCTTTTGTATGAAAACATTAGCTTGCTTTTTTTGAGGGGAGCGGCTGGGAGGAGATGGCATTGATATAGAAGACTGATCAGCATTAGAATACAATATTTATCTAATAGTCTGAGGTTTCTCTTTAGAAGAGACATTTCCATTAGCAAAATTGCATCCATATCAGATTGTCTTAGATTCATACACAGCTGTTAGAATCAACTTCTGCTAAGAGTGAACCATACAGTGAATAGCAAACATGATATATGCAAATAATTTCCCATTATAAGTAAAGATTATTTTCTGTTTCTATAAGCTATGTCAAGCACAATAAAAATGATTAACTCTGGTGGGAAGAAAAAGGTGGCAACTGGGAAGCTGAAGGAGGACGTTTGTGTTTGGTGTTTGGCTTCATCAAATTATGCGCCTTTTTATCTTCCATGGTAATGGTATTGTACTTAGAAGCTTTGCATATTCTAATTTATTTCCCCAGAGAGCAAAGGATTTTCCTTGTGCTGAACCAGCTTCCTAAGGCCTGTGGATAGTCCTGAGTCTGGGTTTTGAACGTTTGCTGCGGATGGGGCGTCGGTCTGAAATAATGAAATCCTGCTTGTCCTCGCCTGCAGCCCGCGCGCCTCTCCGTCCGTCCCACAGCGGGCACTCATACTCGCCAGCCAGGCCACGCCACTTGGCTTCGCTCGTGCGGAATGAACAGTGCGGCGTCCTTGCAGCTCCAGCCTCTCTTGTTCAAGAGCCCGAGATCAAGCAAAGCTGCAGTGAAACCCACGTGTTGTGTCCTCTAGAACGTTTACACTCCACCAAAACAGTCATGAGCACCAACACTGATGTGGACCCTGGAATGGGGGTGAATTACTCGGTTTTAAAGTGCTGCATAGATATGGTTCAGATGATGGTGTCAAAAATGATCAAAGGCAAACCAAGTGGTGTAGTAGTTAAGTTTGTGCACTCTGCTTTGTGGCCCAGGGCTCTCAAGTTTGGATCCCTGGGTGCGGACCTACATGCCACTCCTCAAGCCAGGCTGTGGCAGCATCCCACATACAAAATAGAGGAAGATTGACAACAGATGTTAGCTCAGGGCCACTCTTCCTCACCAAAAAAAAAGATTAGGCCTGTACTCTTGCTAGGGAAGCTACTGGACAAAGTTCTCTATCAAAATGAGGGAGTAAACCAAGAAAGAGAAAGACAGAAAGTTGGGGATCCAGCAGGAGATCCCCAGGGTGATGGTGAAGGAAGACCCCAGGGCTCCTGTGCCGAGGCACAGAGAGGGCACCCAGGCCAGACAGGGGCAGATCAGCAGATGCAGGAGGCTCTTTCCAGAACATATGGTTACACCTGCTGTGGTCAGTTTCCTGCTCTATGAAATGGGTGTGACTTAATCTGGCAAGGAGTTGTGAGGAGTGAATACATTACTATTGCCCCCTCCCCACTTTCTCTAAGAAAGAATTCCATTTTACCTGGGTTAAACAACAAAACTTCAACTGAGCAATCTAAAAGATCAAATTGGCTTCCTGGAAGGATTCATGAACTGGACAGCATCCCACGGGCAGATAGAGGGAGCTCCGTGGAGCCGCAGAGAGGAAATGTTAATAAAGGCAGAGAGGGAGAAGAAAAAAGGAAATGGTTAGCCAAGAATGCACTGTTTTAGGCAAAGTTGCCTCCTGAGGGGGTTGGGGAGGGGAAGGGAAGGAGTGTATGGTGGATCGCCTCCCAGTGCTGACCAGGGAACTCCAGGTTGGCTGGTCAAAGGTCACATTCCTCGGGAAGGCTGAGACTGTATTCATGCCAGGTCATAAGTTTTGGTGGAGCTTAGCATAAGTGACTCCATTTTGCTCCTGTTGTCTTCTTTGTAGCACAAGGAAAATTCCAATAACAAACTCTCTTCCCCAAGCAGAAAAGTAGGAATTACTTTTCAAGCAGCACTGTGAGTTAATGGATAAGACACACTTTTTTTTTTTTAAAGATTTTATTTTTTCCTTTTTCTCCCCAAAGCCCCCCGGTACATAGTTGTGCATTCTTCGTTGTGGGTCCTTCTAGTTGTGGCATGTGGGACGCTGCCTCAGCGTGGTCTGATGAGCAGTGCCATGTCCGCGTCCAGGATTCGAACTAACGAAACACTGGGCCGTCTGCAACGGAGCGAGCGAACTTAACCACTCGGCCACGGGGCCAGCCCCAAGACACACTTTTTAAATTGCTTTATTTTAGTGAACTCATCATATATGTAAGAATAACTCTAACTCATATCCATGTTCTTAAATAAAACAATTTCACTTGCTTGTAATTGGTTCAAAGGTTAACATTCGTGTAAAGTGGGATATCCGGCAGGGAGTATTACAAAGGAAGGTGCCCTCTATTTCTCTTTATTAAAAGGCCATGGCAGAAACAAATTATCCCATTTCAAAAGGACCTCAGAAAACGTCTTTCCTGTAGCTTCAGATGATTTAAATTGATCTCCTATAGTTTGTCCTACTTTTATATTCTTAGCCACAGACAAAAGCGTGCCTCTTGATCGTCAGGCAAACCGCTTTGAGGACCCAGGGTTCCGTCATGTTGCTCTTCTTGGGGTTTACCCCAGGCATTATTTTATCTTTCCTTTGTAATCCCATTATGGAGAAAAGAAATGTCCCATGTCTGTGATCTAAGCTCCAGCGCCAGGCTGCAAGCCTTGTCTGCTCAAGCCATCAGACATACCATGTCTGTAAGGAGACACACCTGCCGTGGCAGATATGAAAGCACACACACATGCAATTCTGTGTATGTGTTTAATTATATTATGCAAAAGACATCATTGCTTTGAGGAAGTCACATTTGGAAGCGAGGAGGGAAGGAAGACTGTGCAAATTGCCCTATGGTTCTCATCTGATAAGCGTGATTTTTATTTTTAGCAAAATTTCCCAGAACATCTTCAGATAAGTCCTTATCAGGTAAAGGGGATCAGAGATGAATTAAGACACAGCCAGGAATTTCTCTTGTTCTAGGAGAAGGACGCAGCGTGCATAGAAACAGCCCTGTCTAAGGCAGACACAGGCAACGTGGATGATGACCCTTTGGCCGGGGTGGGAGCCTTGGGTTTCCCACAGGTTGTGAAGAGGTCCTGGGTGTTTGGGGGAGGTGAATTTTGAATTGGGCCGTGAAGGACGCTTGTGTCAAGCGGGAAGGAAAGTCATTCTTGGTAACAGACACACAGTGAGCAAAAACACTGCCTCGGAGAGATGACATACGTTTCACCTGGAGTATTTAAAATCAGGCATCGAGGCATCCTTCAGAACTGGGGAGAAGAGAGAGTTTTTCCGAGCTGCCCTTAGAGGCCAAAGAGAACTGAATTCAGAATGGATGCAAGTGAGGGATCAGTCGTAGTCTAGACTGGTGTTTCAACCATAACTCATTCATTCAGAACTCAGGAAATAACTTGTGAGGACGATCTTACAGACACTTACCAGTGTGTGTCCTGGTTGAGGTGAGCAGCCTGAAAGCATTCACAGAAAATTATAAACGGCATGGACAGGTCAAAAACAGTGTTGAGAGGATGATGTTAGAAGCAGAACGAGATGAGGGCATAGTGACATATATTTAGAAAAAAATACGTATTCATAAAATATCATAACGAATTTTACAAGGAAACATAGATGTTTCTGGACAAATATCAAAACATGTTAGGGTGGTACCTACGAGTAGAAAATGAATAAGAGTGGAATTGAAGACTGAATATTAAAAAGAAATAATTAAAAAAGAAATGGACCTTTCATAAGCCAGCGATTACAACATAATACAATTCCAGTAGTGTGGTCAACTCAACTCCGTACTCTGAGGACAAGGACATTTTTCATGTAATGAAAAGTACATTTATTTTTAAATAAAATTTCACATACCAACGAGTGGAAACACATTTCTGAGTCTCCAGTTGTGCGTCCTGCTTATAGGGTCAAGGTTCTAAACTGGGCCCAGAAACTCACAGGTCCTGAAGAACTTAGTAGAGAGTATGAGTGAACTGTTTCTTTGTTTTTGTTTTTGTTTAATAAATTAATTTATTTAAACTAAAGAAAAAAAGAATAGAGAACGTGATGAGACCTGAAGTCACAAACCCAAATGTCCACAAGAGCCAGGGGCAGGTAATCCAAATGAGGGAAGCTGACTCCCATAAGGCAATAGGGAGTGGTGGGGACTGTGGTAAACTGAAGTGCACATGCCTTATCTAAAGGGAGCAGCATCTGCTTCCTTATTTCGAGCCGATTGCTACTATGTGGGAATGTGGACTCAGTTATCACATCTTCAGTTATTTTATTGAGAGCTAATTATCCTGTATTTAATGTAAAATTTAATGTAAATTTAATGTAATTTAATGTAAAATTTTAAGACACTGAAAAGAACGAAAAAATAATTTTTGAGAGCTAAATCCAGTCTCTGGGTCACGCTTGCAGCCTTATTCAAACCATGTTCACCAGCCTCGCTTGTCTCCTGCATTTGACATTCCACACATCACTCAAATATTTGACACATTTCCAATGGGCACACACAACTTTTAACAAAATCCCCATTCTAACGTAACCCCAAACCTAAGGTGACCAGCCACAGTTTTCCATTGAAAATATTTTTTTAAAAAGTTCTTATTGTCAACTTAAATATATACACTTTTTGAGATATAGATAAAGTCAAATATATATTTTGATAATTTACTTGGGTCTACATATGTATTTAAAGCCACATACGTAAAATAACACATTCGTTTATATGCTTGCACTCACATTCCACGAATTCAATTAACATTCCTCATAAGCATCTTTGACATCAATGTCTTCATCATCACCTTGGGACTCGTCGAGCTCAGTGTCTCTAAGGGCATCACTTTCATGTCTGAGTCATCTGAGAATGGCTGAGACATGCGTTGGCGAGAATGTGGTCGAGGTCACGGGGCCCACTGACAGTCCGTTAGGGCGGTCGTCATTGCTTCTTTGTGCCTGTAGCTGCATATCCGTGATGCAGCTAATCCCTGGACAGCATTTTCATGGGATTTTGAAATTCCATGTTCATAGCAAATCTGCGCGGCTTGAAATTGTGAGGTTGAACCCTCAGAGAATCTGTAATGACAAAGTCTGTATTGAATGACTTTGTCTCTCTCCTTTTTATCATTTGGTTCAGTTGACCTCATAAATTTCCAAATCCAGTAACAACCAAGCTGGATTTAGGATGAAGTGTCTTCCCCAGACTGCTTCCTTGCTCAAAACAATGTCATTGTGACAATACCTCATAGTGCTGGGGGCTTTTCTCAGGGAGGATTCCTGGGGAGCACACACCCTCTCACTGGACACCACACACTTATATGTGTTTACATCACAACTGAGAAATCTGGGCTGAGCAACCTCTCTTTTCCCTTTCGATACAGGCATGGTGGGGTTGACTCCCATGATTCCCTGGGTCTTTGAATGTCACTCAAACAAGACTTAGAGGTAGAAAATCCGGATTGTTGGCAGATTCATCTCCAGGGTGAGGAAAAGGCCACTCGCTCATGGGTGCCATATGGCCTGGGATGGAAGTCACTAAGACACTTTACGAGCACATGCCTGATCTACTGTGACAAGTGCTGTGCTGCCAGAAGGCACATTGGTGCTTCCCATTAAAGAACAGGTCTGGGGGAAGCTGAGTTTCCTGGGGACCTCTGAAGGCCACTTAGCCATTTAATTTTCCCCCAAATGCAGGCGTGCCCAAATCATTTCTAACTTTCTGGTGTCCACAAGGGGAAGATTGTGTCTCCTCTGAATTCTGTTTGTTGGTTTCTTTCTTTCTTCCCTCACCACCCAGTGACTGGGAATCTGTCACACCTAAGATGTTAATGGTGTGCGTGTTGTTTGGTGGCTAGAGATAAAATAGCAGGTGCAGAAATGCCTTTCGATAAACTTTGATGTAAGGTTTATACTTAAATTATTAAGTGAATTGACGCAAAAGCCCCTGTGTATTCATTCTCTTCTTTTCCTATATCCCAAATCACCTACCACGTTAAATTGAATTCTGGAAGTTTCTACAACAGATTCCTGGTTCCTGTATGACTTTTGTGTTGACTATGTATACGTCTGCCTATAGTCCTCGGTATTGTGGAGATCTTAAGTCCTCACTTCCTGCCAAAGCCCCTCTTGGAATCTATCCATCCAGATGGTTCTCCTGTGTTAATGCAGCGGGGGACCTTTAAATAATGAAATCCAGCAAAGACACTATGGGAAAGGGTCCCAAGGTTCAAGGATAATGAGGGAGCTGATTTTCCTCATGCAAAGACAAAAGTGACATCTTTTTAAAACTGTTAATTCAATCTGAAGGGAGAAATAATTACCCCCTCTGCTCATCAAGTTGAAATATCCACAGAGAGGAAAATGGACTTCACCCATATTAACTCTGTGGGTCAGAGCCAAAAGCTGCCTCAGCCAACAAAGCCTCCTTCAAGGGCATAGCTCGCTAGATCAAAGCATGTTCTTGAGAGAATAGAGCGTGAAGTTTCATGGGTGACTCCAGTTAGAATCAGATCGGGACTTTCTATTTTTAATGAGTCTCTCATGTTTTGTCGTATAAGCAGGCCCACAGCTGGAAGCTAGGTGAAGCAGGAATGTGGCATCTGCAATGCTTTTCCAAGTTCTCATTGATTCAAACCTGTGTCTGTGGTTGGCCGCAGTTCTCCTGGTGTTGATCTTGGTGGCCATTCAAACTGTCAGATCCTACAACACAGCACAAGTTCATCTTTCCTCTCTGCCCTGGGCATTCAGACACTGACACCTTCTTTTCATTTGTGCCCATAGATAATGCCTAACGCTTAAAAACACAAAGCCTAATTGATCAAATGCAAAGTTAAAAAGTGCCTCCCTACACAATGGGAAACAGCCCTGCCTGGGAATGGTTTTCTCACACGCATTGGCCACTGCAGCGACATCGCTTTATACTATTGTGTACACACATGCAAACGCTCCTTTAGAAGGTTTCTGCTTCCTGTAACTAGAATATAATTCAAGTCAGGAGCATAAGAGGGGGTCGATATTATTTTATTTTTCCAAATGCTAGAAATCAAGCTTCCTTTTTTGATGATAGAAGTTTTAGCGTGATTGACAGTCATTTGGCTCATGGGAAAAGCAGGATAAACAAGAAATGTAAAGAGACTGCACATTGGTTTTAAGGAAGCTTTCTGGCAGCATCTGGTGTGCCCTATTTTGTATGCATCAAGTCTGAAAATAATGAACAAGTTGCTGGAAATAAATGCTTAAAGTGATGCTCAAATGGCGGCCGGGTCCCTGAAGACAGCAGTAGGAACCGAGCCTCACTCACCTGGGTGTCCCTCATTCCCAGACTTCAGACTCCCTCAGTGGTGGCTGAATGAATGATGCACAGACACCAAGATGTATACAGAACCAGATGAAATGATAGAAACATTAGGGTGCATGTGAGAA
The DNA here is from genome assembly GCF_021613505.1 of Equus quagga. NCBI lineage: Eukaryota > Metazoa > Chordata > Mammalia > Perissodactyla > Equidae > Equus > Equus quagga. Next base: position 68,215,629 of record NC_060281.1, on the reverse strand, counting down.
AGCATCTGGGGGGGCCCTGGGGCCAGGGGTTCCAACCCTGCCTCTCTAACTGACTCCTGATCTCAGAAACATCATGGAACCCATCTGAGTTTTAGTTAACATTTTACCAAATGAGGGGCTTAACTCTGTGGCTGGGAGGCCCTGGCCTCTTGTAACAGTCATGAGGCCACAGGACAGAGAGAGGCACGTGGGTCTATGTATCTATGTTTAGGGTCTGGAGCTGATGTTGGGGTTCAGACAATCTAGTTCCATTCACGCTCTTTTGCCAAAAATCTGGGCTCACTGGGATGTAGGTGGTTTCGTCTTCTTATTGATCAATTAGCAGCATTCATTAAGCACTGATGGTATACAATTGGCCAGTGGAAGTTGGCTATTCCAGGGGATGATGACAGAAGATTCTCAATGGGGGGCACCCGAATGAGGACAGCAGATCCAGGTTTCATGGAGATCATAGACGAGTAAAGAGAGACACGACTACCTACCCATCCATCCATCCATTCGTTCACACAACAGGCATTAATTGCACATCCGCTCTGTACGCTGGAACAGTGGAAAAGTGTTCCCAGTTCACAGATAGCGATGGCCACAGATTGTCCTCACCTGGGGACACTCCAGTGAGGTGTAGTGAGTTCGAGAGATTTGGGGACTGATCTAGGACAAATATCTGACCACAAGGTGGCAGCAGCAGACAATGGACTTATTTGGCGACACTGACAGCTTCTCAGAAGTCCCTCACCGCCTGAAACCCTCCAGAGGTGGTGCTGCGGGGCCATTACCCAGAAGGCGGGCAGAACAAGGGCATTCTGTGCAGGGGCTTGTGTGTGCAGGCGACGGCTCTCAGCAGCATGGTGGGGGGTTCTGGGTCAGAGAGCTCCCAAGGCCAGCAGCCGCTTGGGGTCTTCATGGCTACAGAATTTCTCATCTATGGATAGCAGATGTCTGGTCCAGCTTTGTGGGATATGCAAAGCAGGCAGGCTCTAAATGGCTAAAAATATGCTATTTAGGCTTTGTTTAAAACAATAGATCATATAAAAATTTGAGTCTGGTGCCAGTGGGTTTTTGAGCTAATGGGTTCCAGGCTGCTGTGAAGAAATAGGCAATCCAGGAGCCAATCTACAGGGACTATCTCTGGCTCATTTATATAACATGAGGGCAACGGATCCTGACTTCATGGAGATCATAAACTGGTGGGGGTGTGGAGACATCCCCTCACCCATCCATTCACATGACCAGCATTGACTGAGCGCCTGCTTCGTCTCTAGCATCGTGCTGGGCAGAGCAGAAACAGACACGAAGGTGATGTCCTGTGGGAAATTATACTCCATCATGTGGGACAAGCACAGATTTGGGTCTGGTACGGACGCAAGAGTTGAACAATGTGTGACGTAGGTCCCATGTCACTGGCAAAGTGGAGCGAGTGGGAAGAGTGTCATGAAACTTTTTTACAAGGACAAGGAACCAAGTTGACTCCTGAACGAGGAATCAGAGATAGCCTGGTGAACAAGCTGGGAAAAGATTTTGCAAGCTGAGTGATCAGCATTGTCAAGGCTCAGAGGTGGGGCACACTATGTGCTTAGAGGACTGCATGGGAGTTTGGTGCTGAGCTGGATGGAAGGACAGGAGTGGGGAGGCATCACACTGTGCAAGTAGGCAAGGGTCAGCTAGAGCAGGACCCGTGGACCACGCTAAGAAATGGAAGCAATGAAGTTGCAAAGCATAAGTGGTAGATGGTTCTCCCTGACCGTGGGGAAGAGAAGGGTGGATGCTAGACACCAGAGAGAGGCAGGTCCCGGAATCCAGGTGACAGATGGTGAGGGCCAGAGGGAAAGTGGCACAGAGACCACGCAGAGAAGAGCTCGGACTGGGAGCTGAGGAGGAGGAGGGACTTAGAGTCCTGCAGAGGAAGTACAAGTCCATTGACGGCTGCTGGGGCACTGAGGATGTGTGCCCGGGACCAGACATCCCCATGCCCGGCACAGTGCCGCACTCACAGCTGGCACTCAGTGAATACTGCTGCAAGAGTGGGTGACTGAACACAACTCAGAACAAATCCAATATGAGTAGATGGGAGAGAAACTCATTTTAAATTGGTGAATCTGGGCAAGTTTTATGTTACACAAGACATGTGGTCGTAAAGGACAGGCAGGGTTAGAACTGACTAAGATGGAGGACAGCTGGGGGAGAAAGGCATTCCAGGAGGAGAAAACAATATAAACCGAAGGAATGGAGGTGCAACGTAATGAACAAGAAATGGTCTGCTGTAGATAGATGGTCCGCGATGCACGGTGTTTTGAAGGTGGGGCTGGAATGTTGGACGACAGTGTAGACAGATAACGTGGAAAGAGGGAGAGATGTTAACAGGCTTTGATTGCCTGGTGAAAAACAAGCTAGACCTTCATTCAGCAGGCAATGGGGAGCCATTGAAGGTTTTCGAGCAGGGGAAGCACATGCTCAGAGCTGAGTTTTAGAAATTCTGGTGGCAAGAATAGATTGATGAGACGGTGAGGGGAAGCAACTCAATAATAATTGGAAGCAATCTAAGAGAACGACCAGCCAGCGGCTCATTTGTACCGTGGAGACCAGGGCTGCAGGCAAATGGAATAAAGGAGATTTCTCAGTTCCAACCTGAAAACTTTTCCCAAACATATCGTGGTGAAGAAAAGCAACTGGGAAATATATATATCTCATAGAAGATGAATTAAATTATAAAAGTATATTTATATATGCATTTGTAGAGAGACAGTTGTGAGGTTTTGCATTTTATAGAATTTTTAGATTTTTCGTGGTCTTAAAAATATATTTTATAGTAGTTTAATATCTTTCTATAGGTGTATTTCTATGTATATTTTTCTCAGGTGACTGCTAAAGGTTGAATATTTGTGTCCCCCAATTCGTATGTTGAAACCTAACCCTGAGGTGATGACAGGAGGACCTGGGGCCTTGGGGAGGTGATCAGATCGTGAGGTGGATCCTCAGGATGGGGCTAGTGCCCTTACAGAAAGACCCCAGGGAGCTCCCTCACCCCTTCTGCCCTGTGAGGATGCAGCAAGAAGATGGCTGTGCATGACCCGGAGGGGGGCCCCTCAGACTCTGAATCTGCCAGCACCTTGATCTTAGACTTCCAGTCTCCAGAGCTGTGAGAAGTAAATGTTCGTGGTTTAAGACACTCAGTCTGTGGTATTTTTGTTTTAGCAGCTGGAGCTGACTAATACAGTGACCTATGTGCACGTGTGTATACATATGGCTTTGAAAGAAAGTACTCCAGCTGGTGGCATTGGTCCTAAGGGCTCTGTGTGAAGGGTGCCCCTGGAGGTCGTCAGTGTCCAATCTTTGCATCGCATGTGGTGGCCCTAATGGGATTGTTTCTGGGCAATTAGGGGAGCGGCAGGGGTTGGTGGAAAGGTCAAGGAAAGCTTTAGCATTATCTATAATATTTCAGGGTTTCTTGTGTGTGTCTAACTTACTTTAAAAAGGAGGCGAGAGACAAGTATTACAGAATTTCTCTGAGTCTGTTGACTCTTGTGAAGAGTTTTTACAAACTTATTTAATGGGAGGGCTGCCCGGACCAAGCAGAATGACAGAAGCACAGTTCCTGGATTGTGTTCAGGGCCCTTCCCTTCCACATCTGTCTGTCTGTGCGTCTGCGTGTGTCTGTCCGGATGTCTCTCAGGCCCCAGCTGAACCTCAGAGGGTCTCCCTCACGGGCGGCGATGCGGGGAGCAGAACGTGTTGTGTAGCTCTTGTCACTTGCTCTTGAACACCATCTTCCCCTCGCACGTCCCCCCAACCTCCACCCGTGACCATGGATCGAGGTGGGGGCGCCTTCCTGGAGATGCGGGAACTAGGAAGCCCACACGGGGCAGGCTGGGGGACCGGGGTGGCTCTCTCCTCCCCTCGAGGTCAGCCAGGGGCCCGCGCTTGTGGTTCCCCAACCCCACACCAAAACCTGTGTAACTAGCTTCTTTGTAAATAAGCCCTCTTTGATGGAGTCTTATTTGAGTGTGCCATCTGTGGTTTGTTGAAACCCCAACTCACACCTCATATATCAAATTATGCCAGCTCCTACTTTAACTACATAAATGTTTTTTTAAATAAGTCTATGGAAGTTTTCTTTCTGTGATTGTATATAAATATGTAAATAAATTAAACAATAATACATGCATGTCAGGCAGGTATCAACCAGAAAACAGAACTAAAGGGATATAAATACAAAGAGACTATCGCAAAGAATAGGCGGTGGCTTAGCAAGTGTGAACTCTGCAGGGCAGGCTGTCAGGAAGGGCAGACGACTCTGGGGCTTGGGCTGAAGCTCCTGTCCCACTGGCAGAATTCCTTCTTTTCCCTGGGAAGCTTCGGCTCTGCTTTCTAAGGTCTCAGCTGATTGGATGGGTCCGCCCAGATTACCTAAAGCAATCTCCACGACTTAAAGTCACCTGATTGCAGACTTCTATCGCATCCACCAAAGACCTTCAGAGCCTCATCTAGATTAGCATTTGATTGACTAGCCGGGGAGTGCAGCCTGACCAAGTGCACACATCAAAATCCATCACGCCGTGGGATTCAGAGCCATCCCGAATCCCGTGACGGCGGTTTGTGAGTGACAGATCTGGAAACCGTGACCAGCACAATCAGTTAAGGGAGGTGAAGAAGGAAGAGGACACACCCAAGGTCCCCTAGACTTAGTGTCTGTTTGACATAGTCGGAAATGAAACCCAATCCTCACGATTCCTGGCCCATTGTTCTTTTAAAATGCTGTGTGTTGTTAACGTGGCAACAAGGAGGTGGGCTGGGCAGAAGTCAACATCACCAACCCAGCAGTGGAAATTCTGCCAAGAGATTACTGAACATGTCCGTAGCATCTTTTTAAATGTGCTTTTCCAAGTTGAGTGGAATCTCAGTTGTTTCGGTCGCTTAAAAACTCCTGCCTAGGAGGAATATTTGTCTTGTTTTCCAAGGACACTTGGAGAAGACTCAGATAATCCAGAAAACCAGCTCAAAGTCATATTACAAGGAAAACGGAGGCAGGTTAAAACTCAGGGCAGCTCCAGGGCACAAGGAAGGCAGCCAAGTACCTTGGTCTGGCTGGGAAGAGAATCCACGCTCAAAACCTATGGCAGCCGCTGCAAGACCACTGGGTCACAGCAGAACTTTCTAGAAGAAGGAGAATTATGATGCCTCCATCCCCACCTACTACTGACACTGCAAGCACAGCCTCTCCTGAGTCTTATGTAAAAAATACCTTCTACCATGAGCTATGTAAAGATAACAAATTAATGGTCTATAGTCTGGACCCACTTGCAGCCTTATTTTCTTGTTCCACACTATGTTTTTTAACTTTAGTTGCATTAGTATCTAAGATTAAAAAATTGGACATTTTCACATAGAAATCTAGATTTTTAGAGTCTCTTGAAACCGGAAGAACTATTCCCACATTGGAGCCACCGGCTTAGGCTAAGAGGGTCTGTGCCTTCCAATGTGGCACGCTGTATCCACTTCCACAGTCTTCACCTGGAGCCCTCATTTAAATTTCTGGTCTGAACTTTCTCCATGCGAATCTGAGAACCCAGGAGAAGGAGCAGATATGAAACGGCCTGTTGCTCATCCTTTGATCCCTGACCTGCTCAGCCCTGGCCCATGATCCCAGTATGTTTAGACTCAGAGCCTGGCGGGGGCGCCCCCAGGGCGTGCAAATTCATGGGTGTGCTCTGCTGGCTTCCTTGTTGGTCACACCCTAGCAGATCCCTGCTTCTTTTAGATCACTTCTGCCTCCAATTTTATCCTTTTCCTTAATAACTGCCTCCCTTCCTTTCTACTTGGGTGAGCCTAACACAGTTTCTCTGAACGTCTGTAAAGTGAACTCGTCTCTGTCACCTTGCATTTTAAACCAAACCAAAAAACTACACTAATCTTTAATTTATAACAAACCAGTGGTGCATGAATTCCATTAAATCATATGAGACTAAAAGACTTTGTTTTTCTCCCAAGATGTATTTGGTGAAGCCCGCTTAATATCACATTTGTTCGGTGAGTTGAATTAAACCAGCTGGGGGTGTTAACACACAGCCCTCTCAGCCTGCTGCTTCTTCCTAATTCTTAGCTGAGAAAAAGTGTCCTCCACCAAAAAGAAATATTAAGATCAGGTCATTTCTACCCTGGAAAACAGATGGATTAAAACTTCTCTTCTGTTATTAAGCAATTGCATGCAATCTCCGTAATCAGATAGTTCTGTCCACACAACCAGGTGAAGGCAGAGTGATGGGAATTATTATGAAATGTTAGGTATCTTATCAAGAAAAATTCACTTCCCTAAAGGTGCTTCATTTCATGAACACGTTGTCCTGTTTATAAAGAAATAATGTTGTCTGATGAACCACAGCAGGTTGAGGTTTAAGCATTTGAATTAGAATATTTTACTCCGGCTGCTCAGGAAAGAGGAATCTCAGGGGGGGTGAATTTCCAGCCAATCAATTCTCTGTGATCACAAACGAGTGTCTCCCCTGCTCCTGAGTGCACCCACTTTCCCTGGGGGCCTGGGGTCCCTATAGATTAATTCCCTGTAATTGTCAGAACAGGATGTAGCATAAAGTTGACCAACAGAGGAAGCCAGAGGTTGCAAAGCCCGAACGCCGTGCTCAGGAGACCCCTGTGTTTACCAAACTCCATTTCTGGCACAAATGCAAGAAGTGAGTGGCAGCTGTCACCTAGCTCTGTGAGATTTCAGGCCCCATGCTCCGTGTTCTGGGTGGCCCGATAAAGTACAGGACATACCACGCAATTTGGGATATTCTTATACTAAAAATAGAGTTGCTAGATAAGATCCAGGATTGACTGCAATTTGGGATAAACTTACACTAAAAAGTTTGTTGTTTATCTGAAATTCAAATTTAACTAGGTGTCCTGTGTTATTATTTTCTGTGTCTGACAATCCCACTGATGACGTCACAGCTCCTCTGTCCCTGTGCCTCAGCCTGTCCACAGAGGACTTTATTTTAACACAAAAAAAAGAAAGAGCAAACCCACATTCCACAAATGCAGCACGTCAAGGCTTTCACTACTGCTGGCGGAGGTTTCCCTCTGTGCGAGGGGTAATAAAAAGCGGCTCCAGAAGCATTTTAAAGCCCCTAAATCTGACATGTGTGGTTTGAAGAGTGCAGACCCTCAACTTTTCTGCTTGGAGGAATTCATGATTTAATTTTTAACACTTAGAATCATGGTGGCGTGGTTAAGAATATAGTTGAATATGATATTTTGTATGATTACATGTGTACGTGTGTTGAATATGTGTATGAATGTGTTGCTGTATGTATATTTGTCCCTGTGTGCACATGTGGACGTACACACATGTGCATGCATGTATATTTATGTGTATGTACAAATGGACCTGCATGCATATGTACGTTAATTGCGCTTGTGTACATGCTTTTGTGTAGTGCGTGTGTAATGGTGTGTGTGCATGTTTTTGTGTGTGTGTGTGTGCAAGTTTGTGTGTGTGTGCATGTGTGTGTGGCAGAGAGGTCATGAGTGAGGGTCTAGGGTCAGCCTGCCTTGGGGGTAGATGCCAGCTCTGCCCCTCACCACCCGAGTGACCTACGGCAGCCACTTGGAATGTGTGTGCTTGGGTGGCCTCGCACGCTGAAGTGAAGAATCAGTCTCACAGAGTAACTGAAAAGATTTCCTAAGTTCATATGTCTCATCTAGACAAAGCGGTTAGAGCAGTGCTTGTTCCGTAAATGTTGGTTATTATTATTGCCATCGTTGTTATAAATGGCAACATTAAGTTCAGATGAAATTTTTCCTCCTCGAAACTAGTTAACTTCTTCCTGCTCCAGTTTCTTCATCTACGCATTGGGGAGTAATAGTACCCACTTCATAGGGTTGCTGGGAGGATTAAACGATTAATTCACATAATGTGCTTTGGGGGACAGGGGAAGATATTGCTTAAGAATGGGGACGCTGGAGCCAGATGGCCTAAGTGTGACTTCCACTTTCATCGCCTATTGACAGTGTGACCTTGGCTGATCCACTTAACCTCTCTGAGCCTCAGACTTGCCATATTTGATGTGACGGTATTCAGAGTGCCCATTTCCTGGGGTCGTTGTGAGGGAGATGCCTCACCATGTTAAGTACTGGCACAGCGCGTGGTAAGCACCACATGGATGCCTGGATCACGGATCTCGGGGAAGGGCCTCCAAAGCACTCTGCGTCTCTTCCTTCCCCGGGTCCCGGCCCCTCCTGTTCCTTCTGCTAAGCCATGTACGCAGCCAGAAGATCTTCCTATGGAGTGAAGAGCATACTGTGGGAGGTCTTATCCAACATCTCCCATCTCCTCCTTCAGCACTTCATCCTGAGTCTTCGACGAGATTTAATCAGCTCCTCCATCCTCATGTGAAGACAGGAAACTGCTCTTCTGTTTATAGGAAAGGAGATCTGCAGCTTTGCCTTGCTCAGTGTTCTGCCTGAGACAGGCTTAAATATTTGACACTGGAGCACGAGATTCGTTGTTTAGAAAGATCACAATTGGGTATTGCCTTGGAAATAAGTTTCTAATCGCAGTCAATACACTCCACCTGGGCCGGGCGGGCAGCACCAGACGCAGATGGTCTGAGTTCAAGCCCTGCTTCCATCACTCACAAGCAGTGCTCTTTGTGCATATTTCTTTACCCCCTTAATCCCGTTTCTTTGTGTGCAAAATGCAGATAGTAAAATAACTGTATACACCTCAAACAACTTTCGAGATTTAAATGCATTAATAAATACCGAGCGCTTAGTTTGGTGCCTGGGGTACAGAAAACACTCACGAGAACAAAGCAGAACGCCTGGCAGAATGGCTGAGCGTTCAGTGAACATGAGGGACATGCAGACTTGGTTTAGTAAGTGACCAAAACTGGACACTGAAATTTCAATTAAAGTTCCAATATGCTGTAACAGGAATGGATTTACCCTCCCACCAGAAACGACCAAAAACAAAATACATGAGACAACTGTTTTCAAGACACTGGATATCAAGCAAGGAAGGACGCTGACCCCTGAGAGATGAGAAACAGACATTGTGAGTCCTCTGGTTACTCCACTTACCCCCCTAGAGAGTTTCTGGGACACCACACAATGTGGGGGGAGGGGGTGTAGCCAGACTCCCCGAGTTGAGGAGACAGAACGGAGGGTCTCAGGAGACTGAGGCAGCTAGGGTTTGCAAGACAGAGTATGAGAGAGGACAAGGCTGCCCACAGAGGGAAGTCTGGAGATCTGAGGCAGGCACCTTCTGAGTATCCAGTCCTGATCAGTACCTGCTTGGAAGGAAATGACTTAAGGCTGGAAAGAACCAGATGAAAAGACAAGAAATAACACAGCCCAGCAGTCACATAGTACTGGGAACAGTGCTGTTCCCACCAGCCAGACTGGAAACCCTCATCGTTAAGGAGGCATTGGGTGGAGTACCCAGAGGGTCTTGCCTCAATAACAGGAATTAATCAGCCATAGACTGAGCATCTCTCCAGTCTTGCCATACCAATCTTAAAAGCAAGAGCTAAGAGGATCAAATTGCTTCCAAGTAACTTCAGTGCATCCCAGAACAAAGCTCAAGCATATTTACAGGAATATAAAAATGTCCAGTATCAAGAAGGAAAGTCATAATATCTGCCATCCAACCAGAAATTATCAGGCATACAAAGAATCAGGAAAGTATAACCCATAGGAAGAGAAAAATTCAGGCAATTGAAACTGTCCTAGAACTGACACAAGTATTAGAATTGGCAGAAAAGCATAGAATAAAGCAGTTAATGTAAACGTGATCCAAAAATTAAGTAGAGACACAGAAGACATAATTTAAAAAAGACCCAAATCAATCCTTAAGAAATGAATACGTGTGAGAGGAAAAATACACTGGATAGGAACAACTGCAGATTGGACACTGAAGAAGAAAAAATAGTAAACTTGAAGAAACAGCAATTGAAACTATCCAAAATGAAACACACAGAAGGAAAGAAATTTAAAAAAATAAACAGATCATCAGTGAGCCGTGGGACAACATCAAGCAGCCTGATATACATATATTCAGAGTCCCCAAAGGAAAGGAGGAAGAGGGGGCAGAAAAGTAGTTTAAGAAATGATGGTCAAAATAATCCCAGAGATCGTAGAAACTCAACGAACCTGACAGCAATAAGGAAGAATATGGAGGAGAGAGAGGAGGAAGAGGAGGATGAAGAAAAAGAAGGAAAGATATAAACTGAAGAAAAGTGACCAAGACACGTCATAATCATAATCAAATTGGTCAAACCAGTGGTAAAGTCTTAAAAGAGCCAGAGGAAAAAAAAAGACTCTTCAGGTAAAAACATCAAGTTCCAAGGAACAGAGTTAAGTATGCTAGAAGATGTCCCGTGGCAATTAGTGCAACAAGAAAACAGTGAACTGACAGCTCTAAGTACTGAAAGGGAAGACAGCCAGCCTAAAATTATATACCCAGCAAAAATGTCTTTCAAAAAACAAAGGTGAAATAAAGACGTTTTCAGATATACAAAAGCTGAAATAGTTCCTCAGGATGTCCCTCACACAGAAAGCAAACAATAACAAATAGAAACATGGATTTACACAAAGAGTGAAGAGCACTGGAAATGGATTTAGTTAATTACGTGGGTTGAGAAGAGGAAGTTAACTTCTTGGAAATGGGACTTTGGAAGGAATTTAGAAGTAGCGGTCTTATAAGAGCAGAAATGAGAGCTTGCTCTCTGCTAAGTTGTTGGGAGAGGGGAATCACCTGATTGGCGCCTTCTCACCTGGTCTCCTAGCAACCAGCTCTTCAGCATCCTTGGTAAGGGGAGACGGGCCTGGAGGGAATACTGAGATCCAGGTCTGTGGGGAGACCTTGATGAGAACAGGAAAATGGGGACCATTCTGCTGCCACTGAGTCTTAGCGGCTCCCGTCCAGGCCCATGGGATGTCGATTCTGCCCAGCAGCAGTCACCGAGGTCCCAGGAATGAAACCCAGCCTCTCTCCCTGGGAATTTTTTCTCTTACTTCTGCTCTTCTTCAGGTTTGCCAGCTTTTGAGCACCTTCTCCGTGCCAGGCACTGATGTAAGGACTTTACAATTATTTTTTTTTTCCATTTAATTCTCACAATGGACCTATGAAGTCGGTTCTCTCTTTAGCTGCGTTTTCCAGATGCAGAACTGAAAGTTAGTCCCTTGACCAGAGTCACCTGGTTGGTGGGGATGGAGCCTGAGCAGAGCCCGCGCGGTCCACCCAGATCCTGGGCTCCGCCTCACTAGGCTCTTGGGTCATGCGGAAGACTCTAGGAGTTGCCACCGCATTTCAGTGATTTGAGACAGAGTAGGGGGTTGTAGGACTGCCGTCACCTGGGTCCCTGGCCCCTGGACGCCTGCCCTAGCTTCCCTGTTTCTTCATGAGAACGCTGGTGACTTCTGGGAGCCTCGGGGCTGTGCTGGAGATAAGGGCCTGCTTCTTCCCTTTGGTCCTGGCCAACTCAGCGGAAGAGAGGCCCCTTCCCATCGGAATCCCTCCGCGGCACCCGCTGCAGCTAATCAGATGGCTCTCCCTCCAAGGAGAGGGAAACCTGGGAGGGCTGTGGTGCCAGTTGCGGTTACAATGAATGGGTCTGTCTGTCTTCTCCCCTCTCACTAGGCCTCCGGAGTGGTCTCTGTCCACTTGCCCAGTACCATCTCGGTCCACTCTGCTGGTATGAGTTGTTTCTTTTATGATTGTTTCCATGCAGAGAAAAGGCTATCTGCGGCTACTTGATTTTAAATTAATAATCAAAATAGTAAAGTAAAATTCCAAATCCCAAGATTTTCCTTAAACCTTTAAATTTAGCTTACAAATCCCAATATCCTATTTACAAAACTAATACATTTTAACATTTATTTTAAGGAAGCTCTTTAAAAGCCCAGTGAATTAAATTTCTTTTTATAGTTTAAACTGTACTCATAAATTTAATATATCTACTTTCTTCTTAAGCATTCAAAGGTCCTTTGACAAACAAAACTATCTTGTATATTTAAATAAGCTAATATAACTAATAAATGGACAAGTTTTCTTTAACATTCCAATTTAATTTCAGTATTTAGATAGATTTCTTATCCTTTTCAACTTAAAATTGAAAGTCAAAAATTGATTTCAAATTGTATTTTGGCTAGGAAAAATGGTGAATCTGTAATATGATGTGGTGAATTAGCTTAACAATTATAAACACTTTAAATACAAAAATTCTTCAAATACTCTTTAACAGAAAAATAAAATATGCAGGTTTGATACAATTCACCATCTCTGGTATTGATTCTAAGCTTTCTTGGGTTTAAAGATCTACTAAGTATATTATTTTAATATTTCCAAAACTTGAGGACTAGAATCCCAAGCAGATTGGAATTTATTCTCCCAAAATTGTTGAAGTTCCCTCCTCAGTGGGACGCGGTTATTTATAGATTAGAGACTTCCGGCTGTGGTGGGGCATCTGGCATAGCAGGTGCACGGTCTAGTTTTCCTCACCACCTGGATGGCCTCGTCATGCCTTGTTAAGTGTCCTCATGTCGGTTAATAGAGAGGACCCTGCTTCTAAGAGGAGGGATCGCCCAGCCCGAGGCCCTGGACACCAGTCCTGTAGCGGCCGGTTCTGACCACGGGTTCAGGCCTCCCACTCAGGGCACTTCAGCCCTTGATCAGATTAATCCGTTTGCTACTCAGTTTGGTTCTGCATCACTCCTGGGTGCTTCCTTCTTGGCAGGGCCACTGGTCTCCCAGACGTTTCGATGAGCACACACCGGGACTCTGCACACTTCTCACGTCTCCGCCTGCCCCTTTAGTCTTGGCTGCTCAGGTCATCCCAATGACGCTCACCTTCCGGGCTTCCATCCTCAACACTCACTTGGCTAAATCTGCTCTGCCACTGTCCCCCCGGCCATCAGGTGAACATTTTCAGTCCTCTTTGGCCACTGTTGATAGTTTCCTGCTTGAAATTGGGCTTCTGTTAATCCAGACTCTCTAGGTCATACATAAAGATATAAATATAAATGTATGTATATATATACATATGCCATATATGACTTAAAATAGTTAAGGCCTTGAACATGTCGTATCAGATTCATTAAATTTCTTTAGAGAAATTAAATGGCGTTTTGAAATAGCCGTTCTTTTCTAATTAGTTAATAGACCCTAATAACAGACAGAAGACATAAAGATTACAATCACTGTAAACCTTATTACTGTACTTATATTTCAGCATATTCTAAAACACCAGACAATTGGTGTAATTACTTTAGTCACACACACACAGCCATATGATTAATAGAATAAATGAAATTCATACACGGATGCGCATGTACAAATACTGTCTACTTATTCAAATAAAAATATCCTATTATATTTTTCCTTTTGAATCAAATTTTTCCTTTGAATGTAATTAACTCATTGCCTTTCACAAAGTCAATTTCTTTCAATTAACCGTAAGCCATTACTATGAGAGTGTTTTGTTTTTTAATGCTCAAGATTTTCACCACTGGACCAGTGAGAGCCTTTGATTAAAGTTCTCTTTTCCTTTAGAATTCCTTTTATGTTGAAAAAATATTCTTGCTTTCTGACAACATCAGCGAGTTGCAGGCCCCTCCTGACGTTATTTTTGCCCCAGGGCTCAGAATCAGCCAGTCTGCAATGAGTGCTGGAGTCCTTTATCCATGTTAGTGTTGGAGGCGAGAATCTACAATCCAGTGGGCATTGTGGTTGGCAAATGGGCTGCTGTCATTCTTGGGCTACTTTTAGGCGTTGATTTAGGCTAAACGTAGACCCTGATAATTCAAATTTAACATACTTATTTTTATACCCAATTCTTCTTTGTTTCCTGAGGTTTTCTTAACCACTAGGACTTTCTAGGACTTCCTGGACCCTCCTCTTGCTCCTGTGTGGTCCCACCACCTCTGCCTCCCATTTACATGAGTCTGCTCACTAAGGTTTTGCTGAATTGTTGGTTGGCTGGTTGGTTGGTTATTTTTTGTCTTGGCTGACTGGTCTTCTCAATGCATACACTCTCTCTCGGCAGCTCACCTATTCTTAGGATTTTTTCATCTACTGTCTCTATGCTGATGACTGCCAATTATGGACCCCCGCCAAAACTGTCCTCTGAGAGTCAGGCGATTATCACCAAGTATATTGTAGACCTGGAATTTTAAAATAAGACTTTCAACAGGTAGCAATGTTTTGCTTTGTGTAGGCAAAATATCAACCTAAAATACTCTTGTTTATTCAAGCTGTTGTATTTCGAAAGAAGAAATGGGACAGGAAGGAAGACCCATTGAAGACCTAAGTTCAGCCTGGTTTTGAAGAGTTACCTATTTCACGCATGCTTAAGTAGAGAGAAGAAGAAATAAAGAAAAAGAGAGAAGGTAGGAAGAAGGAAATGGAATGGAGGAAGAAAGAAGGAAGGGAGGAAAAATTGGTGAAGGGAAGAGGGAGGAAAGGAGGAAAACCCTAGCGAATGATTTGCCAAGACTCCATTTTAATGCTGTTTTCAATGAGCAAAGTGGACACTGAAGTTATAGGTGTTTGGTGGCAAAGGAAGCTGCAAATCAAGATTCAGACTTTATGATGGAAGTGTTCTTGGGCTAATTACTTAAACCGTATAATTGTCAGTTTTCTCTTCTGAAAATGATGATGCTAACCTATGCAAACTTATAAAACAAATATGAATAAACCTAGCAAAATGCTTGATACTTAGCCCTAAATCCACCTTTGTCAAAATATTGAAAGAATGAATGCATCGATGATGTACACCTGCGAAGTGGATGTTAGTGCACTGGATCTGCTTTACAGCTGGGTGTTCTCTGCCTCATTCCATGGCTCACACGGCTGTTAAGAAAGATTGGTGATGAGATGCAATTAAATGTGAATTGCATTTTTGATAGTTCATATTATTTATGATTAGCTCAAAATAGTCTATTTAACCTGAGTGTACTTTATCCCCATAGATATTATGAACGTAAAATTTTTCTTTTATGCACGCTGACAAGGCTAAATATTGTTAAATAGTTATAAAAAATCAGTGTTTATCCACAAAGTTAAATCATTTTCATTTTTCCTTCACAGCCACATAAATAATAGTTTGGGTACTAATAGCTGATTGAACTTAGAATTAGAAATATTCCCATGATTAGACCCTTTGATCTTTCTTTGCACCCTCCAGCTCGCTCAAGTGTCTAATTGAAGGACAAGTAATAGGTAGAACTGCTTTGCCCAGTGGGCAGTGAATACATGGAACTCATTGTCTTTAAGGTCTGTGCTGCTAAGGTTTGAAATTGACCAAGGAGGGGCTTAGACACATGAATGAGGGCATGCAAGGTTGCTTTCCGTGCATTTCGGAAAGACTTGTTTAAAAAGTTTTGTTTCAACCATGTTCCACTGGAGAGCCCTTAGCATCACCTTGTGAGTAAAGTCTGAGGCTGTCTTGCACATGGCCAGTTCATAGAGGTCCGTGATGCGTGTGGCATTTCTAGAATGACAGAAGTGAATGCCATATTTAAGTTTCAATTAGTAACCAATGTCAATCATCTTGGACACCTCTGGGCAGAGAGAGTTTCTACCTTCTTTCTGAGGGTAGTGAAACGTCACCTCTTTGTGAAGGAGAAAAAAATGAGTCCCCAGTGGGGTCTTTGTATTTTCAGCAGAGGGACTTTTTACATAGTCCTTCTTCTTGCTCTTGACGTTGGCCACATGGAAGAGAGATGAGTGCAGGGCTTCCAAGACTCCATTCTGCCTTTGCATTTCCTGGTGGTTCCTCCCTCATCAGTGGACGTGTAGCAATTCAATGTGAAGCGTGTGACAGGTGTCCTCTCTCCTTCAGTGGCTCAGACAGGGACAGATGGTAGAGACACCTGTGGCTCTGAGAGGGAGGTAGGGCAGGGGAATATGGGCACAGTGTGGGTAGTACACACCTGGGAGGGGGCAATGTCAAAACTGGTAGATAAAAGAAAAGGTCAAAAAAATATGTTTTCTCTCTTCGAAACCATAATAGAAAATAAAGTAAGAATTAGTGAGAAAGTACCAATCTAGACAAAATTTTATTTTTATTACCTTCTCCTTTTTGGAAAGCTTTCTCTCGATATAATATTAAAGTTAAGACTTAGAGATATTTACATTTATTTATTTAAATAAGAATCCTATTACCTAAAATGTTGAAAAGTGGAAAAAACCTGAAAAAATCTATATATAAAAGGCAAGTGATTTGGAGTCTATTTCCAGTGTTGACTTAGGATTTTTTTTGAGGAAGTTAGTTGAACTCTCTGAATCTCTTTTTCCTCAGGTATTTAATAAAGATAATTCCTCAACAGAGTCTTAGGCAGATCAGATAAGTTATATATGCGAAGTATCTGTGGAATAAACACTTCATAACACATTTCAGTCAATATTGCTATTATCAATGTTAAAAATATTGAAGGCATAGGGTTGGTGGCTCAGGGGGTGGGGCCGCTAGTTTTGACTTTGCAGTGTATCAATTGCCATCTGGTGGCAGCACATTGTAGTGTCGCTTCCTGTTCTCCCAGGGTGACACAGTTCCTTGAGAGGTTAAATTCCAAGAATAAACACATAAAAGAAAAATTGATCTATTTTTATATAACTCCAAAGTTAAATTCATTAAAAGGAAGCTCTGGGTATTGAAGTGACACGTCTAAACTTACCTTGTCCTTCCCCAAGCCTCTGTGCATTCTCCTGGCATCTCAAAACCTGGACTAGATTAACTTTAGTCTAAACACATGTGCCTTCTCTCTTGACTGGTGGACACGGGGCCTTGTATATAGGTGATGCTCAGTGCAGAGTTGTCGAGTGAATAAAGGAACGACTGTCATACCATTAATAATAGCACTAGCTGTTTTTTATCGAACACTTTGTGTATGTTCTGATATTGAGTGAAGACTGTCTCAAGAATTTTGGAGAGTTTAACAAAACAGACCCTGCTCAGGCGATAATAAAGTAGCTACTGAGATTAAGGAACTGGTAAGTAATGACAAGTTAAAAGGAGATTACGAAGCATTATCATATATAGCATGTCTTTTAGAGGTTCTTAATTGAATTAAAAGGAAGAATGGCTATTAAACAGTTGATAAAAGTGACAAGTGATTTAACGCAGCGCTTTAGGAGCAAAGACGCAACCTATGCAGCATATTTGTGTAATCTGGTATAAGGAAAAACAAATGGTTCCAAATACATCCTGCATCTGTGTAAGTTGCTGGGTTCAGATATAACTGCATTATGGAGCCCCTGGAGAGCAGCCTCCTGGGGCTGGTGGAGGGAGGGCATCGCTTTTGATTTGCTGTTGTTCCGTGCGTTGAGGTGGATTCACAAGCATGTAGTGTGAAGCGGGAACTGACGCACCTAAACAAAATGAGAAGGAGCAAATTCACAGCCTTATACAAACGGGACTCGCCAGACCCAAGAAGCAACACCGCCCTCCTAGTGTTTTACGGCTGTTGAATAAGACCATAGCCCAAGTCAACAGGGAACCCGCTGGGGGCACTGTCTTCATTCAGGGTGGAAAGTGAGAGAAGATGCCTAATCAGGGTGCTCTAGTATGCCGCACTGTGTGAAGTGTCAAAAGCTGAGCCGATAGAATCAGGATCAAAATATGTCACGCCATGTTCCTTATGGATATTCGATATGGATACGGATATTGACCCACCATAGAAGAGCCCCAAATGCTAATCAGGAGACCGAGTTATCTTTAGGGCTGTCAATGTGGTGGATGATGAAGGCAGGGGTTGACATTCCTACCTGTCCGCCCATCCGTGAATCCCCCATTTTCCTTGCCTTGAATTTGGTTGAAGTACAACACGTCCATCCACAGCATGTGGATTCTGATTGGCCACAGATAATCATGGCCACCTACATCCCCTTTATCAGAATCTTGTTTCCTTGGCCTCTCTTGCAGCCAGGGGAGGAATATCTACTGGGGAAACTCTAAGATGAAAGCCACTTTGTCACCTACTTCCTTCCTGCTTGGGACACAGGGAAATGCTTGGAGCTTCTTGAGCAAGTTTATCAGCATGAAGTGACGGCCAAGATGATGAAAAGTCAACACACAGAGGATACAAAGAGAGAAGATGGACAGTGGCTGAGTCCCATGAGACATCACAGAGAGTGTCACAGAACCACAAAACTCCAGATCTTCTGTGGAGGAACAATTCATGTCTTTTTGACTGAAGCCACTATTGGCTGGGTATTTATCTGACGAGAGCTGATGCATTATAAATAACACAGGCAATATTTTCACTCTCATTTGATTTTAATCATGCCAGTAATGTTTAACAATTGGCAAAAATGAAAAAGGAGAAAAAGAAAACCACAATTAACTGTAATCTCATCATGTGTAAGTATTTCTTCCTTTCAATCCTCTTTATTTACAATTCATGTTTCACTAATCCCCCTCCCACGAAGAAGCAGAAATATACTTAGTCTTTGGTCTGTCTCCCGACTTCCCCAAGTCTCCAACGCCAAACTCAGAAAAAGAAAATCCATTTCACTCAACAGCCTAACTTCTAAAATCCTCTTCTAATGGATGTCCTCCTGCATGGGGCTAACGTTCCGGCAGTTTCTAGCATGGAGGGGGCCCCCCGTAGCTGTTTGCAGATTCCATAATTGGTGTATGGGAAAGTCAGTCTTTCTCAGGAGCCAGGCTGGAGTCTGGTATTTATACTCACAGAAAGTCACTTGTTGGCTTATCTCTTGAGCTTCTGGCACAATCTCTTCGGAGGGTTGGCACACTAAAGGGACCACGGTTTAACAGCCAGATAATCCAGCCACAATGACAGGCAGACCTTCAGAAAGACGAACATCTCCCAGAACTAGGACTTAGTTCTGAAAAGCTTTTCAGAGACCTACTGGCTACACAAAGAAAGCAGCCTCATGCCGATAAGAGCGAGCTTTCCAGGCAGCGCCCCTGGTAATTAAGTGGCCTTGTCAGAAAGCTGAGATATACACTGATGTAATTGGGAATATTTGATTTTAAAGAAGATATAAACACATAAAGGAGAAGAAAAAAGGATTTTAAAGAATTGCCTTTAAAACTCTTTCAGCATCAATCAAACTTAAAATAGGGTGCTACCAGAAGACACCCAGTCCTTTATTTTGAGGCGCCGTTATGAAAATGTGGCTGGGCTTGACAAATCTTAAAATATGCTTTTGTACACTTTTTAACATTTATATATGTGCATTTTTGAATCTTTAGTATGTGAGTCTGCATTTGGTAAGGTTGGAGGCTGCTTATTTAGCAAACGTAACAATGGACATTTAAGGCAATTGGAATAGAAAGACTATTTGGTCAAGATGGGTCCATGTGGATGGTAGAAACGGTTTTGTCGCTAGACTAGACTTGGGCAGCCACATGGAAGGTTAGTATAAACGCACCATCTTCTAAAAACAAATCATCCTTGTAAAGTCAGCCATAAGCTGATTAATTTATTGCAAGTAAGAGGGACCTTATCAACAGCCTTTATTGCTACCCGTCCTGATTAATAAACAGAAAACAATAATTCCACATTATTCTGGAGGATTTCTTGCGTCTAGGGAGCTATCATGGTCATTTATGTTGATTGACTTAGGTTTTGGGAAAAGCACTCTGGCGTAGCGAGGCATCGCAGCCTGTGGAACCCTGCAGTGGGGGTGCGCGGAGTGACAAAGGAGCCACACTACCTTCGTTCAGATCCTAGCTCTGCCACTTCACAGTCGTGCACACCTGGGCGATGTCATTGACCTCTGTGTGCCTCATTTTCCTGTTCTGTAACATGCGGATGGTGTTAGAGCCACTGCACATGTTAAATAAGTTAGTGAATATGAAAAATTCGGAAGAGTGGTCAGCACACCGTAAGTGCTGCTTTTGTGTGAGCTCTCAGTACCCCCCGAGGACCAAGCTTGTATAAGTCAAGGGCCAAAGAAAGCGTAAAGCGCTTCTCTTTTCCACTTGCCTCCTACCTTCCATGAGGCAATGAACAGAGGGCTGACTCTGCGGGACAGGAAAGGGGAGAAAAAAGAGAAACTACAAGGAGATCAATAAAAAATAGTAACATCTCAGAATGATATTTTAGCCACAAAAAAATGTGAAAAAATTCCAAGGGAATTTTCATTCTCTCTGCTTACACTACTGTACCTTAAATGAACTTTGATGCGATAAGTTACTCACATGGCTTGTTTTTCCATATATGAAAAGAAGCAAACAAATTTGCCCCTCGACTACCTAGGGTGTCCGGAGGCTATGGGCAACTCTGAGGATTCTTTTCCTTCCTCTCTACCTCCCTTCGTCCTGCCCTCCTGCTTCCCTCCCTCAGTCCCTCCCTCCTTTCTTCCTTTCTCTTTCTTTCTCTCCTTTTGTCTTCCTCCCTCCTCCCTGCTTCCTGCCTTCCTCCTTTCCATCTTTCTACTATTATTATTCGATATTCATCAAGAACCAGCAGTGCTGTTTTGAATGAACAAAAATAGATTCCTCCAAATGGCTTTTCTCCCCTGAGAGATGATGGATTGCTTTTCTCCCCTCAACGCAAACCAGAAATGGAAACAGATGAAGCAAGTCTTCAGCGGTGTCAGGCGAAGGAGCCTGGCTTGTGGGGAGTCTGTGTCTGGCGGTATTTGGAGAACGAGGAGAGGCAGGAGAGGCTGTGGTCCACTTCCGGTCCCCACCTGGAGGAGGGGATGGGGGTCTGCTCTCTCCAGGCCTGAGTGAGAGGTAGGGCTTTCTCCTCTACTAGCATCCTGACTGCCCTATATGCCTTTTCACTGGTTTTGCACATTCTTCCCAAAATATCCACAGTTTGACTTTCAGGGGCACACCACGAGCCAAGTCAGTGGATGCAGGAAATGTCTTATCAAAAATCGTGGCACTTTCGCAGTCCTTTGTGGATCTGTCCAGAGCAACAATGTGCACGTTCCCAGCTGAGGTCCAACAAGGCGATGCTCCGCCTTCTTGTTTCAGCTCATGCTGTAAACGTGTCCTTTTAGCAGTCTATTTTGTGCCACATTTTTTGCATTTTTGTGCTTTCTGTTTGTGACTACCCGTTTAAAATGGACTCCAAGCCCAGTGCAGAAGGGCTGCCTAGGGTTCCTGAGCGCAGGAAGGCTGTGATGAGCCTTACCGAGAAATTCGCTGAAGAAGCTTCTTCAAGCGAGACTGCTGGGCCAGTTCTGGTTGTAACGTTGGCTGTGAGATCAACGTTCATGAATTAACAATATGTATATTAAATAAAGTGTCACACAAAAATGGTTATGTAGTGATTGGTTGGTGAAAATATGACAAGAGGCTCCCAGGAACCTATATCTATATTTCCTGTATATTGTGATAGCAATTCAATATTTGCCGTGACTGTATGTTCACAGTGACTACCTCCGATAACGAGTATTGACTTCCGCTTGGGAAACGGTGGGCTAGACTATTCCTCTTTCTCCATCTTTGCTGATTTTTTCATTCAAAGAAATAGAAAGTCGTTTCTGGGTTAACATTTGTCTCCAGCTTCTCTGGTGGATCCGCTCTTTTCAATACGTTGACTTTTATTTCAGAGCTGGCTTAATTAACACCATAACAAGGAAGTTACAGAAGGGAATGGTATTTCCAGGTTTGTGCATATGGTACCCGGCCTTGTTCTTGGCCGCTTGTGATATTTATTGTTCTTGGTCTGTTGGCATTTTTATGATGCTGAGATTCAAATTTTATAGCTGTTTTACCGGGCTAATTTTCCATGCCGCATTTTGCCAGCCCATCCTAGACACCCAACAAGTCACCTCTGAGTCACTTGCTGCTGTAAATTGCGTACTCCCATCATCCAGAAAGCCTCTGGCACTCTGTGCTCTCCCTCAGTCTGGAAACAGGTCAGAGAGGAGAAAAGTGCAGCATAAGAAGTCCCCTCAAACTTTTTATCATATGATTACTAGGAGACGGGAAGATCCTCCTTTCCTTTAATATTTCTGACTATTGCCACAGATGTAAAGAGTACCTAGAAAATGAATAAATGTTGAATTATGAATTATGCACCAGGTCCCCACCATAATAAGTCACCATGGCCAAATTAATATTCTCTCCTCTCCTGATAAAGATCCTTTGTGAAATCTCATTGCCGTGTGGCTCAGATTGGGTAGGAAATTTTCAGTTACAGAAGCAGCAGACGGACTGTGACATTTAGTTCTAGAATATGTCTCTTGATTTGAAGACTTGGAACCGCGTCTTCTTCCATGACCCCAACCACAGTGAGCTCATATATTTTTAAACCACACTCCAGTTTGAAGCTTGACTGTCACTGTGCAGAAGAAGTGGGTTGGGCTCCTCCCTTTGAACGTCTCTAATTCCATTCTCTTGGTCCGTGAATCCTTAAAGTGGAGAATTGCAAGCAGTGAGCATTCTCTTTCTGTGTCTGGATAGGTGAACGCTGAACCTCAAATATTCTAAAGCTAGGGGGACCAAGCATCAGGTGTACTTGAGACTGGGATTTTCCCCAGGACATGTGGCTTAAAGCTAGGAAAGTCCTAGACAAATTGGCAGGAGTTGAACCCTTAATGCAGTGAGATTATTTGCAAATTGCTTGTGCTCTGCCTTCTTTTGGACGTTTTCCTAATAGAAGCTGTAAAAGAATTCTAGAACATGGAGAGAAGGCCACAGAAGATCACTGAAATATGAGTCCTTTCGTCTTGGAACGCACTCAGGCTGATGCATCAAAGAAGACTTTGGTGTCCCCATTGTCCATCTCTCTCCCTGGACACAGTGGCTGAGGGACACAATACCATCATCCCCTCATCCAACACTAAAGGTCCCTCTACTTCTGAGGCTTCAAATAGACTTAACAAGAAATACAAAATTGGGGTTAAAATTCTCATCTATGTTCTTTTTTTTTCTTAAGATTGGCACCTAAGCTCACATCTGTTGCCAATATTCTTTTCTTCTTCTTCTTCTTCTCCCCAAAGCCCCCGAGTACATAGTTGTATATTCTAGTTGTAGGTCCTTCTGGTTGTGCTATGTGGGACGCCACCTCAGCATGGCCTGTTGAGCGGTACCATGTCCACACCCAGGATCTGAACTGGCAAAACTCTGGGCCACTGAAGTAGAGTGCGCGAACTTGACCACTGGGCCATGGGCCGGCCCCTTATCTATGTTCTAGTTTTTTGTTTGTTTTTGTTTTTTGAATTGTGTTTATTTAGTGTTTGTATACAAAAAAGAAGCCAAGGAGGACATCAGGGCTCACAGCTGGAGCCTGTCCTCACTGCTCTGATGTCCCGTTCAGGCTCCAGCCACGCTCTCTGAGAAGAGAAAGGTCTGGTCAAGAGTTTCTATCTGAGGAGTTATTGCTTCAAGACCCAACACCTTCGAAGCCTGTTCTCTTTAGTGGCCACATTTGAACAGACCCACATTGACACAATCTTATTAATATTCTTTTATATATATATATATATATTTTTTTTTTTTTGAGGAAGATTAGCCCTGAGCTAACTGCTGCCAATCCTCCTCTTTTTGCTAAGGAAGACCGGCCCTGATCTAACATCCATGCCCGTCTTCCTCTACTTTATGTGTGGGATGCCTACCCCAGCATGGCATGCCAAGCGGTGCCATGTCCGCACCCGGGATCCGAACTGGTGAACCCCGGGCCACCGAAGTGGAACGTGTGCACTTAACCGCTGGGCCACCGGGCTGGCCTCTAATATTCTTATTCACATACATTGTTTTTATGTAGTAGATGGTCTTGAACGTATTCCAGGTAGTTTTGCTATGTATCATATATTTTATCCAAACTTCTTTGAATTATTTAGTTAGAATAAAAAAAGGCAGTAATCATGCCATTTACCTCTCCTCATTCTCCCATGCAGTAGGATCTTAAATTATTCCAATATTTTGCATCAACAACAGAAATAAATAGTTGTATGTGAAATTTAGGTCACGTTGAGATTTTCTGACCCAATAAAAAAGTGTTGGTTGTCTAAGGAAACCTTCTAGAGAATTATAATATGTCAAAATAAAGTAAAAGCATGGCATTTGAGATTGAATCCAGAGCAAGCATCTGAAAGCGGTTGTAAATTATTATATTTATGACTAAATATATGCTTAAATATACACACTCCTATGTGCTCTTAAGAGCTGACATACTCCAAATCCAATTTTGAGAAACTCTTTAGAGAACAAAGTCATAGTTTAGCAAGGAAGGTTTGGAAGGAGATCAAGAAATTAAAAACAATAATAATAATGTTAATAATATGAGTTCAATTGGGTCACAGGAGAAGATGGGGGAGGGGGAACTTCCTCCTGCGCCCCAATCTTGACATGATAGGATTCATCAGCCCAGTTATGACACACCTGGATTTTATGTTTAGTGTTTATCGAGGTCAGGAGAATTGGGGCATCTAAAGTGAGATGAGTAAAGAAATGTTCACTGTCAGTGAATGTCAGCATGTAGGACGGCCTTCCGTTTTCCACGAGTTATATTGCCTTGACCTTCATGGCTCAGGAGTCAAGACCTGAAGGGTCATAGTTTTCTACTTGTGTCTATTTATTGAACTTCTTACACATATAGCTGAAATAAAACAAAACCTTCTCTCCACCACCCTCTGACAAATGGAAGCTTTAGGCCTATTTATGCTCAGGTCACATCTCACAAATCCTTCTTGAATTGACTGGGAGTGGGGTCCAGGCATGGGGGAATTTTTCAACTAGATAAATAACTCTATTCCAGATAATTCTAACATATACCCAGGGCTGAACACCACTTCCAAAGGGAAACCCCTGAGTATTGACATGACTTGATTGAGAAAATAATAGTGGCTTCTTTTCTTGGCAGAAGGTTGATCCTGCGAGAATGGAAGATGTGTTTTTATTCCCCTCTCAAGGAAAATGCTCACACAGTAGGTCTCTCCTCTAGAAGTCTACACTTTCCTTGCCTCAGAGAATAGATAAGAAGGTTTGGCTTTCAGAAGTCTGAGTTCTTGGTGATGGGTAACTGGATTTTCCCAGAGAGGTTCTTGGTGTGCAATTGAGGGCGGTGGCCCATTTTGAGGGCTTCCAAGGCAAATGACCCAATTTGGAGGAGGATGGAGAAGTTGTGGTTTGGGTGAGCAACTGTCCCAGTTTACCCAGAGCTGAGGTGTTCCTGGAAAATGGAACTTTCCAACTTTCTGTGCTAAAAACGAGTCCTGGGCAAACTGGGTGGTCACCCTATCTTGTAACTAAAGGACAGTATCCTGATGGGCTAGAACATCAAAAGGAGGCAGTTTGGAACCTTTCCCCGCGGGGTGGGCATCCATCTCCAGCTCTACCTTGGCTCAAAGGGAGGGAGCTCATATCTCTGAGCAGACTCAATGAACCTAAGTCAGGGGCACCCAGGAGTAGCAGTCATGATGGACTGAGGACCAGAGGATTTCCTCAATTCTAGACTGAGCAAGCTCCAGGAATCTAGAAAGCTCCATAACAGATAGAGGAAAAGTCCTGAAAATGACCAAGATTGACTTCCTACTAAACCAGATGGATGGAGCAGAGCCAGACTAGATAGCACTAAGAAAAACAATGTGATAGGTGTTGCACTTTACTACATGATATGCTCATTTTCTTAAACTCCTGCCTAGGTTGAAATGGGGAAAGGAGAAATACAAAGCTCTACAAAGACTACTTAGAGAAAGAAATAGGGGGGAAGGGGAAAGCCTCAACCAGCCTAATTCCCTCTCCCTCTGTTAAACAGTCCTGGGAACAAGCACAAAAGGCTTAGATGCTTGTTTCAGAAAATGCCTGCTCCTGAAGTATGAGACTGTGAACCAACTAAACAGCTTGCTTGTCCAGACTTGCTTCAAGACCTCCCGCTGCTGTGTCCGCCAGGCCAACACTGTTATGGCACAGGATCAGAGGGCTCTCTCTGGGAGCCATGATAAGCTTCAGCTTGGTTCTTAGTGGGGCCCAAGTTGGAGTTAGCAATGAGCTTACTTTCCTCTGAAAAGCTTCCAAATGCCTCAACATAACAAGGCCCAGAACAGAGGGGTTCCCCCCTCTGGATTAAGCAACACTAGGGTTCTGGAGAGTTCCACGACAAACTTGAATTCCCGTCAAACCAAGAATTCAAATCTAACACTTATGCTCCTGGCTGAAGAGGGAAATTTTCTATCTAGAAAATATAAGGACTAAGCCATTTTTGCCCACACCCTGTTTTTAATAACTAAATCTCTGGTACCATGATAAGTCCAAGAGTCAGGCATGTGCTCGGAAACCCAGCATCACAATGACAGGAGCCTTGAGCTGGGAGCAGAGGTAGGCTTGGGGTACCCTCCGAAGGGTCCCAGAGAAGTTTCAGGGACCCCTGGTCTCCAGGGAACCCCATGCTCTGTGACAAGAGAAGTGTTACAAGCAGGCAAAGGAATTCTGCTGAGATGAGACAACTCTCAGCACAATCGAAGCTGGAGTATGAATGCAAAAGGTCAGAATGTCGGATCCGGAGGGACAAGTGTGTTTGATGACGCAACAGCCTTCTATCAGGGACTTTGCTCCGACGTGCCATCTGCTAAGCTGAGAGATAGCACTGCTGGACTAGAGGGCAAAGAGCTGGATGTGGAGAGTGGACAAACAGTGCAGGGTGATGCTGGGCAGGAACGCACGTGGGAGGGGAGAGACAGAGTCAGTCGTCAGTGGTGCTGGAAAGGAGGAAGGATGTAAGATGCAGACCTGTTTAGCTCCAGAAGCAATCTTGAGTATCTGATCTATGTTCAACGTTCCATGATGTGTCCGGCTCACTGAAACATACAGAGGTTTGCACTCCCCAGGGAAGATACCCAAGCATGTCCCCGGATAGCCCCATGTCCCTGTCAGATAGGACTGCGGAAAGGACCCATGATGGACAGATTGTGGGACTCAGGCAAAGAGTGGGGAATGATGGCTTTATAATCATAGGCTGATGCTGGGGCTGTGATGTGGACATCCACGTCCAGTCTAAACTGACCTTTCCCCTTGGCAGCCCCAGAAAAGACCAGAGGCTCTGAGATTGCTATGTGTGAGGTGAGGAGGGAAACTTTCCTCAAAAGGCACAGCCAGGGACGGTGAAACCTGGTGGCAAGGCCGCGCAATGGTCCGGCCCTTGTGTCTACAGCCCAGCATCACGGCGGGCTGATGTTGTCTAAGCTGCCAGCCAAACGGCAGCAGGTGGGCCGAGAGCCCTGTGTGTGCCCTGGGCCATTCCCCACCAGCTCCCTGCCTCGCAAGACCTTCCTCAGCATCTCCCAACCTGGTGTCAAACTCTGAAGACTCTGCCCTAATTTCCCGTTTTGAAACTCCACCATCTAGGTAAGGTCCCCCTGACTGCAGCAAGTCCAGCCTCCTAACTGTGCTTGATCAACACATTTTTATGTCGGCCCTTCTGGTGTGTTGACATCGATAAACAAGGAAAGCTTTCTCTGCTTCAAAGCCTTGAAGATGCTTGAGAGGACGCAGCTGCCAGCCCACAGAGAGATTTTGAAAGAGCACGGATAACAGCTATCTCAAGAGAAGGAGGAGGAGCAGGCGGGCTCCCGGCATTTTTGATATCTGGATCTCAATGGGGATGAGCCTGGAAGTCTATGAATACAGGCGAAATCAGTAAAATCAAGCGATGGGAAATAATCATCACTGATTTTCCTCTCGATTTGGCTGGAGCTTGGGAAGAAAAAGAACGCCATTGGCTTCAACTGCATCATGCACACACTTCTTGGAATCTCTTGTTTCACTTTTGCTTCAAAAGAAGCTACAAAAATTAACCTCCATTTCTAAATAACATGACAAGGGCATTTGTAAAGACGAATTTACTGGGAATTATATGAGCATGTTGAAATTATTTTTCTTCTTGTAGTCAGGATCTGAGTTATCTTCTATTCGTATGCAAATGTCAGATTCCTGAGCTTACTTTATTTTCTACAAGGCTGAAACAGTATGTATTTCCTAAAGTTTAGAGGAGAGGAGTCCTGATATGTTAGCAAAGCCATTCCGATACCAGGTTTAGCAAACGCATTTCTGACTCCAAATGTGCATAGAGCCAAGATGCTTCATTTTAATTTTCAGATATGATAAATTATCCTATTTTTCACAAGAGTATAATGATTCATTGATTTTTAAAATTAGCATTGAATTTTAGAAAGAAGCATTTGCCTCTTGCAAGCAAAGCCGATGGGTAGAAATACCGACTGTCTTCCATTATCTGCAGGCTCCTATCTGGATCATGACTTTTGGGTGTGAGTCCTTTCTGAGTTACTTCGTGTTTCCCCGGCCATCTGTGTCGCTGATTTCTTCCATTTTAACTGCATTCTAAGTCCTTTCTGGAGAGCAGCTTATAATTAAAATGATTGCTAATTGTGTGTTTTTAATTAGCTGCTGCCTAATGAGAAATTACATAACAATTTGGTCCCTGCAGGGAGATGAGTGACCAGAGAATAATTGTTATTTAGGGACAGTGTTCTTATGTTTAACTTTCGCCCTGCAGACAAGGGCTCAAACAATTACAGCTTATTTAGAACACAGCAGAGTATAAACAGGAGAAAAAAATAGGGGCGTAAGGTTTTCCTGCTGCATAGTCTTTCACATTCAGAAATGGCCAGAAAAATCAAAGAGGAGTCTGAGATTTCTACTTAGGAACAACCCAAACTCAGCCTGGCCAGTCGACAGCATCTAGTAATCCTTCAGAACGAGATCCCCCATGGACGCCCAGCGACGGTGTCAACAAACCAAGCCTCAAAGCAATGATCACATTGGTAGGCAATGGTTTGACCCTGTTGGTTTTCAGGACAGTTATTAACACAGCAAAAAATGTGCTTTGTTCCGCTTCATCTTCTCTTTCCCAGCCAGCCCCCATTCTCATTAGCTGGGGTCCTTCCTAAAAGATGATAAATGAGAAGAGAATCCATTTGAAATGAACATTATCAAGACATGTGTGCTTAGTGACTTGCCTACAAATGACATGTCTGTGTGTGCAAGGAATGCATTATAGCACTCATTTTAATTTAGTCTGATCAGTGCAAGGATTCATCCCTTACATACCAAAGCAGAAGGCGACCCCAGCTGGAAATGACAATGCGCCTGAGATCATCATCGTGTGCCAGCCCCCAGAGGCCACTATCTTCTTGGAGCTTGCCTACAGATGCTTTTGTTAAGAAACAACACAAAACTTCTTTCAGTTATGCTGTTATTTTAATTACTTGCTTGTGAAGATACTACAGGCCAGGGTTTATCAACATCAGAATCACCTGGAAGCCTTTTGAAACCAGGAACTGCTGGGCTCCACCCCCAGTGTTTCTGATTTGGTGGGTCTGGGACCTGAGAATCTGTCCTTCAAACAAGATGCCCTTGGTCCCAGGACCCCTCTGAAAACCACTGCTACAGTTTATGAAGCATGTTTCTGAAAACTGAATAATTCTTTCTGGAAGATATGGAAAGTTCAAGCCTTGTTTTTTTTTTCCTGTGGCTAGGCTACCACATCTGCCCTGATTGCAAAGGCTGTCTGCAGCCCAGTCTGTTTGCATGGGATTTCAACAAGAGGAGAAAAAAGCCTGGAAGCCTGGGCTTTTTCTCAAAGGACTTGAGACTTAGAAATGGCAGAGGCATTGAGGAGGAGGGGCTGGAGCCAACATAAGAAGGAAAGAGACGAAGGGACATTTAATTATGGAAATCATCCTCACCCCCCCCTTTGTTTTTTGCAGGGGAAGATTCCCCCTAAGCTAACATCTATTGCCAATCATCCTCCTTTTACTTCTTTAGCACATAGTTGTGTATAGTTGTAAGTTCTGGTTCTTCTGCATCAGCTGCCATCACAGCATGGCTACTGACAGACAAGTGGTGTAGTTCCATGCCTGGGAACCGAACCCAGGCCACCGAAATGGAGTGCGTCAAACTTTAAGTGCTAGGCCATCAGGGCTGGCCCTCATACTCACTCCTTTGATGAGTGATTTGAAAAATACATAGACAGAATGTAGGAGCAGGTCAGCCTAGGCTTTGGAATCAAATTGTCCCAGGATCCTGGCTCCGTGACTCAGCTGGCCCCATAAACTTGGTCAAGATCCTTAAAAAATGTAAGCCTTCGTTCTTTGTCTATAAATTGGAAACACCGATGCTACCTATATTGCAGAGGTACTATGGGGGTCAAACGAATCATTTTGCTTAGCATATAGGAAGAGCTCAATAAGTGTTAGGTAGCATCCTCCTCCTCAAACTGCTAGAGGAAAATACAGGTGAATGTGTGTATCATCTTGGGAGTTCGGAAGACTTTCTAATGCTAGCGAGGGGAAATTTTGCTGTTAAAAAGTAGAAGTCTATTCTAGAGTGGAAAGAAAATTAATTTGTGGATAAGATTTTACTTACTCGTAAAATAAACTACTTATTTAACAATTATTTATTAATGAAAAATTATGCTAATGAGTGAATAGATCTACAAAGAGATATGTTTTCTGAAAAAAATAAAGCAGAAACGAGGTTGTTTGAGCAGTTATAACGTGGAAAAAAGGCCCACACACAGGGCTAGATTTTCTAGAGAGAAAGTACAAAGGAGATGAGGTTCTAGGAGTGGCTTTGAAGAGAAATCCCAACATTCGGTGGCTCAGTACAAGAAGCCTGCGGTTAAGACCGTATTTCATGACCTAACAGTTAGGAGAGAAATCAGGAAGGTAAAAAATCAATCACCAACCCATTATTCAAGGCTCCCGAAGTATGGGCTCCAAGCTCCCTTCTCCCTTCATGTGTTTCTAACTCACCTGGATTTAAAAAATAGTTCGCTCATCGGGTCTCAAGTGCCTTGAATATTCTGACCTCTGCACTTCATTTTGTCCCAAACCTTCCTTCTAACTTGAACATTCAATAGTGTGCCTCCATTTGCTCATCTTCAAAATGCAAATATAATATCATCCCTTAAGGTTGTTGAATAAAGTATTTGAACATGCCTGGTTTGCAGTAAAGATGATATAAATGCTTACTGCTATTATTATTATATTATTATTATTATTACCCTCTCAATGATCCACTTCAACCATCAACTTCCTCATCAGCCTTCCTGCGGCAGTCCCAGCTGAGTGGTCATCTCCTCCCTTGACATGATGGGGAGCGTTGACCAGGACAATCTACTGGATTGAAGCAGAGACAGTGTATTGTTGTATAGAATGAGCATATGAAAGATGTTTGGTTATTATTTTTGTAAAAATATAACTGTAGAGAGGGTATTTTGCATTTTGTTTTAAACTGAGAAGTGTTACATCATGGGAATGCAAAAAAAACACGTCATACAGGAAGACATCAGGAGAAGTAACAGTGATCGGAGGCCACAGCAGCGTGTGGTCTGTGAGCTCTTTTTTAGGGACAGTTTGAGAGAGAGTTTTGGAGTCGTTTTCAGAGATGATAAAAATTAAAGATTTTGGTGAACAGTGACATTGCTTGATGGCATCCTGGGGCTGCCACCTGCTCGTCAGTTCTCTAGACCACTGAGGATGACCCCATACTGCTCCCCACATCTGCCTGCATATCTGTATGTGTAGATGCCTTTGGCTGTAAGTGGTGACATTTGGGAAGTGCTTTTGAATTGTGAAAGCCCAACCCTTTCTTGATGGGCCCTACATATATAATGGGACAGTTTTAAATTATCCCATTGGTTGCCTAGTTGTTCAATTCTTTGGCTTCCTAGGGGAGCCAGTATAGAGTTTTATTGCCTCTGCCCCTGTATTAGATAATAAAAGAAGAGGAGCCTTTAATGACCACATTAGATTGAGTTAAAGCAGATTGATTTCTCCATGTGTATTAGCTCTTGTTAACCAAAGACAGAATGTCTACACTCAACAGATGACCCCCTTTCCACAGCTGAGCTCCAGGAGCTCAGAACAGGCTTATATGGATTTGGTCAGTGGTCAGTAAACTGTGGCCTGAAGGCCAAAGCCAATCTACCACCTATTTTTGTATGACCCAGGAACTAAGAGTGACTTTTACATTACTAAATGGTAGAAATTAAATCAAAGGAAGATATTATTTTTTGACATTTGAAAATAATGTGACATTGAAATTCAGTGTTCATAAATAAAGATATACTGGAACACAGCCATGCTCGGTTGTTTGTGTATCATCTGTAACAGCAGGGTTGAGCAAGTGCAACAGAAACCTAAAATGTTTACTATGTAGCTCTTTGCAGAAAAGTCTGCCAACTTCTGGATTAGGGAAATTGCTTCAGAAACATCATTTCCTTTCATTTTGCAGAATAATTTCCTCCTTCCATTCATTTATTTATTGATCAATTCAACAAAAAGGGAAGGGCCCCTGGTTTGTTCCTGACACTGTGCTCACCCTGTGGCTCCAAGAATAGAGAGTACTGATCCTCGATGATGACAGAGTCAGTCCAGATCCGGAAGAATGAGCAGCCCAGGCACAGGATTGCTTGCCTCCCCACTGTTGTTCAGATGCTCCCCTCAGCTCACACACTCCGCTGAGCAGCCGCAGCACCGGTGTTAACCATAACTGGTCCTCCGCATGAAACTAGCACTTTTTTGAGCACTTGGAGAATATAAAAAGTGAATAATCAGTCCCTTCCTACTGGAACGGGTAGTCAGCTGGACAGTCCAGTGTTGCAAAATGGAGATAAGTGAACACAACAGTATTGGGCAATCAGGTCTTTCTAGAGAGTATTAAAAGTCTTTAAATTGTACCTGAGCCATTAAGCGTTCACAAAATTACAGTGTCATTAGCTGGTTAGGAAATGCTTGTGGTCTCCTGAAGGTGGCGTGATCTCTTCCTTCCTACGCCTGGACTAGAAACCCTTACTTCTTTGTTTGGGCCATTTCTGCTCATTACAGGCATCATTTACCTAAGAATTTCCCCCTGACCAATGCATTCTGCGTTAAGACCCCCTCCTTGAGGCCTCGTAGCACTGCAGCCGTTTCTCTATGAGACACACATCACTCTCTTGGAATTGCCTCTTTGCTATATTTTTCTGTGGTTGATTCTGTGTTCTTTGAGGAAAAAGTTGATGTTCTCTTCATCTCTGGATTTCCAGTTCTTAGTACAATGTCTGGGACGTAATAGGTGGTCAAACATTGTTGATGAATGAACGTGAGAAGAGGTCACACATCCAGAGGTTTTCGGGGACAGACATGTCGTATATTTAGCAGTCTGGGCACGGAGGCCAGAGTTGGGGGGGACTGTTGAGAGGAGGCAGCAACTCTTCAGCTCCAGCTGGTCCCTGCCATGAGGGCGGGAGGGACCAGTAGGGTCAAACTTTCCTATCTTTCAAGACAGGCAGAAAATTTGCCCTTGTATGCCATATGTTTTACTAATATAGGAAACTAATTCAAAGATTCAAGAAAGAAGCACAGAGCAGGCCCTCAGGTGAAATGAAACTCTTCTGTGAGGTGTGTCTGGCCAGTAAGAAGCCATATGCCACCTCTGCTTCAAACGGTAGTTGAGCTCTGGATAACTGGAGAATTGGGTGGCATTCTGGATGCCGCAGGACTCACAGTTTACTGCTGGGTCCTCCAACTTCCTTCTCAAAATTTATGACAGACACCCAAAGTTGAGTCTCTCAACACTCATTCTGAATTACCTTCACACTTGGTTTAATCCTGTGGAAGAGTGGCAAGATAGAAACTTCATTCTCCACAGTTCCTGGCAGCTTGGCGTAACCGTGGGCCATAATTCTGTCCTTTGCAATGCAGAATGGCAGCATGCTGGAGTTTCTGAGAGGCTGCTGGCTTTTCTGATATAGAGATTCTGTCTTCGAGTCCCCTCCTCCTTCTTCCTGCTTGGACATCACAGCTTTGAAACATCCTTGGACCACGAGGAAAAAGCCTGTGTCCCTGTTGGCTCAGGGCACAGCTGTACCAGGTCCAGATGGCCTGGCTCCAGACCTGTTGTTACATGAGAAAAATGTGCCATGTTGGTTTACACCAAGGTTATTTGGATTCCCTACGCAAACGCACTCCTAACTGATCCATCGTGGGTCACCATATCTCTTCCAAATCTGAACTTGATGTCACTCGGAAGTCTTCCATCAATGAGAGGCTTTTGTTCAGAGAAACCCAAAACAGAATGATAAAGTCTTTTCAGTTTCAAAAGCCATCACTCTCCCATCACTTTTTCATCCATCTTGGGCACTTCTGTTTTACGCAGACACATTTCTAAAGGAGCTCATCTCTGGAATTGCCCCAAAAGCTGACGCTGCTCTTACACAAGTCTCTTAGTGAAGAGCTTCTGAGGTGCAGGGTGCTTGGGAAATTAGTCTGTCCTGGAACTGATGATAATATATGGGATGGCCATGGCACTGTGAAGCTTGGATCACTAGGAATCCTCTTGTGGTGACTACCTCCAGAAGAGCACAGAGCAGGGAGATGCACCCTGTGTCTTATCCCATTGCAACATCAGCTTACATCTTGGGACAGTAGCACTGGTCAATATGAGATCCGTTGGAAGAGTACAAGAAGCAGGATTATGTTGCTTGCCTGTTTAGGGCTTTTCTCGAGCCCCTGTAGCCTGTGGGTTGAAGCACAGAGGTGACCAAATGTGTGGACTGCTTGTCCGTGCAGCGCTTACTTTTACATGAGACAGACATGTCCTGTGTAGCTCAGTCCCCAGAATTCCCCATGCCCTAACCCTGCCTTCTTTACACATAAATGATACTTGCTTAGCTCAAAGGCATTTGCTTTGGCAGTGCGGGGTCCGTTGTCCTGTCCACTTCTCCAGCGTTATCCCTGCTATTCCTCACTCATCTCGTGGAGACTGAGCTTCATCTACAGCACTTACTTTTTCTAAATATTCCCTGCTTTTCACAGGTCAGACACTTTGCCTGCGTGTTCCCTTACATGTAGAAAATCTTGTGTTCTCGTCTCACCCTAGCTACCTCCACTCATCCTTCCAACCCTCCCTGACTCTCTTGAACTGAAGTTGTTGCCTCTAACCACTTCTACCATCTCTGTTCATGCCTCTGTGACACAAGAGTATAATTTATTGCACAGGAGTGTAATTAACGGTGCACATGACTGCCTGAGTAAGGAGCTCTTTGAGGCCTGGTTCATCCCCAGTATCTCTCAGAGAGGGGAAGTGACAAAGCTAAGGGTACTTGTTTGGGGATTGTTGAAATTATGGATGGATGGATGGAGAGATGAATGAATAGATGGAGAGATGAATGGATGGATGGATGGATGGATGGATGGAGAGTTGGATGGATAAATGGATGAAAGAAGAAATAAATTAAAAGCTCATAGTAGATGCTAAAATACTTTTTGAATTCATATTTGTCATAAATAAGTTGACATTTAGCAAAAGACAGGGGACCTAATAACTTAGGTGACAACATTTTAGCAGGAGCACAAACTAATGACTAGCATCAGAGGGACTCAAATGTCACATGGACCATTTAATCCAATCCAGCCACTGTACCCTTTTTAGTCCAAAGGAACTTTTCCAGCGGTCACTCCCTGGTCTGGTTCCAGGCAACTGAGAAGACTTGAAAGGATGTCACATACAAAATACTCAGCTGCCTGACTGGAGTGCAGCTGAGGAAGCGCCTGAGATATTTCTAAAATAAAGGAAATGCTAATGACCCTCCGACTGACGGCAATGGACTCCCGTCATTTTTCTTCCTGAGCTAATGGAAAGGAGGATCTCACTGTAAGCCGTCTTCTTGACTGCTCTTGCCCTCATCCATCTGCAGGGACATTAAAATTCTGGCTATGCTGAATTTCTAAAGGCCAGTATGTGTATTTGGCTTAATGGTGTGACACCAACCAAGGAAAACAAGGCCATAAAAATAAAGAGAGACACTGCTGTCCTAACTCATGTCCTGAGGGTCAGAAATAAATGGACTAGGAAAGAAAAGGGAGTAATTAGGATAATATGGACCCCAGCTTGGTCTTCCCTGTCTTGATGAGACTGGTTTGCAGTGGGTAACAAACTGAGCGAGTACCCTGAGTCTGCATGGATGACAACACTTATTCCACCTGAAGGATAATAATAATTAATAATAATAATAGCAAATACAAAGACAGCATTTACTCTACTCCTGAGACTGTTATACGTGTTGTTTCCCATTTGTTAATTCATTTAATCCTCGCAATGGTCCAACTTGGTAGAAAATATAATGATC
This sequence comes from Equus quagga, assembly GCF_021613505.1. Classification (NCBI taxonomy): domain Eukaryota; kingdom Metazoa; phylum Chordata; class Mammalia; order Perissodactyla; family Equidae; genus Equus; species Equus quagga. The sequence continues at coordinate 68,179,572 of NC_060281.1, read as the reverse complement.
ATCCTCATTTTACAGATTGAGAAACTGAAATCCTGAAAGGCTAAGTAACTTGCCCAAGGTCACCTGCTAGCAAGCTCTTGGCACCACCTCACCAGATTACCTGCCAGGGGCTACTCTCTCCATAGTACCAGCGAGACTTCTATCTACGGGGGCAGCACTGAATTGTCAACACAGTTATCTTCTCCATCTCTTTAATCCATATGTGCAAATAGAAAGTTCACGTAGGTTCCTGTTAAACATGATTCTTTGTATAGCTTTATTTCACTTTCTTCAGAAATACCAATAAAATTATAGTAAAGTCATTTTATAAAGAAAGTGGGAGGTGACATAAACTCACAAGGAAAAAGCAAAGAAAGAGAATATGACACAGATCTAATTTGGAAGTTGCAAAATGCACGGACAGCTGGTAACTGACTTAGGCAACCAAAGGCGGCTGAAATGTAACTTGACGTTGGGGGCAACCAAGAAGAAATGAAGTTCACTCTGCAGAGACCTGAAAAGGCTTAGTGTTGGGGTACCATGACCAACTGAGAACGGAGGCATGGCTGCAGCTGGAAACATGAGGATTCCCTGGGGGTCTCTAGAATCTCAAGATAATACCTGCCCCCCAACCCCACCCCGACCACCAGCCAGAGGCTCAAAGTCACTCTGCGGAGACAGCAAACCATGAGTGAATTCAGACCCCAGGCTTGTCTGATGGAGGGGGCCTCACAATGTAAAAAGGAATTAGGGGAAAGTCAACTTGCTCCCCAATGAGGACACCTCAGTGCCCTCTCGGGGCTCTGCTCCAGAATGCAAGCAGCCAGGCTCACTGCTCTCTCGGTGCCTCCCTCCAGACTGGATGTATTTCCAGGGAGACTGACAAGCCTGATAAAACCAACAAACACTGACAGTGATCTTGAAATGGGTCAGCCTGGCCAGATCACCCTCCAGAAAGCCACCTGATTGGCAAATTCTGTCTACAGACCTTTCTGGGCAGGTTTTCAGTTCCTTGTCTTTAAATATGAAAGGGCAGCAAAGAGCCCCTGAACACTGAAGAAGACCTCTAACTGGGAAGAAAAAATACAGCACAAAAGTAACAACCTAGAGGAAAAGAGAGCAGGCAGGAGCAAGAGATAGTCAAGAAAAGCTTCTTTAATATTTTTAGAGTAAAATTCAGGTGAGTAGAGGGCAGAGATAGGGCACATGGCTGGCTCTCATTCAGGTGTCCCCCACTAGCTGGGGACAGATGAGAGAGAAGGTGGACTGGAAGCAGGCAAACAAGTGAGGAGGCAGCTGGCAAGATGGTCTGGGAAGACAGTGACACCAGTGCACGACCCAACACCTGGAGAAGAAAGGATGGTCTCACCCCATATTTCTGAGTCAGTCAGTGGTGAGTGACTGGGTCAGGGGTGGGCAAAGAGGAAGGATTCCTGGGCAGGATTCATACCCAGGTCTGGCTGACTCCAGCTTCTGGGTGTCTGTGTCACCAAATCTAGAAAAACAGGGATGATCCACCTAGTTGGGGCAGTGTGAGAATTGCATGGGATTTTGTGGAAGTTCTTCATAAACGACAAAACACTACACAAATGAGAGTTTTTATGGTACTAATAAACCAGTGGGGGAATGTCAAATGCATTAATCCACCCGTTGTCTCAGTCTAACAGAAACAAAAAGCACATTTTAGTTTTATTTTTTCACACTTAACTAGTTTTACCTAATTAAACTATTATTTTGATGTTATTTCTTCACTCAACCAGCAGGTTTTCAGTAATTACAACTGCCAGTTTCTCTAGTTGATAAAAAGGTACCAAATTGAACCAGAGAGGATTCATTACCTTAAGGCGTCCCTGACCCTTGGGTGCTAATCAGAGAAGAGGGGCCAGGGAGAGCTTCCTTCATCACCCCCATCACATACATTGAAGGCGGAAGAGGGGCTGTGGGTATTAGCAGCTTGCTTACAGATGCTGGGAGTATCCTGTCTGAGGACAGAGAGAAGCAGATTGGAGAGACCAAGAAGCAGAATGCAGGTCGCATCCCCTGCCCTGGTCCCTCTCTGACATGTGGTTTCATGAGCCTAGGCTGTCTTTGGTTGGAGCTTTTCCATTCGGGTTTCTGTCACTTGCAACCAAAGAAGTCTGACTCTTAACATACAATTTCATGAAAGAGATGCCACTTGAACTGTGCCTTAAAGGGCTGAGAAGAGAAGAGAAATGTCATTCCAGATGGGAGGAAGGACGTGTGTAAAGAGACTAGCAGTCCTGAGAGAACCTGGCACAGATGGGACAAACAAGAGTGTGGCATTGGTGGAGACAATGTGAATTGTCAGGGTGCAGAACCCAGGTCAGGGGGATTCGAGTCAGCGAGCAAAGACTCTGATTTCAGAGTCTCGGCTGCTGGATGCAGAACCCTGTGTCTCGTCATCTCCAGGCTGCCATGCGGACAAATAGACAACATGGTGTCCTCTAGAAAGGGCCGTGAGTGGGTTCGGTGTGGGGTCACATGCTGATCTCCTGGGAGGGAAGTGAAACAGCGGCAGAGAAAGCTGCTCCAGGGAGACACCTCCTCTCGGGTCCAGTGGCTGAAGGTCATGTGTGAGTGACCTGAACAAGACATTTAAGTCCCAAATGCATCCCCTAAGTGGATTTCAGGAAATTAAAATGTCCGCAAGGAGAGAAAATGATCATTTTTCTAATGACTTATAAGTAACCCAAACATTACCTTTCACCTCCTCTGCTGTTTCACATGAACTGCTCTTGGCTGTGGTCAGAGAGGTCGAAGTTACAAAAAGGAAAAAGACACACACACACACAGATTGCACTGGCTCTGGAAGCCTTAGGAATCAAGCTGTTTGCACACAGACAACCAAAGCGTGTAATGATATAAGGACATTTCTGCCACAAATGCTGATCCTTCACTGAGATTAATCTCGTTAAGTGTGCTTGATTTGAATGTGCCTCTTGCCTTCTTTCCTGGCAAAGAAAATTCCTAGAGAATGGCCAGGAGAAGCATATTAGTGTTAATAGAACAGTATACTTCATTGTCATCTGCTGACCTCAAAAAAGGGAGCTGTCTAGTGACAATGACCTCCCTCAGTCAGGTGGAGAGGGGTCTCCAAGGAATGAGCACAGTTGGTCGAGGAGAGGACCTCAGATTCAGGCCAGAGAGACATAGGCTTGCTTGCTTTCTTGTCAAAACACCCTTTGCAGCCCAACACGCTATATTTTCAGCAGGAGGGTGGCCTGGGGTGGTTGATATCTGGGCTCTTTGCCTGCCCAGCATCATTTCCTCTTCCTCTGCAGCATCCCTCCCCCCAGGTTCCCTAACAAGAGAGACAGGGACTGCAATGAGGAAGGGAACGTGTGTCCCATCCAAAGGGGACAGCTGCTACTCAGTGGGCATGGGCTTCCAATGGTGCTGCAGTCTTGATTTCCCAAAGAAGAGATCCTGAAATTGAAGCCAACACACAGGAAAGCAGAGCCAAGAGTTAGTGAGAAAGAGAGACTCCAATCTTTACGTGAGTCCCTTGATCAAGCTGTGCCTAAACCAACACTCAAAACTTTTCAGTCATTTGAGCCGGTTAACACTCGCATGTTTTTTCCTTTTGATTAAGCTGACTTGAGTTGGACTTCTGTCACTAGCAAAACAAAGGGGATCGAAGTCAGCAAAGCTAACCCTGACATCAATAATATGAGCCTAAGTGTTCAGCAAGTTGAAGACCAAGACATCAATGGGCTGGTGCCAAGCATGGACAGGAAGTCTTCATGAAGAGGCAGCATTGGCCTGGATGGGGCATGATCATAGAGAGAGGAGGGGCATCCAAGGAGAGGGAGTAGTAAGAGCTAAAGCAGGGAGGTTAGGAAATGCTGCTTAGGGGATGGACACACATCATGTTTTGCTGGGGACAGCCCTGATATGTGTCCACTGTCTGTCAACTTAAAAAGAAAATTTGCCTGTTATTTTGTCTCAAAATGAGTTTATTTGGGAATAGACAAAATAATCCTAATTTGAGATGTGCGTGCTATGGCAAACCATAGCAAATCTGGAAAAGAAAGGAGAGGAGCTGCTTTTATAGAGAAAAAGGGTAGGGTAGGGAGGGGCTGTTCTAAACAAAAATCCATTGAGGGAAAATAACAGTTCAGGGAGGCAATGGCTTCTCATTGGCTGAGCTGAGGCATTTCTCATTGGCTGAGCTACAGTGTTTCTCATTGGCTGAGCTGCAGCATTTCCCATTGGCTGGGCTATTTTCAGGCGTAGAGAGAAGTCTCCCTTCAGTAGTGGAGTAATTTTACTTCCTGTGGGAGATGCAAACTCTGTTTCTTCCTGTTTGGTGTATTTGATAATGTGTGAGAGCTCCCCCTACTGGTCCTCCTGACTCTAATTTAGTTAAGGTTTCTTATTTAATTTTCACATGTCCTAAGATGGTACCAATAGAACCCCTCTCACTCTCAATGGTGTCCTGGATTGGCTGATCAATGATATGATCCCTCTTTGCTTAGGGAACCTGAAAGAACCCAGGTTCTTGACACCCTAATTCCCAGCTGTCCCATATATAGTGTTCAGCTCTCTCCACATGGTCACCAGTGCTGTGGTCCTCAGCCCCATCCAGGAAAGCAAAATTGAGAAAGAGAGAGAGAGAGAGAGAGGGAGGGAGAAGAACCCTTAGAGAGGGCCAGGAATGAGCTCACTTTGGACCTAGATGAGGGAAATTTGCCGTCCTGAAAATAGTAGTGCTTGGAGGGCATGCTGCTGATGGAGAGGATGACTCAGTTGTGGGTTACAGGCTTGCCAGAAGGCCGCCTCTTTAAACTAATTATTGTCTACCAATAAATGACAGGTACTAAAATAATTTTTAAAACCCTCAATTCAAGGACACATGTCAAAAATGGGGCAATCAACATTCTGAAAGGTCCATTAGTGCAGGAGGCTTAGGAAAAATCTTTTATTATGAATTCCTAATCATATTAGGCATTTCCGAAGCAGAGTTAGGAGAGCAGGAGTTGTGTGTTGGCTAATGGTTAAACAGTGCTTCCTACATAAAGTGTGTCCCAAGAGACCAGGGTTGGAGCTAAGGAGAGTATCTGGTGTTGCAAAATACATGCTTTTCTCAAGCTGCTGGGGTGTGTATGTGCGTGTGTGGCAGAGAGAGAGAGAGAACCATTATTTGTCTCTGCATGTGACCGTATGTCATTTTGTGCACGTGCTGTTTCCTTCCTAAGGAAATAGTGTACTGTGCAGGGTAAATGTGTAAAAGTCATTTTTTGCTGTAATGATGATATTATATTACAGCCTAGTGAGTCCTAAGAATCTCCAGAAACTAGGTTCTAAGTGTTGGGAAGTGCTCCTCAGAATTTGGGAATATTTGTAGGTACCCAACATGCTGCATAATTGTAGTGATTTATTTTTTTCTCCTCTTTTTCTTCCTATGCCTTGGTTCTTCAAATAGCTCCTGATTTCCCATGGTCAGACCACCCTCAACACACAGGGACTCCAAATGTCCTCCAGGGTGGGAACATGACCGGGGTCAAGGCAATCAGTGTATGCCATCAAATGGGCAACTGTGATTGGCTCAGTGTGGTCATGTGACCTGCCAAGCGCTCAAGGCTTGTGGGAAGTAAAGCATCCGTGCACACCCACAGGCCTTGCAGGAGCCCATAGCTTCCACGTGGTGATTTCAACCTGCCCTGGGCATTTGCTGCAGCCCCATGCCGTAGAGCCTCGCCTGCCTTGGGCTTGTCAGATTTGGGTGGGAGCCCATTCCTGACGTAGAAGGGAGTAAAGGCACAAACACTGATACGTACAGCCCTGTTTTCTCAGGAAGACTTCATTAATTGCACCAACATTTCTGGCATTGATTTTCCATATTTAGCTTCAGCCCATGAGCTAGAGATTCCTCTCCAGGCAACCTCTTGCCAAGTGCAACCTGGGAGGCAGAGTCTCGAGCAATGACGCCACGGAATCAAGTAGTGCACTCTAATCTGTGCTGGTCTAAGGTGACACCTGCAGGTGCTCCTGTCGGATGGATTCATTAAAGCTGGAAGAGAGAGGAGGTGCAGTCTCTCTGTTAAAGCCTCAGTTTTGGATCTCCCTGATATTGCAGACAGCCCAGTGGCCTGAGTGAGCTGATGTCCCTCGCAATGACCCTTAAAGGGACCTCATAATCCAGGGAGAGCCTGAGGCTGTTTCCCCCTGAGGGCAAGGCAAAGGGCTTCTCCCGCCTTGCTTCAGCCGGACCACAGCCCTCAAATGTCCTTGGACACTCAGACAGGAAATAGCTTCTGCCCGTGGCAAGCCAGCAGCTTTGAGAGGTCTCGCTGGCTGACTGGAAAAATGAGGGACACACAAAATGAGGGCTTCAAAATCTAGGTGACACCAGTGTGGTGTTCTCCTACCTGGGCAGTCTTAGAGAGCCTGGGACCGTGACAATAAAGAAAAGGGGAAAGGAGAAAATGACTGGACCTGGAATGTGTCTAGACTGTAGAATGTTCCAGTTCCAGGGACCAAATTCCTTGGATATTCTGTTTCCTAGGTCTGCCATGGCTCAAGTCTTGGTGAGCCATGACATCAATTTAAGGGATCTCATCTATCAGTTTTTAAATACATGGAACAGAAGGAAAAAAAAAAAACCAACCAGGATATATTTTTGGAACAAAAGTACATATTGTTTTTAATGAAATTTTCATTTAAATTATATATGTATGTATTTGTGTGTATGTGTGTGTGTGTGGTGAGACCCCAGGTAAAACGCGTTTCTCATTGTGGATCGTGAAAAACACGTTGGAAAAGCACAAGAGTAACCTGCTGCCCCTAACCCAATCTTGCTCATCCTTTAGGACCTAGATAAAGTTTCACCATGCCCAGCAGGCTCCTTTTCTGCTCCAGCTCATATTTTCTCCTCCCATCTCTGAACACTCTGAACCAGCCAATTTAAAGCCCAATTTTATATTTCCCTGTACTGAGCTTTATTACTCTGCATAAATCCTCCATCAATCATTCAATCAACAAGTGTTTCCTCTCCCACATGAATTGTTACTCCTTGCAGCAGCAACGCTGACATGACATAGAGTCCTGTCGCAGAAACCGAAGCAGAATAACCTCAGGCCAGGCTGGGAGATAAAGGAGTGGGGCAGAATGTACCCTTGTGGTATAGACACAATGTGCATATGACACATGAGAGAATAGTTGTCATTTCCACAAAGGAATCTGCTCCCTTCCATTTTGCTTGAAACACATGGGCCACTCTGTTTTTTATTTTCTCACTTGGGTAGGGACATTGCACGAGAAATATTTCATTCTTCTCTTACCTCTGCTGTAAGAAAATAACAGCTCAAGTGCAATGATAAATGGCACTGATGCTCAGCTCCTATGGCAGGGGACAATGAGGAGAGATGGGGACCGCAATGAGGTGGAGAATGCATGACAATTGCTGCTCACTGGGCTTGGAGTGCCAATGGTGTCGCAGCATCGACTTTTCCAAGGGAAACCAAAATATCTGTAGGCCACCAGGATCTCTTATGTGCCCTATGGGACACATGGGAGATAGCTCCTGCTGGGGACATTCATGATGGATACTAACTGAGGGGACGGGACTATGCTCAAGGACAGCCCTGGGGTGAAGGCAGCCTCTAGGTGTCTGCCTGGGAGGAAGTGTCCTGTTACAGGAACGTGAGTGTGTGCATAAGGTGCACTAACCTGCATTTTGCTATATGATATCTTGCTTCTTAAAACCACACAAGAAAAGCGGACTCATGTTGATGAGAGACTGTACGAAGCCTCATTAGCATCTGGCTGTCTGTCTGGAACAGATAATTATCCCCGTACTTGTTTTCATCATGGACGGTGCTGACGTTACGCTGTCAGGTGGCAGTTCCTCAATCTCCTTCCTCCCTAGATGTGTGAGCTCTTTTTAAGGTTGAAAGAACAGTTATTCCCCCCTCTTGCCCAGCTCTATTTTAAGCAAGTTCTGAAGGATACCTCACTCCCTTACCCTCCGCAAGTAACAGCGACCTCAGCCCCATCCACCCCCCGCCCATTGGGAAATCCAGCCACTTACATCCAAGCCTCTCAGGCTGTATAACCGCCACAGCATTCTCAAAGACTGGTCCACGCATCCCCCTTTGGGGGCGGAAGCATTTCCCCGAGGTGGGGGAGGGGACTTTGTGATGGAAAAGTGTCCATCCTCCAAGGTGCATTGCACTGGGCTTTTCAGTCCCTAGTCTGCTGCCCAGTGGGTGGGGGCATCCTCCTTCTCAGATGCTGCCTTTGTTTCTCACCCGTGATGGCCTCTGTCATTACACATCAAGCCCTGGGGTATAACATAAGCCAGAGGTGAGATGCTGTTTTCCAGACAGAATTACAGAGGAGAGAGCTACTACTTTGGTGAATGTCCTCTAAGTTCATCATGGGCTCCTCCTGGAAGATAAAGCTGGGCGTCGGAGCTGCACTCCAGGTAGCAGCTGGCAGGACCACTAATGTGGGAGGCTGGTTGGGATCATAACTGTGAAATATGGCCCAAGAGGAGGGAAGGTACAAGACGGTGAATGGATGTTGAAACCAGATGCTGCCGCTCTTGCTGATCAGAGAAGCAGCCGTTGGGACATACGTTACTCCAGAAACAATGGTGCCTTGGCTCCATTTTTCTCACCTTCTGTGTTCTTGGGGATTATGGCATCAGTCCACGCTGGGATCTGAGGAGTGAAAATCGCTTTAGGGCCAAAGTTGGTTACCTGAGGATCAATATCCCATCTGCTCATTGCTCACTTGTCACTTGGTTCATGGTATCTTCTTTTATTAATTCAATGGACATTATATTTTAAATTATAAAGTCATATATATTCATTGCGAAAAGATAAAACTAAAAAAAAATCACCTGAGAATATACTACTTTAAAGGTAGAAGATTTATGTTTTAATTAATCACACCTCATTCTATTTCTTCACACACACACACACACACACTAGCAAAAGTCACTTTGACCTGTGATGTTTAATGAATTAGCTAACTCTTCTATTGCTCATCTTTAGGAAAGCTCACTGTCTTCACTCTGAATTTCCCTGAGTGCTAAGGGAATTAAATTTCATTTTGTTGATTCACTCCATGAAAGTTGTTTGGGGGCCCGATCTGAGACAGGTGCCGTTCTGGGCCCATAGGCATAGGAAGCAGGCAGATGGGGCCATGCCTCATGAGTCTTTCACTACAGAGGAGCATTCCCAGTCATTTCCAACTCTGCGTCCTACTGGATTCTCAGTTTCTCTTGCTTCTAATTTCCCCTGTTGTTTCCTCTCCACTGACGCTCACACAGGACACAGCCCCTTTTCCTTGATCTCTGTACCAGTGATGAACTTATTGCTTCTTTTTTTTTTTTAAATTTTTTTTTTTTAAGATTTTATTTTCTTCCTTTTTCTCCCCAAAGCCCCCCAGTACATAGTTGTATATTCTTCGTTGTGGGTCCTTCTAGTTGTGGCATGTGGGACGCTGCCTCAGCGTGGCTTGATGAGCAGTGCCATGTCCGTGCCCAGGATTCGAACCAACGAAACACTGGGCCGCCTGCAGCGGAGCGCGCGAACTTAACCACTCGGCCACGGGGCCAGCCCCGAACTTATTGCTTCTTAGCTCGAAATTCACCTCTTTTGCTTGGTCCGTGTGATGGTGAATTTTATGCGTCAACCGGACTGACCTGGGGGACGTCCAGAGAGCCGGTAAATGTTGTTTCTGGGTGTCTGTGAGGGTGTTTCTGGAAGAGGCTAGCATTTGCTTCAGTAGACTGAGTGAAGAGGTCGGCCCTCACTGCTGTGGGCGGCATCAGCCAATCCACTGAGGGCCTGGATTGAACAAAAAGTCAAAGGAAGGGGGAATTCTCTTTCTCTCTTCTTGAGCTGGGACATCCATCTTCTCCCGCCCTCAGATATCGGAGCTCCTGGTTCTCTGGCCTTTGGCCTTGGACTAAAACTACCTGCTTCCCTGGGTCTCCAGCTTGCACGCTGCAGATTATGGGGCTTCTCAGCCTCCATAACCGCACAAGCCAGTTCCTACAATAAATCTCCTCTTATATTTCCTCTTGGTTCTGTTTCTCTGGAGAACCCTGTATGATACAGTCTGTGAAAATCCATCTGGGCCGTTAATATTTTTGTTTGTTTATCAGCTGACGCTGAAGCTTTGCCAGTAGAGGGCACTGGAGAGACATTGCAGAAGAAAATGTATGTTGCTTCTTGGTTCCAGAACACTCTTCAGCAGGCTGTTGCAGTGTGGGGTGACTTCTCCAGCACCCAACTCCTTCAGCTCAGGTGGCTTCTCCAGCACCTGGCCCCTGCACTGCATGCAGCTTCTCAAGCATCCTGCTCCTGCAGGACAGGCAGCTTCTCTGGTGTCCATTTTGTGCAGTGCATGGTGGCACTTGCTCTGTGAAAGGGTGTCATTTGCATTGTTCTATTTGGATTATTTTCCTTTAATGTTCTACTGTTTTTTCTTTGTTTGGGGAAAGAGATGGCCTTAGAGCTTGAACTGGAGAACACTGTGTATCCCGTTTATGCTTTGATTATGAACGTAGACTTGAATACATAATCACTCTAATGCACTTAAAGAGAAAATGTAGACAATTATCGAAGGAAAACTGCCTTGCTTTACAGCTTATGGTAATTATCAGGTACTAATTGCGGTACTTAGGAATACATCCCCAAAGGCTCCAATTAACATTTATGGCCCCTCTGTGTTTACATGCAGTAGTTCACCCTGAAAAGATATTCCAGGAATGAAATATACAGGTGAGGTATGGCGATGCAACCCTGGGCTTTATATATCTATGTCTGCTTTCCACTGAATCTGGAATGTCCAGCATTGTGTCAGACACATAGTAGACACTCAATAGATGTTGGATTAACCTAATTGTTATTATCCATGCTTTCCTGTAGCTCCTTTTTTTCTTCCAATCAACAGCAGGGCAGGAGTGGATGGTCTTGGAAAGGTGAGCAGAGGCTGGGTCACACAGGGCCTGGGAGGCAGTGTGGAGGAGCGTGGCCTGTACACTAAAAGCAAACTGTGAGCCACAGACAGGTTTCTAGCAAGGGAGGGATGCGATCCTATTGTGTTCCTAAAGTTCCTTTTTGGCAAATGTAGGAGAATTAACTAATGAAGCAGGAATGGATTCAGGTCCCAGGAGCTTGGATGAGACATAGAATGAAATAGATGGATTCGAAAGGTATTGTCAAGGTAGAAGCAGCAGGATGTGTCTGGATTCGGGGGAAGGGGAAGGACAGCGTTGTGGATGATTCCAGGGTGCTGGCTTGAGTGCCAGATGGAGACGGGTGCGTGTGCCACCACAGGAAGCCCTGGAGGACAAGGAAATGAAGGGAACCTATGACAAGATGCTCTCAGGTGATCGCTCATCCTGATGTGTGGTGACTCCCCTCAGAGACATCCACTAAAAACAACATTTATTCGTTTAAAGAGCATTTCTGAAACTTACTATGTCCAGGGAACTCCCCTTGCCATTTTTGGGGGGATGCTAAAGCATGAAACTGCCCTTTAATAAAGGAATCCAAAGGCAGGATGACACAGATAGCATTTATACAGTAAGGGAAATGATTATTCTCATGAGAATGGATAAGAAAACTATAGGAGAGAGACGGAGAGAGAGGCACAGGAGGAGGGGGAGGAAACTTCCAGTGAAGGGCATCAGGATCAGGGAAGCCTTCTGAGAAGCTCTTAAGGGGGGAACAAAGCAGGAATGGAGGAGCATAGAGCAACTGCCCTTGATCTTCACTATTTCCTTCTGCAAAATGAAAAAAAAAGTTCTCAGATTGTCTAAATTCAGTATGATTGGCTCGCTGGGGTGATGGATTGCATGATTAACTTTGCCTCCTGGATCATCCAGAAATTGTTCAGATGTTACTGTTCAGTTTTCCACTTTCTACCTGGGAAAACTCTCTCCCTGGCCTGGGTTAAAGAAGAGAGATTTTGTCCCATCTTTTTATCCTGGTTGAACTGACTGGAGCTAGATCGGTGAGCTCAGAGTCAGTGGTTTAATTATCCTGAGTTCTTGAGTAGAATCAACCTCCTTTGGTGAACTTAGGTTATATCTTTAAAGTAAGCAAAGCTGTTAGCTTGTTTTCCAAACACACTATCTAGCAAATATAGTTTTCAATGACAACACTCAGTCTCGTGGTTAAAAATCAACAGTTGTTATAAGCATTAAATAAACCTCAATATTATAAGAAAATTGTTTACCTTTCTTAATAGAAACAAACTCAAATTTAGGATGGTGTGATACAGAATAAGAATAAATCTGATTTAAATGTTAAGGTGAAGGTGGAAGGTAAATATTTACTAGCCATTCCTTTTATGTATCAAAACATTCATGTCAACAGCCTCTTAATGTTCCTCTCAAAGTTGTTAGAAAATTCTGTGGCTTTGTCTTTAATTTTAATCAGGGTTGAGTTATGTCAATTTGCAGTTGACATAACAATTATTGTTCTGTTTATATTTTGTTCCTGATCAACCTCTCTAATCAAACACTTTCATCATCTACTTTGTAAAATTGTGACATGTTTGCTTGCTTTTCCCTACAAGCAATTTATCTAAAAATTATTGTATATCCAGGCAACTCATATTACCAGGAGACATATTATCTGCTTCCCACTTCTGATATGAGCTATAGATCATGGATTTTGAGACAGAAGCAATGTTGCTACTCCCTAATGGCCAGGAGTGCAAACTAAAAACATCAGAGTGAAGACAGGAACCCCACATGCTGGGGTGGTTTGCCTAACATATATAATAAGACCTGAGATATACAGACAGTTGTAGGTAGCCTTTGGGTTATTTCCTGTATGTGTTTGATTTTCATTTATTAAATCATGCATGTGTCAAACAGTAATAGAAGTTCTAGTGACTTCTTGATCAAACTAGTTTTTCTGAGATTTCATTCATTTTCTCCCTTGTTGCTTCTTCTGTTCTAATTGTCAAGGAAATGCTTGTTTTTTTCTGGATGCATAAGCATGGCATTGGAATCTCATCAAGTTTTTTTCTCTGAGTTTTCTTCTGTTTTTCGTTTTTCTACTGAAATATTTGTTTTGTCTACATGAACCTGACAACCTGGGTGACAATGCATTCAAAATTTATATTTTTGTTGTTTTTTTGGCTTGATATACCCTGACTTCAAGTACAGTATAAGAAGTCATGCTAATGTCATTTGTTCTATATTGCACCTTGCTTTTTAGTCACCAACATTCTATGAGCTACTGTACTGGCATTTGTTTTCATAATGATGCATATAAGGGACAGGCTCAATTTACCAGCAGACTTGTGGTATTTCTTCTGCTGTATTCCAGTATTCATTCTCTGATGCCGCTATATTTCCTTTAACTATATGATTTTATAACTTTTCAGCACTAGTTGGCTATTAATTCAAATCCAGAAGTGTTTCCTTATATATATTATACAGCACATTGTATTTACATGAGAAACTTTATATATTTTCCCTACAAAACCATTTTAAAATCATTTCTCATCCATGATGTAAAGTACTTGGGTTTTCCCCAATAAATATTTTCTTAGAAAAATAGAAGTGTGTTTTATACTCTGTTATGTTTTATAGATTAGGAAATAAACTACTGCTGGATTGTTCCGCAAGGCATACTAAATGAATAAAAGGAAACTAGCATTTACTAAGCACAAAATTTTTGTACACTGTTTAGTTAACACTCAAATAGGATTGCCAGGTAAAGTACAGGGTACCTAGTTTAATTTGAATTTCATATAAACAGCAACTACCATTTTTAGTATAAGTATATCCCAAATATTGCATGGGCTATTCTTATAGTAAAGTTATTCATTTCTTATTTGAAATTCAAAATGAACTGAGTGTCCTGTATTTCATTTGCTAAATCTAGTAACCTGTCCTTAACCCGTATGTCCACAACTTGCACGGCTTTCTTTTCACTCCCCTTCTGCATCCATTTTCCCCACTAAAGAAGCGATTTCTTTGGGAGAGGGTGGAAAACCTGAAATAGCTTCCAAAGTAGAGACTCAGAAGCTTAAAAATTAAAGTAATGTTATTCATAGTCTTTCCTCTTATGTGTATTGCTCTGAAAATACAGCAAAATGAAGACTATCTTCACTTTATATAGTATCAGATTATCATTTTATAAATTAGAACAATAGAATGCTCACACTGGAAGCAATCTTGGTAGTCACCTTACCCAACGACTTTGATGGATGGAGCCCACGTGCCCAAGATCCCACTGACAGCAGGGTCTGGACTACTAGTGAGGCCCCTTGGCCATCTCCAGTAAGGGGGAGATTTCTATCACAGCGGTTTTTGCCAATGATTCATGGACAGTGTGTGAAATGTTTTAGGTGACACACTGGCAAAAGAGAAAGCTACACAGTGTCAACTTAAAAAGCAAATTTACCTGTTATTTCATTTCAAAATGACTTTATTTGGGAATGGCCAAAAGAATTACAATTCAGGATGCGCACGCTATGGCAAGCCACAGGCAAATCCAGCAGACAAAGGTGGGGAGCTGCTTTTGTAGAGAAAAAGGGGGAATAGGCAGGGGCTGTTCTAAAGGAAAGTCCATTGGAGAAAGTAGCAGTTCAGACTGGCAACAGCTTCTCCTTGGCTGAGCTGTGGTGTTTCTCCTTGGCTGGGTTGCAGCATTTCTCATTGGCTGAGCTGCAGTGTTTCTCATTGGCTGGGCTGTTGCCGGGTGGGGAGAGAAATCTTCCCTCCATAGTAGAGTAGTTTTACTTCCCGTCCAAGATGCAAGCGTCCCTCTTCGACTTTGGTGTAACTGATGATGTACGATAGGGTGTGAGAGCTCCCCCTACAAGCCTTCCTGACTCCAATTTAGTTGAGGTTTCTTTTATTAATTTTGACGACAGACTGAGGCCCTGCAGGGTGTGGGGCTGAGAGAAGGAAGGGTGGGATGCAGGCAGGATGGAGTGGGAGAGGCATGTTGAGGAACACCCTATATTTTTCATGGGGCTCCTAGACCCTTGTGGAGGGTTCCCCATGCCCTCCACCCATTCTTCCATTGGGGCAAAAAAGAAAAAAAAAAAAAACCAAAAAAACCCCCCAAAATGAAAAAAGGCGGTCTCTGGGAACAGACTTCTCTTTAATATCTGCTTTCCTTTCAAAGAGAAGCCAAAAGGCATTTTATGTCACAGACACATCCTTCAACCTTTGGGATATAATTTTGATAAATATTATTCCTCTTTTTCACATTAACAGAAAATGTCACCTCTGTCTTCTAATCTCCAATGCAAACCTAACATTTTAGCTTTATATTTCCCATGCTTGCACAACCCAGCATTTAAATTCCGTTCAGCTCCAGTTTGAGTCGATATTGGGCTAGACTATAGCTCATGATTTGCGAGCAAATATAATGCTGTGGACCAGGAGAGCTAACATTTAAAGAAAGAAAGGGGATCTCTTTTGAAATGTGAATAACCATCACTGTACTTATTAATTCTCCAAATGCAAGCTCTCACACTTAAAGTCTTCTCAAAGTTGGACCCAGCTGGGGAGTGAGTGATTCATCCTATAGCACTGATGCTCACTCCAGACTAAAATGGTGTCTATAATTTAAGGATAATTACAATTGTACACAGCACTAAGCAGCTTGCAAGAGCGCAGAGTGCATTACAGAAGAGGCACTTCCAAAGTCCTGAGGGCTTTCTGAATTGATGGAATGGTTTTTGTTTTTTGGAAATAAATTAAAACCAAGGAGAATGTTGGTGACACAGACGGATCCGTGCATTTGTGAAAGCACTTGGAGATTTCAGACTAGTTTCCCAGCACATCCCCTGCCGACGTTATTACTAAAAGTCTCTCTTCTCATTGATCTCGATGGAGGACCATACTCCCCAAGGACACGTGTTCCCAATCATCAGTGTTTTTGTTAAAAACGTCTCCTCTTTTTTAAGAGCTCTGGATAGAGAAATGCCTTCCTACCAGGCCTTTGTCTTAGTCTGTTGCATTAAAACTCAAAATCCCAGGACATTCTGTGAAGAAACAATACGCACCATAAAGAAACAGACCTGTTACTGATTTATCTTCCCAGAGCAGATTTGCATAGAAATTTCAATCTGCTAATGAAAAAAATCGAATTCCTGATGCTACTGCTCCATTTCAGGAGCAGTCACCGAGCTTCTAAACAACATCTTTCATAGTTCATCTCAAGTGTCCTCTTAAGTTCATGAAAAGTTGATGAAACTGCTTGGCTTGTGTCAATATACCAAAATTTCCACTTAAGTGCACTCTAAAGACCACACAAGTAAGGGAAGAGGTGGGATTTGTGTGTTTTGTTTAAGGGTGAACACTGGATATTTCAAAATCCAGTGTTTTTTTAAATAAGACCAAATATGTGAAATAATCTGAAGAATTTAGGGAAGAAACCAAAGATTGACCTTTTGGAATCATTTGATTTTTCCTTTTTGGGTTTGTTTGGTGCAGGACAGTCAGGGTGGGGTGGAGGTGAATCTGGGTGCAGGGATGTCATCTGTCCCCGGAGCACGTGAGAATTTTGTTCTTCATCCCGGAGCCACCTCTCCATGCCACGCTCAAGGGGAAGCCCATGAGGTTTCAGAATCCGAGGCAAATGAACGATGGCCCCCTGGAATTGGTTTCCCCAGTTCCCTCCCTTCAGGTCACTGAGGATATTCTGTGTCCCTGTGCCAAATGTGACAGCTTCTGTCAAATGGCCTTATCCTTGTAGCTACCATTTCCTGGTTCTAGAAACCACTGCCTCTCTTTCCTCTTGAGGCGCAGGAGATAAACAGGCTCTCCACTCTCACTAGCCCTGTGATTTATGTTTATTTGGTTGTATTAAATGCTGCCCCTGCCTTTTAAAGAGTCCCTTTGTTTAATTGTCTTCAAATGACCCAGTTTGAGTGTACATCTGCTTCCTATGAGGACCCTAACTGATAATACCTTAGGGAAAGCTTCTTTTATACTTCATGCATTGCTATGACACAGGAGAAGCCCAAGGCTCTGGCCAGCACAGCTCCCACCACCCAGCCCTTGAAGGAGAATGGGCTCAGCTGATGGCGGCTCTGGGACACCTGCAGGAAGACCCCAGTAACTCTCCTGCTCATGTTTTCACCTGATTCCAAAGTGTCCTTTGTTTGCATTTCATTTGTTACAAAAGCTCAGGCAGCCTCGCTTTCCTCCAGTGCCCAAACTAATACGTCTTCCTCCAACTGTGATTTTCAAGTTCGATTTCCAGCCAAGTTTTAATTGTGCTTGGCTATTGGCAAGTCCTCGTGGCTGCTGGCCAGACATCAGTGGCTTGCAGCATGGGCTTCTTCGCTGGGCAGCTCAGGACATGGCAGCCTGTTTTTCTCAGAGTAAGTGAGAGAACAGATCTTCTTCAGTCGAGTCTTGAGATGACTGAAACCCTGGACACAACTTGGTTGCAGACTTCTCAAAGATCTCGAGCCACAGGCAACCAATTAAGTTGTCCCAGAGAAATGAGGCAAAAATAAATGGTTCTTGTCTTAAGCCATTATAATGTGAGGTAATTTTCTCCCGTCTTTACTAAAGTACAATTGACAAAAGTTGTATATATTTAAGTATACAAATTGATGTTTGAAATACACGTACTTTGCGAAATAATCACCATAATCAAGTTAACAAGTCCATTTACGTCACATAGTTACTATTTTCTTCCTTCCTTCCTTCCTCCCTTCCTTCCTCCCTTCCTTTCTTTCTTTCTTTGTGATGAGAACGCTTACTCTGAGCAAATTTCGAGAGCGCAGTGCGGTGTTGTTAGGCGCAGTCACGCTGCTGTGGGTTAGACCTGCGGGACGGAATCCTCTTGCGTAACTGAAACTTTGCGCCCTTTGACCAGCACCCCCATCTCTCCCTCCCCTCGGACCCTGGCAACCACTGTTCCCCTCTCTGCTTCTATGAAATGATAAAAGCATTAATATTTTGGAACATGAAAGTGGGGTGCTGCCACAACAAAAGCCTACGAGTTTAGGGGTGGCTTGGAACCGAGCCGTGGGCAGCGGCCGGGAGGACTGTGAGGGTGCGTTAGAGAAAGCTTAGGCTGCTTGAACAGACGCTGTGGAAATCTGGTTCTGGACTCTGAGGACAGCGGCAGTGAGGGTTCAAGAGGAAGTGATGAATGTGTTATTAAAAACTGGAAGAGGGACATCCCTGGTGTGGAGTGGCGGAGACTCAGCAATGCGATCATCTGCGGGAATACAGAAATTTGAATACATGTTTAATTAACTTGGTGATTTAGTTAAGGAGATTCCTGAGCAAAGTGTTGAAGGTGCTGTTAATATAATGTGTGAGGAAAGACGCTAACTGAGGGAGGGGTTCTCAAAAAAAGGGAGACAAGACTCACTGGTTTTGAAAATTCTCAGCCTCTCCTGATGGCAACAACACTAAAATTAAGAAATGTGTCCAGCCCCGTGGCCGAGTGGTTAAGTTCGCGCGCTCCGCTGCAGGTGGCCCAGTGTTTCGTTGGTTCGAATCCTGGGCGCAGACATGGCACTGCTCATCAAACCACGCTGAGGCAGCGTCCCACATGCCACAACTAGAAGGACCCACAACGAAGAATATACAACTATTTACCGGGGGGCTTTGGGGAGAAAAAGGAAAAAAAAATAAAATCTTAAAAAAAAAAAAAAAGAAATGGTTCCCGAGCAAAGAAGAAACCCATGACACCATCAGGAAAATGTTGTCTTGAGATGAAAGTGAGGGTTTGACTGTAAGACATTTGTTAAGATCTTAGAAAGTTCAGAGGTGATCCTTTAGAGAGATCTAGAATCTGCCTCTTAATCAAACAATAGGGTCTCCGTAAAGCTTACAAAATTCTCTCTTATATTAAAGAAGTTTACAGTTGTGGCTTTTATTTAATGGAGTGAACCTTAGTGTGATTTCACTGGAGGTCCACAAAGAGATTGAGAGAATTATGTCAGCAGAAACACTGTCATCTTGAACTTAAAGAAATATAGACAACAAAATGAAATAAAGCATTTGGATCCCCCAGATTTTACAGGTAGGGAGCAAGCTGAGAAAACAACTCAGCTGCGAATATATGGTTGGGTTGTTTTTTCATGCATTCTCCACTCAGAGATGGAATTGAGAGCCATGAGAATTACTCCCAGGCCTTGAGTCCCAATCAAGAAACTTTCAATATTTGCCTGGCTGTATTGGAGAGTTGCCAAGGACCAGGGACTCCTTTATGGATCTCATTTTCCTTCCTTTTGAACAAGAGTGTCTACAGTCACCACCCAAAATCTGTTTAAACTTTGTATGGTGGTTTGTGGCGAGGAGCCGATAACTTATCTGTTTAGTTTCAAAAGTCTAAAAATTGAGAGGAACTGTACACAGATAGCCACATTTAGGGAACTACACCTGAGGAGCTGCATCCTCTTGTGGGCCTGACTTAGATGGCGAGATTCTGGACTTTGAGCTGATGATGTAACTCTGTAATGAGATGAGACTTTGGGGGTAATTTTTTGTGAAGCTTTAATAACTGGTAAAGTAGCCAAGGTCTTAGCATCGTATGAAAAGAGGAGTATTTAACATCTGCAATGCTAATTGAAAAATTTAAGAATTGGCAGGTGTACTTTCGTGTGCGTTGTATTTCCCTTTGGGGGAGTTGGGAATGAAGTTGCAGTCATGGAAAGTTACTCTGCCAGTTTTGGTTGTGTTTAGTATTATTAGTGTTTTTAAGAATGCTAATCCACTCCTTGACTTCCCATCTTCCCTTCTGTGCCTCTGGACCTCTCAGAAATCCCGTATCTGATAGCCCAGGATTATCACCATCCTAAAATACTGACACACATTTGAGTCTGTTCTCGTTAACTAAAAATCTCATCCAGTAAGAATTACTTAACCCAGATCACAGTGATTACAAACTAGAATCTTTACTGTATAAAGATAGGATTTTCTAAAACCTGAAAAAGATTTTATGAAAGCCATTTGACCTACTTCAGTAAACAAGCTTTGTTTACTGTCAATTAATAGTTACTCTTAATTAGCATACCATCTTGCATATTCACTAAAGTCAGCATGATCTTCTCAGAACCACTTTGTCAACCTTTGTGGACATTCAGGGAGAACCAAATATTTTTTAAGAAATATTTACTTCCTAGAGATCTTATATTTGAGCAGCACTTGTAACTGTAGGGGAGAAAGAGCACTCTAGGTCCTTTTGGCCAGGCTATGAGTTAAATTGACATGAAACAGAATAACAGGAGAAAATAAAAGCTTTATAACATGTGTCTGTGGGACACCGACACCCTCAGGAAAACTGAACGACTGGCCAAAATGGCCGAGCTGCCAGCTTAAATACCATCTTCAGCTAAAGACAAAGGAGGATGTTGCCGATAGCGGTTTGGGACTTCAAAGAGGAGGAAGACAATTCACATGGAAATGGAAAGTAAATGTTTGGTAGACAGACCTTTGATAAGAGTGGGCTTAGCAAGGACCCTCCCAGTCTACTGGATACCCAGAGTTGTCTATGGTGATGGCCTTTATTTTAAATTTCTTTTACACAGTTAGGGGGAAGGTCAAAGTTTCTTTCAGAGTCTTTAGTTCTTAAAAATAATCAAGCCAAAGAGACACATTTTGAGGTGGCCAATTCTTATCCCTCACATAACTCTTCTATGAACTGTCACATCTCCTTTCCAATCTGACCTTCAAGACAACTCTGTGAGATAACCTCGGCAAGTGACATCATCCTTGTTTCCGAGTGGGTGAAATCTCTCTGGAATGCAGACATAATAGTGGAGGTATGGCCACCCCGTCCAGGCTCACGTGGAGCTCCCACCTGGGTCAGAAGGGTCGGTTTTTCTGTTCATGCTCTAAACCCCCAAAAGGTGTCCAGACTCACCACCTTTGCTCATGGTGTTTGTCTGTGTCTGAGACCATTGAATGGAGAGACATGCACAGGTGAAGGGCTGCGGGCAGAGGGTCCCCACTCAAGGGATGTCAGCACCGAGTTGTCTACATGCTACAGCGGAGCAAGGGCTGACCCTCCTGCCCCCGGAGCAGTCCCCAGCCCCTCTCATCTCTTTCCCCTCTAGTGTCAGCCACCCCTCTTCCTTCTGACCACTCCTTGCTCCAGCCCACTCTTTTCCAGTCTTTGGGACCAGGAAAGCCCCTTCACAGGCAGACATCTGGAATTTTCTGTCTCAAAAATGTATGTCTTTTTGAAGCTTTCTTCCTCTCCCACATGTACTGTGGGAGAGAAAGATGCCATTCAGGATACATGCAAGGGAGAGAGAAAAGGAAACATTCCTAAAAATATACAGATTCATATTTGAAATATAATCCTACTTCATATCCTAGAACCTCATGTGAGTATGACTATGTGTCAACTAAGGCTCTTGGTTCTGACCAAGATGGCTTTAATGTGTCACCTTAACTAAAGTTTATACTGGCTCCCCCTGCCTCCAGCCAGGACCTCTCTCTCAAAGTTCTTACGGAATCCATGTGGCCTAACCACAGAGGCCCCTCCCTTACCTTTTCTTAGAGCATTTACTTTGGAAAACTTGTCATTGTGCATTCTTTCTCTGCCCCTTTGAAATGTAAATCTTTTAGAAAGTCTCTTGCCAGATTTACAAGCCTGAATGCTTTTCTCAGAGACAGGGGAGCTAGCCCTTTGACTTGTAATCACCAAGGATGGTGCCTGTCTCCCTCCCAGTCTCTGTGGGAGGGAAGGAGCCTAACCTGGGTGGGAGGCTTTCTCCGAGCTGTGCATTACCTCCTGTCATAAAGATGTGAGGAAGTTTACTTCTCCTTTGGGTAAGGCCAATCAGCAAACACAGATGGTCTCGTGTTCCCTCTCACCCTCACACCTAAAAATCCCCCAGCCTTTGTTTCAGTGGAGTTGAGCTCATACTGAATTCCAGACTGTCTCCTCTATTGCAATAGCCTTGAATAAAGTCTTCCTTATCTGCTTAAATTTGGTGCAATTTTTGCTTGATGATTGCAAGCAACAGAAACGGGCTCTGGCCACTGAATAAAAGAAACATGATTAGAAGGATGTGTAGACACAGTCATGTGGAAAGATGGTAGAAGACCAGTGCTGGGGATGGCAGGGACCAGCAATGCTCCAGAGGGTGAGGAAAGAGGAAAAGGAAACCTGGCATATTCTGTCCAGGTGACCACCACAAAGACCGTGTCAGCCACCTCTGCCTCTGCCATCACTCTGCTGTGATGACCCCATGAAAAATGACCCCCAAGTGACCACTCTGGCCTCGAGTCACTCACTAAAGATTCAGAGTCCCAGGACTATGGGGTTTGGTCAAATGTAGGTCACTTGCCCACCCCTGGCTCTGGCAGGGGCAGAAATGGGAAGAATCTGCCCCATGGTTTCTGTAGGGGAGGTACGCACTGGGAGCCAGCACCAGGAGTCATTCTCCCTCTCCCACCAGGACCACACACAGTGAGGGAGAGGTTGAACCTGGGGGATTTAGTGCGTGTGCCTGTCGGCTGTTTGCTTTATGGCCCAGCCAATTTCCCAACCTCGGAAGACGTGTTCATTGCCTACCTCGCCACCATGATCCCTTTTATTTGCATCCTCACAAACCCACATTTGTGTAGGGAGCCAGCAGAGCTCCTCCGGAGGGTGACACAGAGTTGGCTCAAACAACATGTGTGTGTCAGACACTCTGCGAGCCCCTTTGGGTCCCCTCAGTCTCACCTGCATCTGGGGACTTCGGCTGCTCATTCCTCTCCATTTGAATGACCTGCACAGAGTGGGCTTGGACTGACATCATCGGCGTCAACCCATATGTTTCTCCTGACCATGCCATGTGGGCACAACTTGGCACACCTTTCAGAAGGACCATGAGATGTGGCTCCTGTCCCCTGCCCCAGGTGTCCCGAGATGTGAGATGTTGCAGGAGTGAGGCCCGCTCAACACCCACACGTGCACACTCAGGGGTACTGGGGTCCACGTGCATGGGGTGAAACTTTGACCAATAGGAGGCGGAGCTAGGGGTACATTCTTTCTCCTTTTTCCCTCGGCAGGGACCACTCCAAGACCTCCTCCTTCCCACGTCGTCTCAGAAGCCAGGCCTGCAAAGTGGAGCAATCAGTCTTGCTAGATGCCGGGCCACAACCAGCTTGGCAAAGGCCTCCCCCCACCCCTCACTCCTTTTCCCCTCTCTCTTGCCTCCCTGGGTTTGCATGGCCTAATAAAGAAAGCCTGCTCAGACACCAATGTGGTCACACCCCCTCCATCATTGGTGGGCCTGTGGCCCAGTTGGTCTAGTTAGACTTCAGGAAGTGTCTGCTGGGGAGAGTCTCCCTTCCAAAATAGGAACCCAACCTCCACAGGCAGGCTTGCTGCCCTTTTGCCCTTCTCCCTTCCATCTGCCTGGAACACAGATATGATACCGGGAGGTGCAGCAGCCATTTTGCCACCAAGACACGACCAGCCAACCTGCTAATGATGGGTCAGAAAATGGAAGAATCTTGGGTTCTTGTGACAGAATTGAGCCAATACACAAATCCTGGGCTCCCTACCTCAACACTCATTCTTATGTGAGTCAAATAAACCCTTATTTGTTTAAGCTAACTCTAATAAACTGTTTCATTAATTCTGCCAAATCCGACCTAATACACTAGACCTGACTCTTTCTCATCTCTGTGAATGTTTTAGTCCCTCCCAAATGCACACTAGTTTCCTTCGTCAGAGATGGAGAAGGTTTCGAGAGGCAGTTTCTCCTGGGCTCCGGAGTTCTCACCATTGAAGGGCACATGTGGGAGATGAAGATGAGGACCCCTTTCCCAGCCATGTCAGGATTTTCGTTTTCAGTGCCTGGCTCCCTCCAGCTCATGTTAATGACTCATCTTCCTGTCTCCTCCTCCACCCTCCCACCGCACAGGCTAATTCAGAGCACCAACCCCCACAGCAAACTGCATTGTCTCGTCCTATCTGTTTGCCAGTGAGGAGCCTAAAGGGGTCACATAGGTAGTATAATTGCTATCTCATGCCCCTGAGCCACCAAATAAATTGAGTTTGATCGGATTCTCACTTCACAAAGCAGGCTCAGTAAGGTGACCCAAAATAATCATGTCCGTTTTTGTTCAAGAGTGCTTCCACATTTTGGTTTGGTTGTGTAATTAAAGATGCATCTCTGGACATTTTGGTAGAACCTGGAACCTTTAACTTAGAAGCCTTTGCTCCACTCTGCAGTGTTGGAGAAAATATCTTTGAAGTGGTCAAGACTAAGGAGTTCTTATTCTGTATCTATAAAAGTAGAAGCTGTCAAAGATCCTGAATTCCTAAAACTTGACCCAAAGGAGAGGAAAAGGTCTCAAGAGCAAGACACGCAATTGCTGTAGGATTATCAGCCATCTCTTTGAACGTCTTGAATTCTGTTATGATCCAGTTCATGTTTGTGATAAAGTTTACGGTAAATGTGTACATGAATTGAATAAAAACAGTGCAATCGAAGTCATGGTTGAGGAGTTCAAACACATATTTAAAATTGCTTAGACACTTCCATCAAAGAATATACCTCTTTTTCTTATGGAAAAACCAATTGCAATGGGTCCCACTTACAAAGCCACCAGTAAAGTATAATTTCTTCACCTGATTAAGTCAGTCAAGTCTTGAGTGGCATCTCCAGGGCTCATGAACGGCGTCATCTGGCCATGTTGATCAGAAGCTGGCCAGCCTGATGGAGTTTAATGCTGATGAAATTATTCTACTGAGTCTGATCTCTGAGGACGGAAGTGGATGCTGTGCAGACAGGCTGCATCCGACTTTCCTGTGATGACTCAGTCTACTTGCAAGAGCGTGAAGTTGGCACCGGCACTAGGAACCAGCCAGATGTCAAAGGCTCTGCTGGTTTAATTCTCTGTCATTCCAACCATCTTGGTTTTAGGATGTTGTCTAGACGTGCAAAAATTTTGCAAATACAGTGAAAGTGGCTACAGTGTATAAAACCACCTCTCACTAAGGTCTTACAGAAAAACAATTCCTCTCTGTCTCAGAGAGGGAAATACAAAAATCACAGGTGTTGGGATTCAGATAGACCTGGGTTCCTAGTCTTGCTCTGTCAACGTCCAGCTGTGTGCTCTTGAGCAAGTGACTAAACCTGTCTGGGCCTTGGTTATATTATCTGTAAAATGGGACAAATAATAGCCTCTGGTGGGGGTACTATGCTGGATTAAATGAGACGTTTCATTTAAAGGGCCCAGCGCATACCAGCTGCTCCTTCATTCTCCTCAGCTCCCTCCAAGTTATCATCACCAAATTAGATTTGCTGCCGGTGAAATACAGTGCTTTAATTCCTAAAGGTCAAATAAATTAAAGTAAACAGATTAAACTTTTAGAATTTGCAGGTGTTTGGAGATTGTCTGGGGCTAGACGCTTACTTTACAGATACAGGAAAAAGAGAGCCGATGAGGACAGATGACCTGCTTGAAGTCACAGCCAGTCAGCAGCAGAGCCTGGCTGAGCGTGCAGGTCCAAACAGTCCTGCACCCGAGCATTTGGTTCAGTCACAGGAAACTCACTGGCGCAGCTCAAAGGACATTTAATATTGAGTATCTCATATAACAAGAGGACAGCTCCAAGGCTGATTAAGTGTGTAGCCCAGTGACATCATCAAAACTCAGGCTTCCCCCATCTTTTGGTCATACCATCCCATACATCAACCTTGTCATCAGACCAACTCCCTCGCCGTGCCAAGTTCAGGGTGCTGCAGCCCCTCTGACCGTGCCCACAGGAGGAACACCCGTCCAGGCGTGATTAGCGTCAGGTAGAACAGACCGGCTACTCTTGAGGCATGAAGGGAACTTTGAGGGTTTGGAATGTACTATGCGCAGTGTAAAGGGCCAGTGAAAGAGGAGTTGCTTATTTCTGCTTCCAGCCCACTTTCCATTTAAGGCCATATTTTGTCCAAAATTTTAAAAATACAAGTGAGATATCAGGAGGTCTACACTAAACAAAAGAAAGCTTGAGCATCTGTATTAACATCAGGCTAAGTAGACTTCAGAGCAAGAGATATTATCAGGATAATGAGGGAGATCATGGCAAAGGGGTCAGTTCTGGGAGGAGACACAATCCTAAAGTGCATGCATCCAATGACAGGGACTGACCTCTGGGCGTCACGAAGTTGACTGCCATTTAACTGAAAAACTCAGCTCTAAACACTTTATCCAAGAGGGTGCCTGTTCTTTCCCCCAAGCCTCTGTGATCCTGCCGGTGGCCCAAAGGGGATACTGACAATTGGGACAATGCAATGTTTGCACTTTTCTCTCTGTTAGTACTTGCTCAGTAAATGCACGCAGAAGGAAATGAACAAGCACCCGTGTAATCTATGTTCAACAAATATAAGGAAAATAACTCCTTGCAAAATTGACAAACAAAACATCTCCACTTAGTGTATCTGCAGCAACACCAAGGACTATTACCTGGGGACAAATAGCCAAAGCTGTCCACCCATCACTGCCCCTCTGGACTCTGCCTTCACCTAAAGCTGACACAGACACCATGGAGATGGGGCTATTTGCAAATGCTGTGGCTCTCTCTCCTTTCAAGCAGTTAGCAGGGTTGCACTTCCACAATCCTTTTGAATTTAAGCATGGTCATACGATTTGTGCTGGCTCAAGAAATGCAAGTGGAAATGGTGTGGGTCCCTTCTGGGTAGAAACTCTAATGCCCAGCGCATGCTCTGTCACATTCTCTTTTCCCTCTGCCACAGCAATGTCCCAGGTCACAGCTGCTCCATCTGCCTGGGTTCCAGAGAGGGTGACAATGACACAGAGCAGAGCACTCAGCTGATGGGCGATGGACATGTAGCATGAGGGAGAGAGAAGCTTCTTTTAAGCCACTGATACCATGGGGTTCTTTCTTATCACAAAGTGGCCAAGCCTGTCCTAGGTAATAAAGACAGCAAGTTGTAACAAGGAGTCTGTTTTCTGTTGCTGCCATAACAAATCCTTACAATTTTAGGCACTTACAGCCACACAGCTGTATTATGTGACAGCTTTGTAAGCTCAGAAGCCCAGTGGGCTCAGCTGGTTGAGTCTCACAAGGCTCATTACTGAGCAATGGGCTCGCTCTGCTTTCTGCGATCCGAACCAATTAATCACGAGTTAGAGATCGAGAAAGGAAGCTTTTATTTGATTAGCAGGCATAATCGGAAGACAGGAGACTAATGTCTCAAAAAAATTGTCTTAAAGAATTACAGAATCTTGAGGCAGTTATATAGGGAAAATGGGCAGTAAGGAGGGCCTTCAGTCATGATGGTCTCCAGGGTCCCTCATTGTTCTTTTCTTCCGTCGGTGATGATGAATATCCCATAGGTGTTCCTTCTTCCTGGAGGCCTTCTTATTCCTTGGGAAAACTTGTTAGGATTGTTAAGAACAAAGCTCTCAGAGCACCTCAGCAGGGGTATGTGCACAGGATCACGGCCAGAAAATCATGAAAGCATGTAGTGATTTATAAGGATTACATGCTGGAAGGCTTTTAACTAGGAAAGGGTCATTTAGTGTGACAAGATGGCCTCATTTATGTTCATTTACAGGTGAAATCAAGATGTCGGCAGGACTGTGTTCCTTTCTGGAGCCTCTGGGGAAGAATGCATTTCCTTGCTCATTCAGATTGTGGGAAACATTCAGTTCCCCGTGGTTTTAGGACTGAGGTCTCCACTTTCCTGTTGAAGCTCCCAGAGGCTTCTGCATTCTTTGGCTTGTGGCCCCCATCTTCAGAGCCAGCAACTGTGGGTCAAGTCTTCACACCTAGAATCCTTCCCACCTCTTCTTCTGTCCTGGCATCACTCTCGCTCACTCTCTGCCTTCCTCTCCTGTTCATAAGGGCTCACATGATTACTTTGGACTCACCTGGACAGCCCAGGATAATCTCCCTACTTTAAGGTCACGAATCCTAATTCCCCGTGCAGAGTTCCCTTTGCCATGAGAGGCACCCTATTCTCTGGTTGCAGGGATTAGCATGTGCTTGTCTTGGGGGAGGGGGCGCTTTGTTCTGCCTGCTGCACTTGGGGTTAACTAGTTTCTTCTTGGTAGGATCTCCTTTTTGTTTGCCACCCCAAATTTTGGGTTCTGTGTATGACATATACTAAATAAATATAATCAATTGATTGAAAGATAAATAAGCCAGTTGCGATAAAGCACTATGATTGTGCTGGAATGAGGAGGCGCATCAAATGCAGCTGTGTGAGAGGAAAGAATGAATTTACAAGAAGTGGTGTTTTTGTATAAATTAGGATTGGATACTGTGGTAATGTGATATGATAAGAAATATATATTTTGGTCTTTGTCCCCAGTTCCTGATACAGAGCTCCTAAATCTCTTGGAACTTCCTGGGTGAAAGGAGCATCTTCTGTTCTAATGAGGAGACTCCTGGTGAGCTCCTGGACGGGGGCTGGTCACCAGAAAGATCAAGCCGTGATTAGCAGCTTTGAACTTTCAGCCTCAGAGAAGGGAGAGGGGTTGGAAATTGACTTGATAACCTATCATGTGTACACGATGAAGCCTCTATAAAAATCTCTAAAATACGAGGTTCAGAGAGCCTCCAGGTTGGTGAACACACGGCGGTGCTGGGAGGGTGGTGCACCGGGGGAGGGTGTGGAAGGTCCTCACCCCTCCCCACACAGCTTGCCCTACACATCTCTTCGATCTGGCTGTGGTGAGTTATATCGTGTTATAACATACTGATAATCTAGTAAGTAAACTGTTTTCCTGAGTTCTGTGAGTCATTAAAGGAAATTGTTGAACCCATGGAGGGGTTGTGAGAACCTCCAATTTATGCCGGTTGGCCAGAAGCACAGGTGACAAGCTGAACATGTGATTGGTGTGTTGAAGTGGGGGCGATCTTGTGAGACTGAGCCCTTCATCTGTGGGATCTGACGCTAACTCCAGGTGGATAGTGTCAGAACCGAGTGGAATTGTAGGACACCCCCTTGGTGTCCACAGAGAATTAGACAATCTTTTGGTGGGAAAAACAATCACAGGTTTGTTGGACAGAGGAGTGAGTGTGAGGGTAAAGAAAAACACAGAAGAAAGTTTTTCCCAACTCCAATGCTGTATCTTTGAGGAAGTATGTATGGAGGCAGACTGGTGACATGGTTTGAAATGTGGCCTCTACAGCCAAAATGCCCAAGTTAGAATTCCATGTCTTCTAATTACTGGTTTTTATAAACTAAACTCTTCTGTGTCTACATTCCTCCACCTTCAAAAAGGATTAGGGAAGATGGTAAGCTGACAGGGTTGTCTTGAAGATTCAGAGGATTAATACTTGTAAAACCAGCTCTTAAGAAGGGGCATCTGTGTGTTAACTCAGTGTAATGTGTGCAAATTGAAGAAAGGCAATGTCTTTCTTCCCTTATGCATTAACTTAATTTGTAACAAAATCTGGGCTCTATTATGTGAATTTGACACTAAATGCATGGTTTTCTGATCTTGAACCCAGACTGGAAGGTGGGGGGGGGGGGGACAGTCCAGGCTGCTGACGGTCTGCCAAGACTTGTTCCTCAAGCAGTGACCAAGAGGGAACAGACTAAGGAACAAGAGTGGGCACTTTGGCGTCCATCCTAAAAGTTGATTGCACAGATAAAAGTAACCTGCATCTTATCAAAGGAAGCTGGGCTAAAGTGACCCCTCTGGGGACAGTGATGTCCACAGAGGCTGAGAGCAAACCACTCTGGGTGCTTTCCTGCACTTTTCAGTAGAAGTGATAAATCACTGTTTCTCCTTTGTTCAAGGCAGAAAAATCTAGTTGGCGAGAGGTGACACAGAGGGGTGGCATAGGAAGGGAGAGTGAGCACAGGTCATCAAGATACCCTGTACAAGTGACAGGAATGATTTCCAGGTAGTTCTTCACACAAATGATCCTGGTGCAGGGATTACAGATGTGGGCTCTGAGGACAGACCACCTCTATCCAAATCCCAGCCCCACCAGGCACTCCCAGTGTCACCCTGGGCAGCTTAATGAACCTCCTTAAATCTGGGTTCCTTGCCTGTAAAATGGGGTTACGAGGAGCACACGCACAGAAGTGTGTATGAGGACCACCTGACTTAACCCAAACCTTACATTTAGAACAGTGTCCTACTTTGATGCAAGTGCTCAGTAAATATTGTCACTATTATTATTACCGCTACGTGGTTTACGCTTGGCATTTCTCAATCTAGATTCCCTTGTCAACTAATGAGGCACAAACTGCAAGAGAAGCAAAAAGTTTATTTGGGGTCTCAAGAATTGCAATTTGGGAAATACAGATTTGAGTAGAAACTCAAATGTGCTTTGATTACAAGAGAGGGGCTCAGAGTTTCATGGGAAAAAGCAAGGACGATGAGGCGAGTTGTGTCAAGGAGGAGTTCATCGGCGCTTGATGAGGTGAGGCTCGGTTTGCGCTTCATAGATGGGCTTGAGAGTCATCAGGAAAAGGCTAGACGTGTACTTCATTGTTTGGTTAGTCATTAGCGAAGTCCAGTTTTGTCAGTCCTCGCAGACAGGATATTCATGTCCTTACTGATTCTTGGAACGTTGGCAGTCTGGTCCAGCTTGGAAGATAAAGAAAACAAGAAGTGCAAGGCAATTTGTCTGAAATAGCTGTTCTGGTTCTATTTTAATGTGTCTCCACTCATGTCATCTTTCATACCTTCATTGCTAAAACGGGTCATGACACTACGCAAACGCACAAGATTCATTCATTTGACAACTGTTTACTTGAGTGTACACACTGTTGACGTTGGCTAGACTGAGAGCTCCCTGATTATTTCCTCATTGTATTTTGATCCAGGATCTGCATTTGGCTTTCCAGCTGGGAAGGTGATACTCAGTGTAGAAGGGACAGAAATGACAAGTGTGGGGGCTGCAATTCACAAAACTGCAAAAAGAATGTAGATCGGGGGTGGGAGTGAAGCGCACACATTTTCCGGCTTTTTAAAAATTGTATTTTCTGACAGGAGGAGGGAGGGTCAAGCAGGCCTGAGTCCCTCAGCCAGGAACCATTTCCTACTGATCTGGAGAGGCTAAAATATTTAATATGATTAAAAACATTCTCCAGTCCTTTGGGCTGCAAAAAATAATCGCCCCTGCCACTGTAAGACGCCACAGGCGACCCAGTCCACGCTAAGACCTCTCCCCTTGGTCTGGTCTACAGAAGCCACACGAAGTGGAGAACTGGGGAATCAGCATAATTAGCCTCTTCCCATAATCCCCTAGAACTGTAGGATGTAATATTTAACAGTTAACCTTTTTTGGTTGGAAGAGTTTTCTCAGCTGCATTGTACTCCAGGCTGTCAAGTAGAATTACTTTTTCTCCCATCTCAACTGTCCAGACCCCTTGCTGAGGAAACCACGATTTCCAAGTGCTGGTGTGGCCTCACAGAATTGCCGTATGCTTTTACACGCGCGCGCACGTACTCACACGCACACACCCACACACACACACAGAGTTTTTTACCCTGTTCTAATTCCAGGCATCCCAAGATCTCAGAGACCTCCCCCTCCCCCGCAGTGACGCGGTGAACCAGATCAGAACTTTCCAGGGCTAGCCTGCAGAGAGCTAAGGCGGATATAGAGTTTTGGGGCAGAGGAGCGAATTCCTGAGGGAGCTGCAGGCGCTCTTCCGCTCTTTTTCACTCTTTTTCTTGCGCATCTTCTTCCAGCCTAGAGGGATTCTCCCTTGCACGAGGTCAAGGGCGGAGCACAGGTGGGCTGGGCGGGGCTGGGTCCTTGGAGGGGCCGGTGGTGGAGGACAGGTGGGCTGGGCAGGGCCTGGGACCTGAGCAGGATCGGGGCGTAGGTGAGCTGGGCGGGGACTGAGACCCTGGGTAGGGCCGGGGGCGGAGCACAGGTGGGCTGGGTGAAGACTCGACCTAGGCGGGGCCGCGGGCGGAGCACAAGTGAGGCGGGCGGGGCTGAGACCTGGGCGGGGTTAGGGGCGGAGCACAGATGGGGTGGGCGGGCCTGGGACCTGGGCGGGCCTGGGACCTGG